>NC_060070.1:125383314-125687246 GCF_922984935.1 Meles meles | reverse complement strand
CACTTATGAGTCTTAACCTTCAGAACGATTATACGTTTTGGAAGCATTCGGGACTTGGCCTGCCCTTCCCTTAGAGTATACAACTTGCCTAGAGTGCGGCCTTGTTCTCCCATCTTTAAACAACTGGGAACACACAGCCACATATGCATATTCTCTAAAGATAGAGTTTGCGTTTTGCAAGCATAAGGGTCTTGGCGTGCAGTTCACTTAGAGTATGCGACTTGCCTGGAGGACGCCCAAATTCTAACTCCTTTCCACAACTGGGAACACAGTGTCATTCTTGAATCTTCACTTTAAGATCGCGTTTACGTTTTGGAAGCCTCAGCGTCTTTGTGTGCCCGTCACTCAGAGGATCCAACCAGCTTCTCCTCTGCCCTTGTTCTAAATGCTTTCCTTAAGTGGGAACATAGAGCCACTGATGAGACTTCACCTGAAGTGCGATTGTACGTTTTGAAAACAGAACGGACTGGACGTGCACTGAACTCAGAATTTCCAGCTGGCTTGTAGTCTGCCCTTGTTCTAAGTTCTTTCCTGAACTGGGAACCCAGGGCCGCTGAGGCCTCTTCGCCTTCAGAGCCTTTTAAAGTTTTGGAAGCCTCAGGGCCTTAGCCTGCATTTTTCCTTAGAGCTTCCAACTTGCTTATGTCCTCCTGAGTTCTAAGTTCTTTCCTGAACTGCGAACACACTGCCCCTTGGGAGACGTCACCTGAAGAGCGATGATAGGTTTTGGAAGTCTAAGGGACTTGGTGTGCATGTCCTTCTGAGAATCCAACTTGCCTACAGTCCGTCCTTGTTCTAACTTCTTTCCGCACCAGGGAAAACACTGCGAGAATGGGTTTTCGTTTGCCGCAGGATTTTACGTTTTGGAAGTAGAAGCGCACTGGCAAGCTCTTAACTCAGAGTCTCCAACCTGTCTAGAGTCCGCCCGTGTACTAACACCTTTCCTCAACTGGGAACTCACTGCCACATAGGAGACTTAACGCTAAGGGCGATTAGACGTTTTGGGAGCATAAGGGACGTGGCATGCCCTTACATTAGAGTATGCAACATGGCTATAGTGCGCCTTGTTCTCACGTCTTCCCACAACTGGGAACACAGAGCCACATAGGAATCTTCACCAAAGATCGAGTGTACGTCCTGGCAGCATCAGGAAGCGGGCTTGCACTTAGAGTATGCGACTTGCCTATAGTGCACGCACGTTCTAACTTCTTTCCCCAACTGGGAACACAGTGCCACTTTTGAATCGTCACTTTAAGATCGCGTTTCCCTTTTGGAAGCCTAAGCGTCTTTGTGTCCCTTCAACACAGAGGATCCAACAAGCCTCTAGTCTGGCCTTGTTCTAAGTTCTTTCCTTAACTGGGAACACACTGCCACCTATGAGACTTCACCCTAAGTGCAATTATATGTTTTGGAAGCATTTGGGGATGGACGTGCACTGAACTCAGTGTTCCAACTGGCTGATACTCTGCCCGTGTTCTAAGTTCTTTCCTGAACGGGCAACCCAGGGCCGCTTCGGCCTCTTCGCCTTAGGAGCCTTCATACGTTTTGGAAGCGTCAGGGCCATAGCCTGCCTTTGACTCAGAGCTTCCAACTTGCTTATGTTCGCCTTTGTTCTCAGTTCTTTCCTGAACTGTGAACACCATGCCACTTAGGAGACTTCACCTTAAGAGCGATGATAGGATTGGGAAGTCTATGGGACTTGGTGTGCACTTCCTTCAGATGATCCAACTTGCCTACAGTCCGTCCTTGTTCTAACTTCTTTCCTCAACTGGGGAAACACTGCCAGAATGGGTTTTGGTATGCAGCGGGATTTGACGTTTTGGAAGCAGAAGCGCACTGGCGAGCACTTACCTCAGAGTGTCCAACCTGCCCGGAGACCGCCCTTGTTCTAACACTTGTCCTCCCCTGGAAATATTGGGACTTAGGAGTGTTCGTCTTCAGGGCGTTTGTAGGTTTTGGAAGCATAAGGGGCTTCCCTTCAATGTAACTTAGAGTATTGAAAATCCTTACAGTCTGCCCTTGTTGTAAGATCTCTCCTTACCTGGGACCTCACTGCCACTTATGAGACTTAACCTTCAGAACGATTATAAGTTTTGGAAGCATTCGGGACTTGGCCTGCCCTTCCCTTAGAGTATACAACTTGCCTAGAGTGCGGCCTTGTTCTCCCATCTTTAAACAACTGGGAACACACAGCCACGTATGAATATTCTCTAAAGATAGAGTTTGGTTTTGCAAGCATAAGGGTCTTGGCGTGCAGTTCACTTAGAGTATGCGACTTGCCTGGAGGACGCTCAAGTTCTAACTCCTTTCCACAACTGGGAACACAGTGTCATTCTTGAATCTTCACCTTAAGATCGCGTTTACGTTTTGGAAGCCTCAGCGTCTTTGTGTGCCCGTCACTCAGAGGATCCAACCAGCTTCTCCTCTGCCCTTGTTCTAAATGCTTTCCTTAAGTGGGAACACAGAGCCACTGATGAGACTTCACCTGAAGTGCGATTGTACGTTTTGAAAACAGAACGGACTGGACGTGCACTGAACTCAGAGTTTCCAGCTGGCTTGTAGTCTGCCCTTGTTCTAAGTTCTTTCCTGAACTGGGAACCCAGGGCCGCTGAGGCCTCTTCGCCTTCAGAGCCTTTTAAACTTTTGGAAGCCTCAGGGCCTTAGCCTGCATTTTTCCTTAGAGCTTCCAACTTGCTTATGTCCTCCTGAGTTCTAAGTTCTTTCCTGAACTGCGAACACACTGCCCCTTGGGAGACATCACCTGAAGAGCGATGATAGGTTTTGGAAGTCTAAGGGACTTGGTGTGCATGTCCTTCTGAGAATCCAACTTGCCTACAGTCCGTCCTTGTTCTAACTTCTTTCCGCACCTGGGAAAACACTGCGAGAATGGGTTTTCGTATGCCGCAGGATTTTACGTTTTGGAAGTAGAAGCGCACTGGCAAGCTCTTAACTCAGAGTCTCCAACCTGTCTAGAGTCCGCCCGTGTACTAACACCTTTCCTCAACTGGGAACTCACTGCCACATAGGAGACTTAACGCTAAGGGCGATTAGACGTTTTGGGAGCATAAGGGACGTGGCATGCCCTTACATTAGAGTATGCAACATGGCTATAGTGCGCCTTGTTCTCACGTCTTCCCACAACTGGGAACACACAGCCACATAGGAATCTTCACCAAAGATCGAGTGTACGTCCTGGCAGCATCAGGAAGCGGGCTTGCACTTAGAGTATGCGACTTGCCTATAGTGCACGCACGTTCTAACTTCTTTCCCCAACTGGGAACACAGTGCCACTTTTGAATCGTCACTTTAAGATCGCGTTTCCCTTTTGGAAGCCTAAGCGTCTTTGTGTCCCTTCAACACAGAGGATCCAACAAGCCTCTAGTCTGGCCTTGTTCTAAGTTCTTTCCTTAACTGGGAACACACTGCCACCTATGAGACTTCACCCTAAGTGCAATTATATGTTTTGGAAGCATTTGGGGATGGACGTGCACTGAACTCAGTGTTCCAACTGGCTGATACTCTGCCCGTGTTCTAAGTTCTTTCCTGAACGGGCAACCCAGGGCCGCTTCGGCCTCTTCGCCTTAGGAGCCTTCATACGTTTTGGAAGCGTCAGGGCCATAGCCTGCCTTTGACTCAGAGCTTCCAACTTGCTTATGTTCGCCTTTGTTCTCAGTTCTTTCCTGAACTGTGAACACCATGCCACTTAGGAGACTTCACCTTAAGAGCGATGATAGGATTGGGAAGTCTATGGGACTTGGTGTGCACTTCCTTCAGATGATCCAACTTGCCTACAGTCCGTCCTTGTTCTAACTTCTTTCCTCAACTGGGGAAACACTGCCAGAATGGGTTTTGGTATGCAGCGGGATTTGACGTTTTGGAAGCAGAAGCGCACTGGCGAGCACTTACCTCAGAGTGTCCAACCTGCCCGGAGACCGCCCTTGTTCTAACACTTGTCCTCCCCTGGAAATATTGGGACATAGGAGTGTTCGTCTTCAGGGCGTTTGTAGGTTTTGGAAGCATAAGGGGCTTCACTTCAATGTAACTTAGAGTATTGAAAATCCTTACAGTCTGCCCTTGTTGTAAGATCTCTCCTTACCTGGGACCTCACTGCCACTTATGAGACTTAACCTTCAGAACGATTATACGTTTTGGAAGCATTCGGGACTTGGCCTGCCCTTCCCTGAGAGTATACAACTTGCCTAGAGTGCGGCCTTGTTCTCCCATCTTTAAACAACTGGGAACACACAGCCACATATGAATATTCTCTAAAGATAGAGTTTGGTTTTGCAAGCATAAGGGTCTTGGCGTGCAGTTCACTTAGAGTATGCGACTTGCCTGGAGGACGCCCAAGTTCTAACTCCTTTCCACAACTGGGAACACAGTGTCATTCTTGAATCTTCACCTTAAGATCGCGTTTACGTTTTGGAAGCCTCAGCGTCTTTGTGTGCCCGTCACTCAGAGGATCCAACCAGCTTCTCCTCTGCCCTTGTTCTAAATGCTTTCCTTAAGTGGGAACACAGAGCCACTGATGAGACTTCACCTGAAGTGCGATTGTACGTTTTGAAAACAGAACGGACTGGACGTGCACTGAACTCAGAGTTTCCAGCTGGCTTGTAGTCTGCCCTTGTTCTAAGTTCTTTCCTGAACTGGGAACCCAGGGCCGCTGAGGCCTCTTCGCCTTCAGAGCCTTTTAAAGTTTTGGAAGCCTCAGGGCCTTAGCCTGCATTTTTCCTTAGAGCTTCCAACTTGCTTATGTCCTCCTGAGTTCTAAGTTCTTTCCTGAACTGCGAACACACTGACCCTTAGGAGACGTCACCTGAAGAGCGATGATAGGTTTTGGAAGTCTAAGGGACTTGGTGTGCATGTCCTTCTGAGAATCCAACTTGCCTACAGTCCGTCCTTGTTCTAACTTCTTTCCGCACCTGGGAAAACACTGCGAGAATGGGTTTTCGTATGCCGCAGGATTTTACGTTTTGGAAGTAGAAGCGCACTGGCAAGCTCTTAACTCAGAGTCTCCAACCTGTCTAGAGTCCGCCCGTGTACTAACACCTTTCCTCAACTGGGAACTCACTGCCACATAGGAGACTTAACGCTAAGGGCGATTAGACGTTTTGGGAGCATAAGGGACTTGGCATGCCCTTACATTAGAGTATGCAACATGGCTATAGTGCGCCTTGTTCTCACGTCTTCCCACAACTGGGAACACACAGCCACATAGGAATCTTCACCAAAGATCGAGTGTACGTCCTGGCAGCATCAGGAAGCGGGCTTGCACTTAGAGTATGCAGCTTGCCTATAGTGCACGCACGTTCTAACTTCTTTCCCCAACTGGGAACACAGTGCCACTTTTGAATCGTCACTTTAAGATCGCGTTTCCCTTTTGGAAGCCTAAGCGTCTTTGTGTCCCTTCAACACAGAGGATCCAACAAGCTTCTAGTCTGGCCTTGTTCTAAGTTCTTTCCTTAACTGGGAACACACTGCCACCTATGAGACTTCACCCTGAGTGCAATTATATGTTTTGGAAGCATTTGGGGATGGACGTGCACTGAACTCAGTGTTCCAACTGGCTGATACTCTGCCCGTGTTCTAAGTTCTTTCCTGAACGGGCAACCCAGGGCCGCTTCGGCCTCTTCGCCTTAGGAGCCTTCATACGTTTTGGAAGCGTCAGGGCCATAGCCTGCCTTTGACTCAGAGCTTCCAACTTGCTTATGTTCGCCTTTGTTCTCAGTTCTTTCCTGAACTGTGAACACCATGCCACTTAGGAGACTTCACCTTAAGAGCGATGATAGGATTGGGAAGTCTATGGGATTTGGTGTGCACTTCCTTCAGATGATCCAACTTGCCTACAGTCCGTCCTTGTTCTAACTTCTTTCCTCAACTGGGGAAACACTGCCAGAATGGGTTTTGGTATGCAGCGGGATTTGACGTTTTGGAAGCAGAAGCGCACTGGCGAGCACTTACCTCAGAGTGTCCAACCTGCCCGGAGACCGCCCTTGTTCTAACACTTGTCCTCCCCTGGAAATATTGGGACTTAGGAGTGTTCGTCTTCAGGGCGTTTGTAGGTTTTGGAAGCATAAGGGGCTTCACTTCAATGTAACTTAGAGTATTGAAAATCCTTACAGTCTGCCCTTGTTGTAAGATCTCTCCTTACCTGGGACCTCACTGCCACTTATGAGACTTAACCTTCAGAACGATTATACGTTTTGGAAGCATTCGGGACTTGGCCTGCCCTTCCCTTAGAGTATACAACTTGCCTAGAGTGCGGCCTTGTTCTCCCATCTTTAAACAACTGGGAACACACAGCCACATATGAATATTCTCTAAAGATAGAGTTTGGTTTTGCAAGCATAAGGGTCTTGGCGTGCAGTTCACTTAGAGTATGCGACTTGCCTGGAGGACGCCCAAGTTCTAACTCCTTTCCACAACTGGGAACACAGTGTCATTCTTGAATCTTCACCTTAAGATCGCGTTTACGTTTTGGAAGCCTCAGCGTCTTTGTGTGCCCGTCACTCAGAGGATCCAACCAGCTTCTCCTCTGCCCTTGTTCTAAATGCTTTCCTTAAGTGGGAACACAGAGCCACTGATGAGACTTCACCTGAAGTGCGATTGTACGTTTTGAAAACAGAACGGACTGGACGTGCACTGAACTCAGAGTTTCCAGCTGGCTTGTAGTCTGCCCTTGTTCTAAGTTCTTTCCTGAACTGGGAACCCAGGGCCGCTGAGGCCTCTTCGCCTTCAGAGCCTTTTAAAGTTTTGGAAGCCTCAGGGCCTTAGCCTGCATTTTTCCTTAGAGCTTCCAACTTGCTTATGTCCTCCTGAGTTCTAAGTTCTTTCCTGAACTGCGAACACACTGACCCTTAGGAGACGTCACCTGAAGAGCGATGATAGGTTTTGGAAGTCTAAGGGACTTGGTGTGCATGTCCTTCTGAGAATCCAACTTGCCTACAGTCCGTCCTTGTTCTAACTTCTTTCCGCACCTGGGAAAACACTGCGAGAATGGGTTTTCGTATGCCGCAGGATTTTACGTTTTGGAAGTAGAAGCGCACTGGCAAGCTCTTAACTCAGAGTCTCCAACCTGTCTAGAGTCCGCCCGTGTACTAACACCTTTCCTCAACTGGGAACTCACTGCCACATAGGAGACTTAACGCTAAGGGCGATTAGACGTTTTGGGAGCATAAGGGACTTGGCATGCCCTTACATTAGAGTATGAAACATGGCTATAGTGCGCCTTGTTCTCACGTCTTCCCACAACTGGGAACACACAGCCACATAGGAATCTTCACCAAAGATCGAGTGTACGTCCTGGCAGCATCAGGAAGCGGGCTTGCACTTAGAGTATGCAGCTTGCCTATAGTGCACGCACGTTCTAACTTCTTTCCCCAACTGGGAACACAGTGCCACTTTTGAATCGTCACTTTAAGATCGCGTTTCCCTTTTGGAAGCCTAAGCGTCTTTGTGTCCCTTCAACACAGAGGATCCAACAAGCTTCTAGTCTGGCCTTGTTCTAAGTTCTTTCCTTAACTGGGAACACACTGCCACCTATGAGACTTCACCCTGAGTGCAATTATATGTTTTGGAAGCATTTGGGGATGGACGTGCACTGAACTCAGTGTTCCAACTGGCTGATACTCTGCCCGTGTTCTAAGTTCTTTCCTGAACGGGCAACCCAGGGCCGCTTCGGCCTCTTCGCCTTAGGAGCCTTCATACGTTTTGGAAGCGTCAGGGCCATAGCCTGCCTTTGACTCAGAGCTTCCAACTTGCTTATGTTCGCCTTTGTTCTCAGTTCTTTCCTGAACTGTGAACACCATGCCACTTAGGAGACTTCACCTTAAGAGCGATGATAGGATTGGGAAGTCTATGGGATTTGGTGTGCACTTCCTTCAGATGATCCAACTTGCCTACAGTCCGTCCTTGTTCTAACTTCTTTCCTCAACTGGGGAAACACTGCCAGAATGGGTTTTGGTATGCAGCGGGATTTGACGTTTTGGAAGCAGAAGCGCACTGGCGAGCACTTACCTCAGAGTGTCCAACCTGCCCGGAGACCGCCCTTGTTCTAACACTTGTCCTCCCCTGGAAATATTGGGACTTAGGAGTGTTCGTCTTCAGGGCGTTTGTAGGTTTTGGAAGCATAAGGGGCTTCACTTCAATGTAACTTAGAGTATTGAAAATCCTTACAGTCTGCCCTTGTTGTAAGATCTCTCCTTACCTGGGACCTCACTGCCACTTATGAGACTTAACCTTCAGAACGATTATACGTTTTGGAAGCATTCGGGACTTGGCCTGCCCTTCCCTTAGAGTATACAACTTGCCTAGAGTGCGGCCTTGTTCTCCCATCTTTAAACAACTGGGAACACACAGCCACATATGAATATTCTCTAAAGATAGAGTTTGGTTTTGCAAGCATAAGGGTCTTGGCGTGCAGTTCACTTAGAGTATGCGACTTGCCTGGAGGACGCCCAAGTTCTAACTCCTTTCCACAACTGGGAACACAGTGTCATTCTTGAATCTTCACCTTAAGATCGCGTTTACGTTTTGGAAGCCTCAGCGTCTTTGTGTGCCCGTCACTCAGAGGATCCAACCAGCTTCTCCTCTGCCCTTGTTCTAAATGCTTTCCTTAAGTGGGAACACAGAGCCACTGATGAGACTTCACCTGAAGTGCGATTGTACGTTTTGAAAACAGAACGGACTGGACGTGCACTGAACTCAGAGTTTCCAGCTGGCTTGTAGTCTGCCCTTGTTCTAAGTTCTTTCCTGAACTGGGAACCCAGGGCCGCTGAGGCCTCTTCGCCTTCAGAGCCTTTTAAAGTTTTGGAAGCCTCAGGGCCTTAGCCTGCATTTTTCCTTAGAGCTTCCAACTTGCTTATGTCCTCCTGAGTTCTAAGTTCTTTCCTGAACTGCGAACACACTGACCCTTAGGAGACGTCACCTGAAGAGCGATGATAGGTTTTGGAAGTCTAAGGGACTTGGTGTGCATGTCCTTCTGAGAATCCAACTTGCCTACAGTCCGTCCTTGTTCTAACTTCTTTCCGCACCTGGGAAAACACTGCGAGAATGGGTTTTCGTATGCCGCAGGATTTTACGTTTTGGAAGTAGAAGCGCACTGGCAAGCTCTTAACTCAGAGTCTCCAACCTGTCTAGAGTCCGCCCGTGTACTAACACCTTTCCTCAACTGGGAACTCACTGCCACATAGGAGACTTAACGCTAAGGGCGATTAGACGTTTTGGGAGCATAAGGGACTTGGCATGCCCTTACATTAGAGTATGAAACATGGCTATAGTGCGCCTTGTTCTCACGTCTTCCCACAACTGGGAACACACAGCCACATAGGAATCTTCACCAAAGATCGAGTGTACGTCCTGGCAGCATCAGGAAGCGGGCTTGCACTTAGAGTATGCAGCTTGCCTATAGTGCACGCACGTTCTAACTTCTTTCCCCAACAGGGAACACAGTGCCACTTTTGAATCGTCACTTTAAGATCGCGTTTCCCTTTTGGAAGCCTAAGCGTCTTTGTGTCCCTTCAACACAGAGGATCCAACAAGCTTCTAGTCTGGCCTTGTTCTAAGTTCTTTCCTTAACTGGGAACACACTGCCACCTATGAGACTTCACCCTGAGTGCAATTATATGTTTTGGAAGCATTTGGGGATGGACGTGCACTGAACTCAGTGTTCCAACTGGCTGATACTCTGCCCGTGTTCTAAGTTCTTTCCTGAACGGGCAACCCAGGGCCGCTTCGGCCTCTTCGCCTTAGGAGCCTTCATACGCTTTGGAAGCGTCAGGGCCATAGCCTGCCTTTGACTCAGAGCTTCCAACTGGCTTATGTTCGCCTTTGTTCTCAGTTCTTTCCTGAACTGTGAACACCATGCCACTTAGGAGACTTCACCTTAAGAGCGATGATAGGATTGGGAAGTCTATGGGACTTGGTGTGCACTTCCTTCAGATGATCCAACTTGCCTACAGTCCGTCCTTGTTCTAACTTCTTTCCTCAACTGGGGAAACACTGCCAGAATGGGTTTTGGTATGCAGCGGGATTTGACGTTTTGGAAGCAGAAGCGCACTGGTGAGCACTTACCTCAGAGTGTCCAACCTGCCCGGAGACCGCCCTTGTTCTAACACTTGTCCTCCCCTGGAAATATTGGGATTTAGGAGTGTTCGTCTTCAGGGCGTTTGTAGGTTTTGGAAGCATAAGGGGCTTCACTTCAATGTAACTTAGAGTATTGAAAATCCTTACAGTCTGCCCTTGTTGTAAGATCTCTCCTTACCTGGGTCCTCACTGCCACTTATGAGACTTAACCTTCAGAGCGATTATACGTTTTGGAAGCATTCGGGACTTGGCCTGCCCTTCCCTTAGAGTATACAACTTGCCTAGAGTGCGGCCTTGTTCTCCCATCTTTAAACAACTGGGAACACACAGCCACATATGAATATTCTCTAAAGATAGAGTTTGCGTTTTGCAAGCATAAGTGTCTTGGCGTGCAGGTCACTTAGAGTATGCGACTTGCCTGGAGGACGCCCAAATTCTAACTCCTTTCCACAACTGGGAACACAGTGTCATACTTGAATCTTCACTTTAAGATCGCGTTTACGTTTTGGAAGCCTCAGCGTCTTTGTGGGCCCGTCACTCAGAGGATCCAACCAGCTTCTCCTCTGCCCTTGTTCTAAATGCTTTCCTTAAGTGGGAACACAGAGCCACTGATGAGACTTCACCTGAAGTGCGATTGTACGTTTTGAAAACAGAACGGACTGGACGTGCACTGAACTCAGAGTTTCCAGCTGGCTTGTAGTCTGCCCTTGTTCTAAGTTCTTTCCTGAACTGGGAACCCAGGGCCGCTGAGGCCTCTTCGCCTTCAGAGCCTTTTAAAGTTTTGGAAGCCTCAGGGCCTTAGCCTGCATTTTTCCTTAGAGCTTCCAACTTGCTTATGTCCTCCTGAGTTCTAAGTTCTTTCCTGAACTGCGAACACACTGCCCCTTGGGAGACGTCACCTGAAGAGCGATGATAGGTTTTGGAAGTCTAAGGGACTTGGTGTGCATGTCCTTCTGAGAATCCAACTTGCCTACAGTCCGTCCTTGTTCTAACTTCTTTCCGCACCTGGGAAAACACTGCGAGAATGGGTTTTCGTATGCCGCAGGATTTTACGTTTTGGAAGTAGAAGCGCACTGGCAAGCTCTTAACTCAGAGTCTCCAACCTGTCTAGAGTCCGCCCGTGTACTAACACCTTTCCTCAACTGGGAACTCACTGCCACATAGGAGACTTAACGCTAAGGGCGATTAGACGTTTTGGGAGCATAAGGGACGTGGCATGCCCTTACATTAGAGTATGCAACATGGCTATAGTGCGCCTTGTTCTCACGTCTTCCCACAACTGGGAACACACAGCCACATAGGAATCTTCACCAAAGATCGAGTGTACGTCCTGGCAGCATCAGGAAGCGGGCTTGCACTTAGAGTATGCAGCTTGCCTATAGTGCACGCACGTTCTAACTTCTTTCCCCAACTGGGAACACAGTGCCACTTTTGAATCGTCACTTTAAGATCGCGTTTCCCTTTTGGAAGCCTAAGCGTCTTTGTGTCCCTTCAACACAGAGGATCCAACAAGCTTCTAGTCTGGCCTTGTTCTAAGTTCTTTCCTTAACTGGGAACACACTGCCACCTATGAGACTTCACCCTGAGTGCAATTATATGTTTTGGAAGCATTTGGGGATGGACGTGCACTGAACTCAGTGTTCCAACTGGCTGATACTCTGCCCGTGTTCTAAGTTCTTTCCTGAACGGGCAACCCAGGGCCGCTTCGGCCTCTTCGCCTTAGGAGCCTTCATACGTTTTGGAAGCGTCAGGGCCATAGCCTGCCTTTGACTCAGAGCTTCCAACTTGCTTATGTTCGCCTTTGTTCTCAGTTCTTTCCTGAACTGTGAACACCATGCCACTTAGGAGACTTCACCTTAAGAGCGATGATAGGATTGGGAAGTCTATGGGACTTGGTGTGCACTTCCTTCAGATGATCCAACTTGCCTACAGTCCGTCCTTGTTCTAACTTCTTTCCTCAACTGGGGAAACACTGCCAGAATGGGTTTTGGTATGCAGCGGGATTTGACGTTTTGGAAGCAGAAGCGCACTGGTGAGCACTTACCTCAGAGTGTCCAACCTGCCCGGAGACCGCCCTTGTTCTAACACTTGTCCTCCCCTGGAAATATTGGGATTTAGGAGTGTTCGTCTTCAGGGCGTTTGTAGGTTTTGGAAGCATAAGGGGCTTCACTTCAATGTAACTTAGAGTATTGAAAATCCTTACAGTCTGCCCTTGTTGTAAGATCTCTCCTTACCTGGGTCCTCACTGCCACTTATGAGACTTAACCTTCAGAGCGATTATACGTTTTGGAAGCATTCGGGACTTGGCCTGCCCTTCCCTTAGAGTATACAACTTGCCTAGAGTGCGGCCTTGTTCTCCCATCTTTAAACAACTGGGAACACACAGCCACATATGAATATTCTCTAAAGATAGAGTTTGCGTTTTGCAAGCATAAGTGTCTTGGCGTGCAGGTCACTTAGAGTATGCGACTTGCCTGGAGGACGCCCAAATTCTAACTCCTTTCCACAACTGGGAACACAGTGTCATACTTGAATCTTCACTTTAAGATCGCGTTTACGTTTTGGAAGCCTCAGCGTCTTTGTGGGCCCGTCACTCAGAGGATCCAACCAGCTTCTCCTCTGCCCTTGTTCTAAATGCTTTCCTTAAGTGGGAACACAGAGCCACTGATGAGACTTCACCTGAAGTGCGATTGTACGTTTTGAAAACAGAACGGACTGGACGTGCACTGAACTCAGAGTTTCCAGCTGGCTTGTAGTCTGCCCTTGTTCTAAGTTCTTTCCTGAACTGGGAACCCAGGGCCGCTGAGGCCTCTTCGCCTTCAGAGCCTTTTAAAGTTTTGGAAGCCTCAGGGCCTTAGCCTGCATTTTTCCTTAGAGCTTCCAACTTGCTTATGTCCTCCTGAGTTCTAAGTTCTTTCCTGAACTGCGAACACACTGCCCCTTGGGAGACGTCACCTGAAGAGCGATGATAGGTTTTGGAAGTCTAAGGGACTTGGTGTGCATGTCCTTCTGAGAATCCAACTTGCCTACAGTCCGTCCTTGTTCTAACTTCTTTCCGCACCTGGGAAAACACTGCGAGAATGGGTTTTCGTATGCCGCAGGATTTTACGTTTTGGAAGTAGAAGCGCACTGGCAAGCTCTTAACTCAGAGTCTCCAACCTGTCTAGAGTCCGCCCGTGTACTAACACCTTTCCTCAACTGGGAACTCACTGCCACATAGGAGACTTAACGCTAAGGGCGATTAGACGTTTTGGGAGCATAAGGGACGTGGCATGCCCTTACATTAGAGTATGCAACATGGCTATAGTGCGCCTTGTTCTCACGTCTTCCCACAACTGGGAACACAGAGCCACATAGGAATCTTCACCAAAGATCGAGTGTACGTCCTGGCAGCATCAGGAAGCGGGCTTGCACTTAGAGTATGCGACTTGCCTATAGTGCACGCACGTTCTAACTTCTTTCCCCAACTGGGAACACAGTGCCACTTTTGAATCGTCACTTTAAGATCGCGTTTCCCTTTTGGAAGCCTAAGCGTCTTTGTGTCCCTTCAACACAGAGGATCCAACAAGCCTCTAGTCTGGCCTTGTTCTAAGTTCTTTCCTTAACTGGGAACACACTGCCACCTATGAGACTTCACCCTAAGTGCAATTATATGTTTTGGAAGCATTTGGGGATGGACGTGCACTGAACTCAGTGTTCCAACTGGCTGATACTCTGCCCGTGTTCTAAGTTCTTTCCTGAACGGGCAACCCAGGGCCGCTTCGGCCTCTTCGCCTTAGGAGCCTTCATACGTTTTGGAAGCGTCAGGGCCATAGCCTGCCTTTGACTCAGAGCTTCCAACTTGCTTATGTTCGCCTTTGTTCTCAGTTCTTTCCTGAACTGTGAACACCATGCCACTTAGGAGACTTCACCTTAAGAGCGATGATAGGATTGGGAAGTCTATGGGACTTGGTGTGCACTTCCTTCAGATGATCCAACTTGCCTACAGTCCGTCCTTGTTCTAACTTCTTTCCTCAACTGGGGAAACACTGCCAGAATGGGTTTTGGTATGCAGCGGGATTTGACGTTTTGGAAGCAGAAGCGCACTGGCGAGCACTTACCTCAGAGTGTCCAACCTGCCCGGAGACCGCCCTTGTTCTAACACTTGTCCTCCCCTGGAAATATTGGGATTTAGGAGTGTTCGTCTTCAGGGCGTTTGTAGGTTTTGGAAGCATAAGGGGCTTCACTTCAGTGTAACTTAGAGTATTGAAAATCCTTACAGTCTGCCCTTGTTGTAAGATCTCTCCTTACCTGGGACCTCACTGCCACTTATGAGACTTAACCTTCAGAACGATTATACGTTTTGGAAGCATTCGGGACTTGGCCTGCCCTTCCCTTAGAGTATACAACTTGCCTAGAGTGCGGCCTTGTTCTCCCATCTTTAAACAACTGGGAACACACAGCCACATATGAATATTCTCTAAAGATAGAGTTTGCGTTTTGCAAGCATAAGGGTCTTGGCGTGCAGTTCACTTAGAGTATGCGACTTGCCTGGAGGACGCCCAAATTCTAACTCCTTTCCACAACTGGGAACACAGTGTCATTCTTGAATCTTCACTTTAAGATCGCGTTTACGTTTTGGAAGCCTCAGCGTCTTTGTGTGCCCGTCACTCAGAGGATCCAACCAGCTTCTCCTCTGCCCTTGTTCTAAATGCTTTCCTTAAGTGGAACACAGAGCCACTGATGAGACTTCATCTGAAGTGCAATTGTACGTTTTGAAAACAGAACGGACTGGACGTGCACTGAACTCAGAGTTTCCAGCTGGCTTGTAGTCTGCCCTTGTTCTAAGTTCTTTCCTGAACTGGGAACCCAGGGCCGCTGAGGCCTCTTCGCCTTCAGAGCCTTTTAAAGTTTTGGAAGCCTCAGGGCCTTAGCCTGCATTTTCCTTAGAGCTTCCAACTTGCTTATGTCCTCCTGAGTTCTAAGTTCTTTCCTGAACTGCGAACACACTGCCCCTTGGGAGACGTCACCTGAAGAGCGATGATAGGTTTTGGAAGTCTAAGGGACTTGGTGTGCATGTCCTTCTGAGAATCCAACTTGCCTACAGTCCGTCCTTGTTCTAACTTCTTTCCGCACCTGGGAAAACACTGCGAGAATGGGTTTTCGTATGCCGCAGGATTTTACGTTTTGGAAGTAGAAGCGCACTGGCAAGCTCTTAACTCAGAGTCTCCAACCTGTCTAGAGTCCGCCCGTGTACTAACACCTTTCCTCACCTGGGAACTCACTGCCACATAGGAGACTTAACGCTAAGGGCGATTAGACGTTTTGGGAGCATAAGGGACTTGGCATGCCCTTACATTAGAGTATGCAACATGGCTATAGTGCGCCTTGTTCTCACGTCTTCCCACAACTGGGAACACAGAGCCACATAGGAATCTTCACCAAAGATCGAGTGTACGTCCTGGCAGCATCAGGAAGCGGGCTTGCACTTAGAGTATGCGACTTGCCTATAGTGCACGCACGTTCTAACTTCTTTCCCCAACTGGGAACACAGTGCCACTTTTGAATCGTCACTTTAAGATCGCGTTTCCCTTTTGGAAGCCTAAGCGTCTTTGTGTCCCTTCAACACAGAGGATCCAACAAGCCTCTAGTCTGGCCTTGTTCTAAGTTCTTTCCTTAACTGGGAACACACTGCCACCTATGAGACTTCACCCTAAGTGCAATTATATGTTTTGGAAGCATTTGGGGATGGACGTGCACTGAACTCAGTGTTCCAACTGGCTGATACTCTGCCCGTGTTCTAAGTTCTTTCCTGAACGGGCAACCCAGGGCCGCTTCGGCCTCTTCGCCTTAGGAGCCTTCATACGTTTTGGAAGCGTCAGGGCCATAGCCTGCCTTTGACTCAGAGCTTCCAACTTGCTTATGTTCGCCTTTGTTCTAAGTTCTTTCCTGAACTGTGAACACCATGCCACTTAGGAGACTTCACCTTAAGAGCGATGATAGGATTGGGAAGTCTATGGGACTTGGTGTGCACTTCCTTCAGATGATCCAACTTGCCTACTGTCCGTCCTTGTTTTAACTTCTTTCCTCAACTGGGGAAACACTGCCAGAATGGGTTTTGGTATGCAGCGGGATTTGACGTTTTGGAAGCAGAAGCGCACTGGTGAGCACTTACCTCAGATTGTCCAACCTGCCCGGAGACCGCCCTTGTTCTAACACTTGTCCTCCCCTGGAAATATTGGGATTTAGGAGTGTTCGTCTTCAGGGCGTTTGTAGGTTTTGGAAGCATAAGGGGCTTCACTTCAATGTAACTTAGAGTATTGAAAATCCTTACAGTCTGCCCTTGTTGTAAGATCTCTCCTTACCTGGGACCTCACTGCCACTTATGAGACTTAACCTTCAGAGCGATTATACGTTTTGGAAGCATTCGGGACTTGGCCTGCCCTTCCCTGAGAGTATACAACTTGCCTAGCGTGCGGCCTTGTTCTACCATCTTTAAACAACTGGGAACACACAGCCACATATGAATATTCTCTAAAGATAGAGTTTGCGTTTTGTAAGCATAAGGGTCTTGGCGTGCAGTTCACTTAGAGTATGCGACTTGCCTGGAGGACGCCCAAGTTCTAACTCCTTTCCACAACTGGGAACACAGTGTCATTCTTGAATCTTCACTTAAAGATCGCGTTTACGTTTTGGAAGCCTCAGGGTCTTTGTGGGCCCGTCACTCAGAGGATCCAACCAGCTTCTCCTCTGCCCTTGTTCTAAATGCTTTCCTTAAGTGGGAACACAGAGCCACTGATGAGACTTCACCTGAAGTGCGATTGTACGTTTTGAAAACAGAACGGACTGGACGTGCACTGAACTCAGAGTTTCCAGCTGGCTTGTAGTCTGCCCTTGTTCTAAGTTCTTTCCTGAACTGGGAACCCAGGGCCGCTGAGGCCTCTTCGCCTTCAGAGCCTTTTAAAGTTTTGGAAGCCACAGGGCCTTAGCCTGCATTTTTCCTTAGAGCTTCCAACTTGCTTATGTCCTCCTGAGTTCTAAGTTCTTTCCTGAACTGCGAACACACTGCCCCTTAGGAGACGTCACCTGAAGAGCGATGATAGGTTTTGGAAGTCTAAGGGGCTTGGTGTGCATGTCCTTCTGAGAATCCAACTTGCCTACAGTCCGTCCTTGTTCTAACTTCTTTCCGCACCTGGGAAAACACTGCGAGAATGGGTTTTCGTATTCCGCAGGATTTTACGTTTTGGAAGTAGAAGCGCACTGGCAAGCTCTTAACTCAGAGTCTCCAACCTGTCTAGAGTCCGCCCGTGTACTAACACCTTTCCTCAACTGGGAACTCACTGCCACATAGGAGACTTAACGCTAAGGGCGATTAGACGTTTTGGGAGCATAAGGGACTTGGCATGCCCTTACATTAGAGTATGCAACATGGCTATAGTGCGCCTTGTTCTCACGTCTTCCCACAACTGGGAGCACAGAGCCACATAGGAATCTTCACCAAAGATCGAGTGTACGTCCTGGCAGCATCAGGAAGCGGGCTTGCACTTAGAGTATGCGACTTGCCTATAGTGCACGCACGTTCTAACTTCTTTCCCCAACTGGGAACACAGTGCCACTTTTGAATCGTCACTTTAAGATCGCGTTTCCCTTTTGGAAGCCTAAGCGTCTTTGTGTCCCTTCAACACAGAGGATCCAACAAGCTTCTAGTCTGGCCTTGTTCTAAGTTCTTTCCTTAACTGGGAACAAACTGCCACCTATGAGACTTCACCCTAAGTGCAATTATATGTTTTGGAAGCATTTGGGGATGGACGTGCACTGAACTCAGTGTTCCAACTGGCTGATACTCTGCCCGTGTTCTAAGTTCTTTCCTGAACGGGCAACCCAGGGCCGCTTCGGCCTCTTCACCTTAGGAGCCTTCATACGTTTTGGAAGCGTCAGGGCCATAGCCTGCCTTTGACTCAGAGCTTCCAACTTGCTTATGTTCGCCTTTGTTCTCAGTTCTTTCCTGAACTGTGAACACCATGCCACTTAGGAGACTTCACCTTAAGAGCGATGATAGGATTGGGAAGTCTATGGGACTTGGTGTGCACTTCCTTCAGATGATCCAACTTGCCTACAGTCCGTCCTTGTTCTAACTTCTTTCCTCAACTGGGGAAACACTGCCAGAATGGGTTTTGGTATGCAGCGGGATTTGACGTTTTGGAAGCAGAAGCGCACTGGTGAGCACTTACCTCAGAGTGTCCAACCTGCCCGGAGACCGCCCTTGTTCTAACACTTGTCCTCCCCTGGAAATATTGGGATTTAGGAGTGTTCGTCTTCAGGGCGTTTGTAGGTTTTGGAAGCATAAGGGGCTTCACTTCAATGTAACTTAGAGTATTGAAAATCCTTACAGTCTGCCCTTGTTGTAAGATCTCTCCTTACCTGGGTCCTCACTGCCACTTATGAGACTTAACCTTCAGAGCGATTATACGTTTTGGAAGCATTCGGGACTTGGCCTGCCCTTCCCTTAGAGTATACAACTTGCCTAGAGTGCGGCCTTGTTCTCCCATCTTTAAACAACTGGGAACACACAGCCACATATGAATATTCTCTAAAGATAGAGTTTGCGTTTTGCAAGCATAAGTGTCTTGGCGTGCAGGTCACTTAGAGTATGCGACTTGCCTGGAGGACGCCCAAATTCTAACTCCTTTCCACAACTGGGAACACAGTGTCATACTTGAATCTTCACTTTAAGATCGCGTTTACGTTTTGGAAGCCTCAGCGTCTTTGTGGGCCCGTCACTCAGAGGATCCAACCAGCTTCTCCTCTGCCCTTGTTCTAAATGCTTTCCTTAAGTGGGAACACAGAGCCACTGATGAGACTTCACCTGAAGTGCGATTGTACGTTTTGAAAACAGAACGGACTGGACGTGCACTGAACTCAGAGTTTCCAGCTGGCTTGTAGTCTGCCCTTGTTCTAAGTTCTTTCCTGAACTGGGAACCCAGGGCCGCTGAGGCCTCTTCGCCTTCAGAGCCTTTTAAAGTTTTGGAAGCCTCAGGGCCTTAGCCTGCATTTTTCCTTAGAGCTTCCAACTTGCTTATGTCCTCCTGAGTTCTAAGTTCTTTCCTGAACTGCGAACACACTGCCCCTTGGGAGACGTCACCTGAAGAGCGATGATAGGTTTTGGAAGTCTAAGGGACTTGGTGTGCATGTCCTTCTGAGAATCCAACTTGCCTACAGTCCGTCCTTGTTCTAACTTCTTTCCGCACCTGGGAAAACACTGCGAGAATGGGTTTTCGTATGCCGCAGGATTTTACGTTTTGGAAGTAGAAGCGCACTGGCAAGCTCTTAACTCAGAGTCTCCAACCTGTCTAGAGTCCGCCCGTGTACTAACACCTTTCCTCAACTGGGAACTCACTGCCACATAGGAGACTTAACGCTAAGGGCGATTAGACGTTTTGGGAGCATAAGGGACGTGGCATGCCCTTACATTAGAGTATGCAACATGGCTATAGTGCGCCTTGTTCTCACGTCTTCCCACAACTGGGAACACAGAGCCACATAGGAATCTTCACCAAAGATCGAGTGTACGTCCTGGCAGCATCAGGAAGCGGGCTTGCACTTAGAGTATGCGACTTGCCTATAGTGCACGCACGTTCTAACTTCTTTCCCCAACTGGGAACACAGTGCCACTTTTGAATCGTCACTTTAAGATCGCGTTTCCCTTTTGGAAGCCTAAGCGTCTTTGTGTCCCTTCAACACAGAGGATCCAACAAGCCTCTAGTCTGGCCTTGTTCTAAGTTCTTTCCTTAACTGGGAACACACTGCCACCTATGAGACTTCACCCTAAGTGCAATTATATGTTTTGGAAGCATTTGGGGATGGACGTGCACTGAACTCAGTGTTCCAACTGGCTGATACTCTGCCCGTGTTCTAAGTTCTTTCCTGAACGGGCAACCCAGGGCCGCTTCGGCCTCTTCGCCTTAGGAGCCTTCATACGTTTTGGAAGCGTCAGGGCCATAGCCTGCCTTTGACTCAGAGCTTCCAACTTGCTTATGTTCGCCTTTGTTCTCAGTTCTTTCCTGAACTGTGAACACCATGCCACTTAGGAGACTTCACCTTAAGAGCGATGATAGGATTGGGAAGTCTATGGGACTTGGTGTGCACTTCCTTCAGATGATCCAACTTGCCTACAGTCCGTCCTTGTTCTAACTTCTTTCCTCAACTGGGGAAACACTGCCAGAATGGGTTTTGGTATGCAGCGGGATTTGACGTTTTGGAAGCAGAAGCGCACTGGCGAGCACTTACCTCAGAGTGTCCAACCTGCCCGGAGACCGCCCTTGTTCTAACACTTGTCCTCCCCTGGAAATATTGGGATTTAGGAGTGTTCGTCTTCAGGGCGTTTGTAGGTTTTGGAAGCATAAGGGGCTTCACTTCAGTGTAACTTAGAGTATTGAAAATCCTTACAGTCTGCCCTTGTTGTAAGATCTCTCCTTACCTGGGACCTCACTGCCACTTATGAGACTTAACCTTCAGAACGATTATACGTTTTGGAAGCATTCGGGACTTGGCCTGCCCTTCCCTTAGAGTATACAACTTGCCTAGAGTGCGGCCTTGTTCTCCCATCTTTAAACAACTGGGAACACACAGCCACATATGAATATTCTCTAAAGATAGAGTTTGCGTTTTGCAAGCATAAGGGTCTTGGCGTGCAGTTCACTTAGAGTATGCGACTTGCCTGGAGGACGCCCAAATTCTAACTCCTTTCCACAACTGGGAACACAGTGTCATTCTTGAATCTTCACTTTAAGATCGCGTTTACGTTTTGGAAGCCTCAGCGTCTTTGTGTGCCCGTCACTCAGAGGATCCAACCAGCTTCTCCTCTGCCCTTGTTCTAAATGCTTTCCTTAAGTGGAACACAGAGCCACTGATGAGACTTCATCTGAAGTGCAATTGTACGTTTTGAAAACAGAACGGACTGGACGTGCACTGAACTCAGAGTTTCCAGCTGGCTTGTAGTCTGCCCTTGTTCTAAGTTCTTTCCTGAACTGGGAACCCAGGGCCGCTGAGGCCTCTTCGCCTTCAGAGCCTTTTAAAGTTTTGGAAGCCTCAGGGCCTTAGCCTGCATTTTCCTTAGAGCTTCCAACTTGCTTATGTCCTCCTGAGTTCTAAGTTCTTTCCTGAACTGCGAACACACTGCCCCTTGGGAGACGTCACCTGAAGAGCGATGATAGGTTTTGGAAGTCTAAGGGACTTGGTGTGCATGTCCTTCTGAGAATCCAACTTGCCTACAGTCCGTCCTTGTTCTAACTTCTTTCCGCACCTGGGAAAACACTGCGAGAATGGGTTTTCGTATGCCGCAGGATTTTACGTTTTGGAAGTAGAAGCGCACTGGCAAGCTCTTAACTCAGAGTCTCCAACCTGTCTAGAGTCCGCCCGTGTACTAACACCTTTCCTCACCTGGGAACTCACTGCCACATAGGAGACTTAACGCTAAGGGCGATTAGACGTTTTGGGAGCATAAGGGACTTGGCATGCCCTTACATTAGAGTATGCAACATGGCTATAGTGCGCCTTGTTCTCACGTCTTCCCACAACTGGGAACACAGAGCCACATAGGAATCTTCACCAAAGATCGAGTGTACGTCCTGGCAGCATCAGGAAGCGGGCTTGCACTTAGAGTATGCGACTTGCCTATAGTGCACGCACGTTCTAACTTCTTTCCCCAACTGGGAACACAGTGCCACTTTTGAATCGTCACTTTAAGATCGCGTTTCCCTTTTGGAAGCCTAAGCGTCTTTGTGTCCCTTCAACACAGAGGATCCAACAAGCCTCTAGTCTGGCCTTGTTCTAAGTTCTTTCCTTAACTGGGAACACACTGCCACCTATGAGACTTCACCCTAAGTGCAATTATATGTTTTGGAAGCATTTGGGGATGGACGTGCACTGAACTCAGTGTTCCAACTGGCTGATACTCTGCCCGTGTTCTAAGTTCTTTCCTGAACGGGCAACCCAGGGCCGCTTCGGCCTCTTCGCCTTAGGAGCCTTCATACGTTTTGGAAGCGTCAGGGCCATAGCCTGCCTTTGACTCAGAGCTTCCAACTTGCTTATGTTCGCCTTTGTTCTAAGTTCTTTCCTGAACTGTGAACACCATGCCACTTAGGAGACTTCACCTTAAGAGCGATGATAGGATTGGGAAGTCTATGGGACTTGGTGTGCACTTCCTTCAGATGATCCAACTTGCCTACTGTCCGTCCTTGTTCTAACATCTTTCCTCAACTGGGGAAACACTGCCAGAATGGGTTTTGGTATGCAGCGGGATTTGACGTTTTGGAAGCAGAAGCGCACTGGTGAGCACTTACCTCAGATTGTCCAACCTGCCCGGAGACCGCCCTTGTTCTAACACTTGTCCTCCCCTGGAAATATTGGGATTTAGGAGTGTTCGTCTTCAGGGCGTTTGTAGGTTTTGGAAGCATAAGGGGCTTCACTTCAATGTAACTTAGAGTATTGAAAATCCTTACAGTCTGCCCTTGTTGTAAGATCTCTCCTTACCTGGGACCTCACTGCCACTTATGAGACTTAACCTTCAGAGCGATTATACGTTTTGGAAGCATTCGGGACTTGGCCTGCCCTTCCCTGAGAGTATACAACTTGCCTAGCGTGCGGCCTTGTTCTACCATCTTTAAACAACTGGGAACACACAGCCACATATGAATATTCTCTAAAGATAGAGTTTGCGTTTTGTAAGCATAAGGGTCTTGGCGTGCAGTTCACTTAGAGTATGCGACTTGCCTGGAGGACGCCCAAGTTCTAACTCCTTTCCACAACTGGGAACACAGTGTCATTCTTGAATCTTCACTTAAAGATCGCGTTTACGTTTTGGAAGCCTCAGGGTCTTTGTGGGCCCGTCACTCAGAGGATCCAACCAGCTTCTCCTCTGCCCTTGTTCTAAATGCTTTCCTTAAGTGGGAACACAGAGCCACTGATGAGACTTCACCTGAAGTGCGATTGTACGTTTTGAAAACAGAACGGACTGGACGTGCACTGAACTCAGAGTTTCCAGCTGGCTTGTAGTCTGCCCTTGTTCTAAGTTCTTTCCTGAACTGGGAACCCAGGGCCGCTGAGGCCTCTTCGCCTTCAGAGCCTTTTAAAGTTTTGGAAGCCACAGGGCCTTAGCCTGCATTTTTCCTTAGAGCTTCCAACTTGCTTATGTCCTCCTGAGTTCTAAGTTCTTTCCTGAACTGCGAACACACTGCCCCTTAGGAGACGTCACCTGAAGAGCGATGATAGGTTTTGGAAGTCTAAGGGGCTTGGTGTGCATGTCCTTCTGAGAATCCAACTTGCCTACAGTCCGTCCTTGTTCTAACTTCTTTCCGCACCTGGGAAAACACTGCGAGAATGGGTTTTCGTATTCCGCAGGATTTTACGTTTTGGAAGTAGAAGCGCACTGGCAAGCTCTTAACTCAGAGTCTCCAACCTGTCTAGAGTCCGCCCGTGTACTAACACCTTTCCTCAACTGGGAACTCACTGCCACATAGGAGACTTAACGCTAAGGGCGATTAGACGTTTTGGGAGCATAAGGGACTTGGCATGCCCTTACATTAGAGTATGCAACGTGGCTATAGTGCGCCTTGTTCTCACGTCTTCCCACAACTGGGAGCACAGAGCCACATAGGAATCTTCACCAAAGATCGAGTGTACGTCCTGGCAGCATCAGGAAGCGGGCTTGCACTTAGAGTATGCGACTTGCCTATAGTGCACGCACGTTCTAACTTCTTTCCCCAACTGGGAACACAGTGCCACTTTTGAATCGTCACTTTAAGATCGCGTTTCCCTTTTGGAAGCCTAAGCGTCTTTGTGTCCCTTCAACACAGAGGATCCAACAAGCTTCTAGTCTGGCCTTGTTCTAAGTTCTTTCCTTAACTGGGAACACACTGCCACCTGTGAGACTTCACCCTAAGTGCAATTATATGTTTTGGAAGCATTTGGGGATGGACGTGCACTGAACTCAGTGTTCCAACTGGCTGATACTCTGCCCGTGTTCTAAGTTCTTTCCTGAACGGGCAACCCAGGGCCGCGTCGGCCTCTTCGCCTTAGGAGCCTTCATACGTTTTGGAAGCGTCAGGGCCATAGCCTGCCTTTGACTCAGAGCTTCCAACTTGCTTATGTTCGCCTTTGTTCTAAGTTCTTTCCTGAACTGTGAACACCATGCCACTTAGGAGACTTCACCTTAAGAGCGATGATAGGATTGGGAAGTCTATGGGACTTGGTGTGCACTTCCTTCAGATGATCCAACTTGCCTACAGTCCGTCCTTGTTCTAACTTCTTTCCTCAACTGGGGAAACACTGCCAGAATGGGTTTTGGTATGCAGCGGGATTTGACGTTTTGGAAGCAGAAGCGCACTGGCGAGCACTTACCTCAGAGTGTCCAACCTGCCCGGAGACCGCCCTTGTTCTAACACTTGTCCTCCCCTGGAAATATTGGGATTTAGGAGTGTTCGTCTTCAGGGCGTTTGTAGGTTTTGGAAGCATAAGGGGCTTCACTTCAATGTAACTTAGAGTATTGAAAATCCTTACAGTCTGCCCTTTGTTGTAAGATCTCTCCTTACCTGGGACCTCACTGCCACTTATGAGACTTAACCTTCAGAACGATTATACGTTTTGGAAGCATTCGGGACTTGGCCTGCCCTTCCCTTAGAGTATACAACTTGCCTAGAGTGCGGCCTTGTTCTCCCATCTTTAAACAACTGGGAACACACAGCCACATATGAATATTCTCTAAAGATAGAGTTTGCGTTTTGCAAGCATAAGGGTCTTGGCGTGCAGTTCACTTAGAGTATGCGACTTGCCTGGAGGACGCCCAAGTTCTAACTCCTTTCCACAACTGGGAACACAGTGTCATTCTTGAATCTTCACTTTAAGATCGCGTTTACGTTTTGGAAGCCTCAGCGTCTTTGTGGGCCCGTCACTCAGAGGATCCAACCAGCTTCTCCTCTGCCCTTGTTCTAAATGCTTTCCTTAAGTGGGAACACAGAGCCACTGATGAGACTTCACCTGAAGTGCGATTGTACGTTTTGAAAACAGAACGGACTGGACGTGCACTGAACTCAGAGTTTCCAGCTGGCTTGTAGTCTGCCCTTGTTCTAAGTTCTTTCCTGAACTGGGAACCCAGGGCCGCTGAGGCCTCTTCGCCTTCAGAGCCTTTTAAAGTTTTGGAAGCCTCAGGGCCTTTGCCTGCATTTTTCCTTAGAGCTTCCAACTTGCTTATGTCCTCCTGAGTTCTAAGTTCTTTCCTGAACTGCGAACACACTGCCCCTTAGGAGACGTCACCTGAAGAGCGATGATAGGTTTTGGAAGTCTAAGGGGCTTGGTGTGCATGTCCTTCTGAGAATCCAACTTGCCTACAGTCCGTCCTTGTTCTAACTTCTTTCCGCACCTGGGAAAACACTGCGAGAATGGGTTTTCGTATGCCGCAGGATTTTACGTTTTGGAAGTAGAAGCGCACTGGCAAGCTCTTAACTCAGAGTCTCCAACCTGTCTAGAGTCCGCCCGTGTACTAACACCTTTCCTCAACTGGGAACTCACTGCCACACAGGAGACTTAACGCTAAGGGCGATTAGACGTTTTGGGAGCATAAGGGACTTGGCACGCACTTACATTAGAGTATGCAACATGGCTATAGTGCGCCTTGTTCTCACGTCTTCCCACAACTGGGAACACACAGCCACATAGGAATCTTCACCAAAGATCGAGTGTACGTCCTGGCAGCATCAGGAAGCGGGCTTGCACTTAGAGTATGCGACTTGCCTATAGTGCACGCACGTTCTAACTTCTTTCCCCAACTGGGAACACAGTGCCATTTTTGAATCGTCACTTTAAGATCGCGTTTCCCTTTTGGAAGCCTAAGCGTCTTTGTGTCCCTTCAACACAGAGGATCCAACAAGCTTCTAGTCTGGCCTTGTTCTAAGTTCTTTCCTTAACTGGGAACACACTGCCACCTGTGAGACTTCACCCTAAGTGCAATTATATGTTTTGGAAGCATTTGGGGATGGACGTGCACTGAACTCAGTGTTCCAACTGGCTGATACTCTGCCCGTGTTCTAAGTTCTTTCCTGAACGGGCAACCCAGGGCCGCGTCGGCCTCTTCGCCTTAGGAGCCTTCATACGTTTTGGAAGCGTCAGGGCCATAGCCTGCCTTTGACTCAGAGCTTCCAACTTGCTTATGTTCGCCTTTGTTCTAAGTTCTTTCCTGAACTGTGAACACCATGCCACTTAGGAGACTTCACCTTAAGAGCGATGATAGGATTGGGAAGTCTATGGGACTTGGTGTGCACTTCCTTCAGATGATCCAACTTGCCTACAGTCCGTCCTTGTTCTAACTTCTTTCCTCAACTGGGGAAACACTGCCAGAATGGGTTTTGGTATGCAGCGGGATTTGACGTTTTGGAAGCAGAAGCGCACTGGCGAGCACTTACCTCAGAGTGTCCAACCTGCCCGGAGACCGCCCTTGTTCTAACACTTGTCCTCCCCTGGAAATATTGGGATTTAGGAGTGTTCGTCTTCAGGGCGTTTGTAGGTTTTGGAAGCATAAGGGGCTTCACTTCAATGTAACTTAGAGTATTGAAAATCCTTACAGTCTGCCCTTTGTTGTAAGATCTCTCCTTACCTGGGACCTCACTGCCACTTATGAGACTTAACCTTCAGAACGATTATACGTTTTGGAAGCATTCGGGACTTGGCCTGCCCTTCCCTTAGAGTATACAACTTGCCTAGAGTGCGGCCTTGTTCTCCCATCTTTAAACAACTGGGAACACACAGCCACATATGAATATTCTCTAAAGATAGAGTTTGCGTTTTGCAAGCATAAGGGTCTTGGCGTGCAGTTCACTTAGAGTATGCGACTTGCCTGGAGGACGCCCAAGTTCTAACTCCTTTCCACAACTGGGAACACAGTGTCATTCTTGAATCTTCACTTTAAGATCGCGTTTACGTTTTGGAAGCCTCAGCGTCTTTGTGGGCCCGTCACTCAGAGGATCCAACCAGCTTCTCCTCTGCCCTTGTTCTAAATGCTTTCCTTAAGTGGGAACACAGAGCCACTGATGAGACTTCACCTGAAGTGCGATTGTACGTTTTGAAAACAGAACGGACTGGACGTGCACTGAACTCAGAGTTTCCAGCTGGCTTGTAGTCTGCCCTTGTTCTAAGTTCTTTCCTGAACTGGGAACCCAGGGCCGCTGAGGCCTCTTCGCCTTCAGAGCCTTTTAAAGTTTTGGAAGCCTCAGGGCCTTAGCCTGCATTTTTCCTTAGAGCTTCCAACTTGCTTATGTCCTCCTGAGTTCTAAGTTCTTTCCTGAACTGCGAACACACTGCCCCTTAGGAGACGTCACCTGAAGAGCGATGATAGGTTTTGGAAGTCTAAGGGGCTTGGTGTGCATGTCCTTCTGAGAATCCAACTTGCCTACAGTCCGTCCTTGTTCTAACTTCTTTCCGCACCTGGGAAAACACTGCGAGAATGGGTTTTCGTATGCCGCAGGATTTTACGTTTTGGAAGTAGAAGCGCACTGGCAAGCTCTTAACTCAGAGTCTCCAACCTGTCTAGAGTCCGCCCGTGTACTAACACCTTTCCTCAACTGGGAACTCACTGCCACACAGGAGACTTAACGCTAAGGGCGATTAGACGTTTTGGGAGCATAAGGGACTTGGCACGCACTTACATTAGAGTATGCAACATGGCTATAGTGCGCCTTGTTCTCACGTCTTCCCACAACTGGGAACACACAGCCACATAGGAATCTTCACCAAAGATCGAGTGTACGTCCTGGCAGCATCAGGAAGCGGGCTTGCACTTAGAGTATGCGACTTGCCTATAGTGCACGCACGTTCTAACTTCTTTCCCCAACTGGGAACACAGTGCCATTTTTGAATCGTCACTTTAAGATCGCGTTTCCCTTTTGGAAGCCTAAGCGTCTTTGTGTCCCTTCAACACAGAGGATCCAACAAGCTTCTAGTCTGGCCTTGTTCTAAGTTCTTTCCTTAACTGGGAACACACTGCCACCTGTGAGACTTCACCCTAAGTGCAATTATATGTTTTGGAAGCATTTGGGGATGGACGTGCACTGAACTCAGTGTTCCAACTGGCTGATACTCTGCCCGTGTTCTAAGTTCTTTCCTGAACGGGCAACCCAGGGCCGCGTCGGCCTCTTCGCCTTAGGAGCCTTCATACGTTTTGGAAGCGTCAGGGCCATAGCCTGCCTTTGACTCAGAGCTTCCAACTTGCTTATGTTCGCCTTTGTTCTAAGTTCTTTCCTGAACTGTGAACACCATGCCACTTAGGAGACTTCACCTTAAGAGCGATGATAGGATTGGGAAGTCTATGGGACTTGGTGTGCACTTCCTTCAGATGATCCAACTTGCCTACAGTCCGTCCTTGTTCTAACTTCTTTCCTCAACTGGGGAAACACTGCCAGAATGGGTTTTGGTATGCAGCGGGATTTGACGTTTTGGAAGCAGAAGCGCACTGGCGAGCACTTACCTCAGAGTGTCCAACCTGCCCGGAGACCGCCCTTGTTCTAACACTTGTCCTCCCCTGGAAATATTGGGATTTAGGAGTGTTCGTCTTCAGGGCGTTTGTAGGTTTTGGAAGCATAAGGGGCTTCACTTCAATGTAACTTAGAGTATTGAAAATCCTTACAGTCTGCCCTTTGTTGTAAGATCTCTCCTTACCTGGGACCTCACTGCCACTTATGAGACTTAACCTTCAGAACGATTATACGTTTTGGAAGCATTCGGGACTTGGCCTGCCCTTCCCTTAGAGTATACAACTTGCCTAGAGTGCGGCCTTGTTCTCCCATCTTTAAACAACTGGGAACACACAGCCACATATGAATATTCTCTAAAGATAGAGTTTGCGTTTTGCAAGCATAAGGGTCTTGGCGTGCAGTTCACTTAGAGTATGCGACTTGCCTGGAGGACGCCCAAGTTCTAACTCCTTTCCACAACTGGGAACACAGTGTCATTCTTGAATCTTCACTTTAAGATCGCGTTTACGTTTTGGAAGCCTCAGCGTCTTTGTGGGCCCGTCACTCAGAGGATCCAACCAGCTTCTCCTCTGCCCTTGTTCTAAATGCTTTCCTTAAGTGGGAACACAGAGCCACTGATGAGACTTCACCTGAAGTGCGATTGTACGTTTTGAAAACAGAACGGACTGGACGTGCACTGAACTCAGAGTTTCCAGCTGGCTTGTAGTCTGCCCTTGTTCTAAGTTCTTTCCTGAACTGGGAACCCAGGGCCGCTGAGGCCTCTTCGCCTTCAGAGCCTTTTAAAGTTTTGGAAGCCTCAGGGCCTTTGCCTGCATTTTTCCTTAGAGCTTCCAACTTGCTTATGTCCTCCTGAGTTCTAAGTTCTTTCCTGAACTGCGAACACACTGCCCCTTAGGAGACGTCACCTGAAGAGCGATGATAGGTTTTGGAAGTCTAAGGGGCTTGGTGTGCATGTCCTTCTGAGAATCCAACTTGCCTACAGTCCGTCCTTGTTCTAACTTCTTTCCGCACCTGGGAAAACACTGCGAGAATGGGTTTTCGTATGCCGCAGGATTTTACGTTTTGGAAGTAGAAGCGCACTGGCAAGCTCTTAACTCAGAGTCTCCAACCTGTCTAGAGTCCGCCCGTGTACTAACACCTTTCCTCAACTGGGAACTCACTGCCACACAGGAGACTTAACGCTAAGGGCGATTAGACGTTTTGGGAGCATAAGGGACTTGGCACGCACTTACATTAGAGTATGCAACATGGCTATAGTGCGCCTTGTTCTCACGTCTTCCCACAACTGGGAACACACAGCCACATAGGAATCTTCACCAAAGATCGAGTGTACGTCCTGGCAGCATCAGGAAGCGGGCTTGCACTTAGAGTATGCGACTTGCCTATAGTGCACGCACGTTCTAACTTCTTTCCCCAACTGGGAACACAGTGCCATTTTTGAATCGTCACTTTAAGATCGCGTTTCCCTTTTGGAAGCCTAAGCGTCTTTGTGTCCCTTCAACACAGAGGATCCAACAAGCTTCTAGTCTGGCCTTGTTCTAAGTTCTTTCCTTAACTGGGAACACACTGCCACCTGTGAGACTTCACCCTAAGTGCAATTATATGTTTTGGAAGCATTTGGGGATGGACGTGCACTGAACTCAGTGTTCCAACTGGCTGATACTCTGCCCGTGTTCTAAGTTCTTTCCTGAACGGGCAACCCAGGGCCGCGTCGGCCTCTTCGCCTTAGGAGCCTTCATACGTTTTGGAAGCGTCAGGGCCATAGCCTGCCTTTGACTCAGAGCTTCCAACTTGCTTATGTTCGCCTTTGTTCTAAGTTCTTTCCTGAACTGTGAACACCATGCCACTTAGGAGACTTCACCTTAAGAGCGATGATAGGATTGGGAAGTCTATGGGACTTGGTGTGCACTTCCTTCAGATGATCCAACTTGCCTACAGTCCGTCCTTGTTCTAACTTCTTTCCTCAACTGGGGAAACACTGCCAGAATGGGTTTTGGTATGCAGCGGGATTTGACGTTTTGGAAGCAGAAGCGCACTGGCGAGCACTTACCTCAGAGTGTCCAACCTGCCCGGAGACCGCCCTTGTTCTAACACTTGTCCTCCCCTGGAAATATTGGGATTTAGGAGTGTTCGTCTTCAGGGCGTTTGTAGGTTTTGGAAGCATAAGGGGCTTCACTTCAATGTAACTTAGAGTATTGAAAATCCTTACAGTCTGCCCTTTGTTGTAAGATCTCTCCTTACCTGGGACCTCACTGCCACTTATGAGACTTAACCTTCAGAACGATTATACGTTTTGGAAGCATTCGGGACTTGGCCTGCCCTTCCCTTAGAGTATACAACTTGCCTAGAGTGCGGCCTTGTTCTCCCATCTTTAAACAACTGGGAACACACAGCCACATATGAATATTCTCTAAAGATAGAGTTTGCGTTTTGCAAGCATAAGGGTCTTGGCGTGCAGTTCACTTAGAGTATGCGACTTGCCTGGAGGACGCCCAAGTTCTAACTCCTTTCCACAACTGGGAACACAGTGTCATTCTTGAATCTTCACTTTAAGATCGCGTTTACGTTTTGGAAGCCTCAGCGTCTTTGTGGGCCCGTCACTCAGAGGATCCAACCAGCTTCTCCTCTGCCCTTGTTCTAAATGCTTTCCTTAAGTGGGAACACAGAGCCACTGATGAGACTTCACCTGAAGTGCGATTGTACGTTTTGAAAACAGAACGGACTGGACGTGCACTGAACTCAGAGTTTCCAGCTGGCTTGTAGTCTGCCCTTGTTCTAAGTTCTTTCCTGAACTGGGAACCCAGGGCCGCTGAGGCCTCTTCGCCTTCAGAGCCTTTTAAAGTTTTGGAAGCCTCAGGGCCTTAGCCTGCATTTTTCCTTAGAGCTTCCAACTTGCTTATGTCCTCCTGAGTTCTAAGTTCTTTCCTGAACTGCGAACACACTGCCCCTTAGGAGACGTCACCTGAAGAGCGATGATAGGTTTTGGAAGTCTAAGGGGCTTGGTGTGCATGTCCTTCTGAGAATCCAACTTGCCTACAGTCCGTCCTTGTTCTAACTTCTTTCCGCACCTGGGAAAACACTGCGAGAATGGGTTTTCGTATGCCGCAGGATTTTACGTTTTGGAAGTAGAAGCGCACTGGCAAGCTCTTAACTCAGAGTCTCCAACCTGTCTAGAGTCCGCCCGTGTACTAACACCTTTCCTCAACTGGGAACTCACTGCCACACAGGAGACTTAACGCTAAGGGCGATTAGACGTTTTGGGAGCATAAGGGACTTGGCACGCACTTACATTAGAGTATGCAACATGGCTATAGTGCGCCTTGTTCTCACGTCTTCCCACAACTGGGAACACACAGCCACATAGGAATCTTCACCAAAGATCGAGTGTACGTCCTGGCAGCATCAGGAAGCGGGCTTGCACTTAGAGTATGCGACTTGCCTATAGTGCACGCACGTTCTAACTTCTTTCCCCAACTGGGAACACAGTGCCATTTTTGAATCGTCACTTTAAGATCGCGTTTCCCTTTTGGAAGCCTAAGCGTCTTTGTGTCCCTTCAACACAGAGGATCCAACAAGCTTCTAGTCTGGCCTTGTTCTAAGTTCTTTCCTTAACTGGGAACACACTGCCACCTGTGAGACTTCACCCTAAGTGCAATTATATGTTTTGGAAGCATTTGGGGATGGACGTGCACTGAACTCAGTGTTCCAACTGGCTGATACTCTGCCCGTGTTCTAAGTTCTTTCCTGAACGGGCAACCCAGGGCCGCGTCGGCCTCTTCGCCTTAGGAGCCTTCATACGTTTTGGAAGCGTCAGGGCCATAGCCTGCCTTTGACTCAGAGCTTCCAACTTGCTTATGTTCGCCTTTGTTCTAAGTTCTTTCCTGAACTGTGAACACCATGCCACTTAGGAGACTTCACCTTAAGAGCGATGATAGGATTGGGAAGTCTATGGGACTTGGTGTGCACTTCCTTCAGATGATCCAACTTGCCTACAGTCCGTCCTTGTTCTAACTTCTTTCCTCAACTGGGGAAACACTGCCAGAATGGGTTTTGGTATGCAGCGGGATTTGACGTTTTGGAAGCAGAAGCGCACTGGCGAGCACTTACCTCAGAGTGTCCAACCTGCCCGGAGACCGCCCTTGTTCTAACACTTGTCCTCCCCTGGAAATATTGGGATTTAGGAGTGTTCGTCTTCAGGGCGTTTGTAGGTTTTGGAAGCATAAGGGGCTTCACTTCAATGTAACTTAGAGTATTGAAAATCCTTACAGTCTGCCCTTTGTTGTAAGATCTCTCCTTACCTGGGACCTCACTGCCACTTATGAGACTTAACCTTCAGAACGATTATACGTTTTGGAAGCATTCGGGACTTGGCCTGCCCTTCCCTTAGAGTATACAACTTGCCTAGAGTGCGGCCTTGTTCTCCCATCTTTAAACAACTGGGAACACACAGCCACATATGAATATTCTCTAAAGATAGAGTTTGCGTTTTGCAAGCATAAGGGTCTTGGCGTGCAGTTCACTTAGAGTATGCGACTTGCCTGGAGGACGCCCAAGTTCTAACTCCTTTCCACAACTGGGAACACAGTGTCATTCTTGAATCTTCACTTTAAGATCGCGTTTACGTTTTGGAAGCCTCAGCGTCTTTGTGGGCCCGTCACTCAGAGGATCCAACCAGCTTCTCCTCTGCCCTTGTTCTAAATGCTTTCCTTAAGTGGGAACACAGAGCCACTGATGAGACTTCACCTGAAGTGCGATTGTACGTTTTGAAAACAGAACGGACTGGACGTGCACTGAACTCAGAGTTTCCAGCTGGCTTGTAGTCTGCCCTTGTTCTAAGTTCTTTCCTGAACTGGGAACCCAGGGCCGCTGAGGCCTCTTCGCCTTCAGAGCCTTTTAAAGTTTTGGAAGCCTCAGGGCCTTAGCCTGCATTTTTCCTTAGAGCTTCCAACTTGCTTATGTCCTCCTGAGTTCTAAGTTCTTTCCTGAACTGCGAACACACTGCCCCTTAGGAGACGTCACCTGAAGAGCGATGATAGGTTTTGGAAGTCTAAGGGGCTTGGTGTGCATGTCCTTCTGAGAATCCAACTTGCCTACAGTCCGTCCTTGTTCTAACTTCTTTCCGCACCTGGGAAAACACTGCGAGAATGGGTTTTCGTATGCCGCAGGATTTTACGTTTTGGAAGTAGAAGCGCACTGGCAAGCTCTTAACTCAGAGTCTCCAACCTGTCTAGAGTCCGCCCGTGTACTAACACCTTTCCTCAACTGGGAACTCACTGCCACACAGGAGACTTAACGCTAAGGGCGATTAGACGTTTTGGGAGCATAAGGGACTTGGCACGCACTTACATTAGAGTATGCAACATGGCTATAGTGCGCCTTGTTCTCACGTCTTCCCACAACTGGGAACACACAGCCACATAGGAATCTTCACCAAAGATCGAGTGTACGTCCTGGCAGCATCAGGAAGCGGGCTTGCACTTAGAGTATGCGACTTGCCTATAGTGCACGCACGTTCTAACTTCTTTCCCCAACTGGGAACACAGTGCCATTTTTGAATCGTCACTTTAAGATCGCGTTTCCCTTTTGGAAGCCTAAGCGTCTTTGTGTCCCTTCAACACAGAGGATCCAACAAGCTTCTAGTCTGGCCTTGTTCTAAGTTCTTTCCTTAACTGGGAACACACTGCCACCTGTGAGACTTCACCCTAAGTGCAATTATATGTTTTGGAAGCATTTGGGGATGGACGTGCACTGAACTCAGTGTTCCAACTGGCTGATACTCTGCCCGTGTTCTAAGTTCTTTCCTGAACGGGCAACCCAGGGCCGCGTCGGCCTCTTCGCCTTAGGAGCCTTCATACGTTTTGGAAGCGTCAGGGCCATAGCCTGCCTTTGACTCAGAGCTTCCAACTTGCTTATGTTCGCCTTTGTTCTAAGTTCTTTCCTGAACTGTGAACACCATGCCACTTAGGAGACTTCACCTTAAGAGCGATGATAGGATTGGGAAGTCTATGGGACTTGGTGTGCACTTCCTTCAGATGATCCAACTTGCCTACAGTCCGTCCTTGTTCTAACTTCTTTCCTCAACTGGGGAAACACTGCCAGAATGGGTTTTGGTATGCAGCGGGATTTGACGTTTTGGAAGCAGAAGCGCACTGGCGAGCACTTACCTCAGAGTGTCCAACCTGCCCGGAGACCGCCCTTGTTCTAACACTTGTCCTCCCCTGGAAATATTGGGATTTAGGAGTGTTCGTCTTCAGGGCGTTTGTAGGTTTTGGAAGCATAAGGGGCTTCACTTCAATGTAACTTAGAGTATTGAAAATCCTTACAGTCTGCCCTTGTTGTAAGATCTCTCCTTACCTGGGACCTCACTGCCACTTATGAGACTTAACCTTCAGAGCGATTATACGTTTTGGAAGCATTCGGGACTTGGCCTGCCCTTCCCTTAGAGTATACAACTTGCCTAGAGTGCGGCCTTGTTCTCCCATCTTTAAACAACTGGGAACACACAGCCACATATGAATATTCTCTAAAGATAGAGTTTGCGTTTTGCAAGCATAACGGTCTTGCCGGGCAATTCACTCAGAGTATGCAACTTGCCTAGAGGAAGCCCAGGTTCTAACTTCTTTCCACAACTGGGAACACACTGCCATTCCTGAATCTTCACTTTAAGATCGCGTTTACGTTTTGGAAGCCTCAGCGTCTTTGTGTGTCCTTCATTCAGAGTATCCAACCAACTTCTCCTCTGCCCTAGTTCTAAATTCTTTCCTTAACTGGGAACACACAGCCACATATGAGACTTCACCTGAAGTGCAATTGTACGTTTCGAAAGCATAACGTACTGGACGTTCCCTTAACTCAGAGTATCCATCTGGCTTTTAGTCTGCCCTTGTTCTAAGTTCTTTCCTGAACGGGCAACCCAGGGCCGCTTAGGCCTCTTCGCCTTAGGAGACTTTATACGTTTTGGAAGCGTCAGGGCCTTAGCCTGCATTTTACTTAAAGCTTCCAACTTGCTTATGTCCGCCTTTGTTCTAAGTTCTTTCCTGAACTGGGAACACTCTGCCACATATGAGACTTCACCTTAAGAGCGATGATAGGTTTTGGAACTCTATGGGACTTGGTGTGTACTTCCTTCAGAGAATCCAACTTGCCTACAATCCGTCCATCTTCTAACTTCTGTCCGCACCTGGGAAAACTCTGCCAGAATGGGTTTTCGCATTCAGAGGGATTTGACGTTTTGGAAGCAGAAGCGCATTGGTGAGCACTTAACTCAGAGTCTCCAACCTGGCCAGAGACCGCCCTTGTTCTAACACCTTTCCTTCCCTGGGAAAACACTGCCATTTAGAGTGTTCGTCTTCAGGCATTTGTAGGTTTTGGAAGCATAAAGGCCTTCACTTCAATTTAACTTAGAGTATTGAAAAGGCTTACAGTCTGCCCTTGTTCTAAGATCTTTCCTTACCTGGGAAATCACTGCCACTTATGAGACTTAACCTTCAGAGCGATTATATGTTTTGGAAGCATAGGGGACTTGGCATGCACTTACCTTAGAGTATACAACTTGCCTATAATGCGGCCTTGTTCTCACATCTTTAAACAACTGGGAACACACAGCCACATATGAATCTTCGCTAAAGATAGAGTTTGTGTTTTGCAAGCATAAGGGTCTTGGCGTGCAGTTCACTTAGAGTATGCAACTTGCCTATACGACGCCCAGGTTCTAACTTCTTTCCACAACTGGGAACACACTGCCATTCTTGAATCTTCACTTTAAAATCGTGTTTACGTTTTGGAAGCCTAAGCGTCTTTGAGTGCCCTTCACTCAGAGTATCCAACCAACTTCTTCTCTGCCCTTGTTCTAAATTCTTTGCTTAACTGGGAACACAGCCACATATGAGACTTCACCCTAAGTGCAATTGCACGTTTTGAAAACATAAGGGACTAGACGTGCACTTAACTCAGAGTACCCAACTGGCTTGTAGTCTGCCCTTGTTCTAAGTTCTTTCCTGAACTGGGAACCAAGGGCCGCTTAGGCATCTTCGACTTAAGAGCCTTTATACGTTTTGGAAGCCTCAGGGCCTTAGCCTGCATTTTACTTAGAGCTTCCAACTTGCTTATGTCCGGCTCTGTTCTAAGTTTTTCCTGAACTGTGAACACTCTGCCACATATGAGACTTCACCTTAAGAGCAATGATAGGTTTTGGAAGTCTATGGGACTTGGTGTGTACTTCCTTCAGGTTATCCAACTTGCCTACAGTCCGTCCTTGTTCTAACTTCTTTCCTCAACTGGAGAAACTCAGCCAGAATGGGTTTTCGTATTCAGCGTGATTTGACGTTTTGGAAGCAGAAGCGCATTAGTCAGCACTTAACTCAGAGTCTCCAACCAGCCCAGAGTCCGCCCTTGATCTAACACCTTTCCTACACTGGGAAAACACTACCATTACGGAGTGTTCGTCTTCAGGGCGTTTGTAGGTTTTGGAAGCATAAGGGCCTTCAATTCAATTTAACTTAGAGTATTGAAAATGCTTACAGTCTGCCCTTCTTCTAAGATCTTTCCTTAACTGGGAAATCACTGCCACTTATGAGACTTCACCTTTTTTTTTCTTTTTTTTTTTTAATTTTTATTTGTTTATTTATAGCATAACAGTGTTCATTGTTTTGGCATCACACCCAGTGCTCCATGCAGTACGTGCCCTCCCTATTACCCACCACCTGGTTCCTCAACCTCCCACCCCCCCACCCCTCTACCACCCCTTCATAACGCTCTGGTTGTTTTACAGAGTCCATAGTCTCTCATGGTTCATCTCCCCTTCCAGTTTCCCTCAACTCCCTCTCCTCTCCATCTCCCCATGTCCTCCATGTTATTTGTTATGCTCCACAAATAAGTGAGACCATATGATACTTGACTCTCTCTGCTTGACTTATTTCGCTCAGCATAATTTCTTCCAGACCCGTCCATGTTGCTACAAAAGTTGGGTATTCATCCTTTCTGATGGAGGCATAATACTCCATTGTGTATATGGACCACATCTTCCTTATCCATTCATCCATTGAAGGGCATCTTGGTTCTTTCCACAGTTTGGGGACCGTAGCCATTGCTGCAATAAACATTGGGGTACACATGGCCCTTCTTTTCACTACATCTGTATCTTTGGGGTAAATACCCAGCAGTGCAATTGCAGGGTCATAGGGAAGCTCTGTTTTTAATTTCTTCAGGAATCTCCACACTGTTCTCCAAAGTGGCTGCACTAACTTGCATTCCCACCAACAGTGGAAGAGGGTTCCCCTTTCTCCACATCCTCTCCAACACACGTTGTTTCCTGTCTTGCTAATTTTGGCCATTCTAACTGGTGTTAGGTGGTATCTCAATGTTGTTTTAATTTGAATCTCCCTGATGGCTAGTGATAATGAACATTTTTTCATGTGTCTGATAGCCATTTGTATGTCTTCATTGGAGAAGTGTCTGTTCATATCTTCTGCCCATTTTTTGATATGATTATCTGTTTTGTGTGTGTTGAGTTTGAGAAGTTCTTTATAGATCCTGGATATCAACCTTTTGTCTGTACTGTCATTTGCAAATATCTTCTCCCATTCCGTGGGTTGCCTCTTTGTTTTGTTGACTGTTTCCTTTGCTGTGCAGAAGCTTTTGATCTTGAGGAAGTCCCAAAAGTTCATTTTTGCTTTTGTTTCCTTGGCCTTTGGAGACATATCTTGAAAAAAGTTGCTGTGGCTGATATCGAAGAGGTTACTGCCTACGTTCTCCTCTAGGATTCTGATAGATTCCTGTCTCACGTTGAGGTCTTTTATCCATTTCGAGTTTATCTTTGTGAACGGTGTAAGAGAATGGTCGAGTTTCATTCTTCTACATATCGCTGTCCAGTTTCCCCAGCACCATTTATTGAAGAGACTGTCTTTTTTCCATTGAATATTTTTTCCTGTTTTGTCGAAGATTATTTGACCATAGAGTTGAGGGTCCATATCTGGGCTCTCCACTCTGTTCCACTGGTCTATATGTCTGTTTTTATGCCAGTACCACGCTGTCTTGGTGATCACAGCTTTGTAGTATAGCTTGAAATCGGGTAACGTGATGCCGCCAGTTTTGTTTTTGTTTTTCAACATTTCCTTAGCAATTCGGGGTCTCTTCTGGCTCCATACAAATTTTAGGATTATTTGCTCCAGCTCTTTGAAAAAATATCGGTGGAATTTTGATCGGAATGGCATTAAAAGTACAGATTGCTCTAGGCAGTATAGACATTTTAACAATGTTTATTCTTCCAATCTAAGAGCATGGAACAGTCTTCCATCTTTTTGTGTCTTCTTCAATTTCTTTCATGAGTGTTCTGTAGTTCCTCGAGTATAGGTCCTTTACTTCTTTGGTTAGGTTTATGCCCAGGTATCTTATGGTTCTTGGTGCTATAGTAAATGGAATCGATTCTCTAATTTCCCTTTCTGTATTTTCATTGTTGGTGTATAAAAAAGCCACTGATTTCTGTACATTGACTTTGTATCCTGCCACGTTACTGAATTGCTGTATGAGTTCTAGTAGTTTGGGGGTGGAGTCTTTGGGGTTTTCCATATAAAGAATCATGTCATCTGCGAAGAGAGAGAGTTTGACTTCTTCCTTGCCAATTTGGATACCTTTTATTTCTCTTTGTTGTCTGATTGCCGTTGCTAGAACTTCTAATACTATGTTGAACAAGAGTGGTGAGAGTGGGCATCCTTGTCGTGTTCCTGATCTCAACGGGAAGGCTGCAAGCTTTTTCCCATTGAGGATGATATTTGTTGTGGGTCTTTCATAGATAGATTTTATGAAGTTCAGGAATGTTCCCTCTATCCCTATACTTTGAAGTGTTTTCATCAGGAACGGATGCTGGATTTTGTCAAATGCTTTTTCTGCATCAATTGAGAGGACCATGTGGTTCTTCTCTCTTCTCTTATTGATGTGTTCTATCACACTGATTGATTTGCGAATGTTGAACCAACCTTGCAACCCAGGGAAGAATCCCACCTGGTCATGGTGGATAATCTTTTTAATGTGCTGCTGGATCCTGTTTGCTAGGATCTTGTTGAGAATCTTTGCATCCATATTCATCAGTGATATTGGTCTGAAATTCTCCTTTTTGGTAGGGTCTTTGCCTGGTTTGGGGATCAGGGTAATGCTGGCTTCATAAAAAGAGTCTGGAAGTTTTCCTTCTGCTTCCATTTTTTGGAACAGCTTCAGGAGAATTGGTGTTATTTCTTCTTTGAAAGTTTGGTAGAATTCCCCAGGGAATCCGTCAGGTCCTGGGCTCTTGTTTTTTGGGAGGTTTTTGATCACTGCTTCAATCTCGTTACTAGATATCGGTCTATTCATGTTGTCAATTTCTTCCTGGTTCAATTTTGGGAGTTTGTAGCTTTCCAGGAATGCATCCATTTCATCTAGGTTGCTTAGCTTATTGGCATATAACTGTTGGTAATAATTTCTGATGATTGTTTCTATTTCCTTGGTGTTCGTTGTGATCTCTCCCTTTTCATTCATAATTTTATTAATTTGGGCTTTCTCTCTTTTCTTTTGGATTAGTGTGGCCAATGGTTTATCCATCTTATTGATTCTTTCAAAAAACCAGCTTCTAGTTTCATTGATACGTTCTACTGTATTTCTCGTTTCTACCTCATTGATCTCTGCTCTAATCTTGATTATTTCCCTTCTTGCATGTGGAGTTGGTTTGATTTGTTGTTGATTCTCCAGTTCTTTAAGGTGTAGAGACAGCTGGTGTAGTCTGGATTTTTCAATGTTTTTGAGGGAGGCTTGGATGGCTATGTATTTCCCCCTTAGAACCGCCTTTGCTGTATCCCATAGGTTTTGGACCGAGGTGTCTTCATTCTCATTGGTTTCCATGAATTGTTTAAGTTCGTCTTTGATCTCCTGGTTGATCCAAGCATTTTTTTTCCATTTTATTTATTTTTCAGTGTAACAGTATTCATTCTTTTTGCACAACACCCAGTGCTCCATGCAAAATGTGCCCTCCCCATTACCCACCACCTGTTCCCCCAACCTCCCACCCCTGACCCTTCAAAACCCTCACATTGTTTTTCAGAGTCCATAGTCTCTTATGGTTCGCCTCCCCTTCCAATTTTTTTTTAATAAACATATAATGTATTTTTATCCCAGGGGTACAGGTCTGTGATCCAAGCATTCTTAAGCAAGGTGGTCTTTAGCTTCCAGGTGTTTGAGTTCCTTCTGAACTTTTCCTTGTGATTGAGCTCCAGTTTCAAAGCATTGTGATCGGAGAATATGCAGGGAATAATGTCAGTCTTTTGGTATTGGTTAAGTCCTGCTTTGTGACCTAGTATGTGGTCTATTCTGGAGAAGGTTCCATGTGCACTTGAGAAGAATGAATATTCTGTTGTTTTAGGGTGGAATGTTCTGTATACGTCGATGAGGTCCATCTGGTCCAATGTTTCATTCAATGCTCTAATTTCTTTATTAATTTTCTGCTTCGATGATCTGTCTATTTCTGAGAGAGGCGTATTAAGATCTCCTACTATTATTGTATTCGTATCAATATGACTATCTTGATTAATAGTTTTCTTATGTAATTGGGTGCTCCCATATTGGGGGCATAGATATTCACAATTGTTAGATCGTCTTGGCGGATAGTCCCTTTAAGAATTATGTAGTGTCCTTCTGTATCTCTGACTACAGTCTTTAGTTTAAAATCTAATTTATCTGATATGAGAATCGCTACTCCGGCCTTCTTTTGAGGCCCATTGGCATGAAAGATGCTTCTCTATCCCTTCACTTTCAGTCTGGGTGTATCCTTAGGTTCAAAATGGGTCTCTTGTAGACAACATATGGATGGGTCCTGTCGTTTTATCCAATCTGCAACCCTGTGTCGTTTTATGGGCGCATTTAGGCCATTCACATTGAGAGTGATTATTGAGAGATAGGTTTTTATTGACATCGTGTTGCCTTTGAAGTCTTTCTGTCTATAGATTGTTTCTATATTTCTGTTCAATGATATTCTTAGGATTTTTTCTCTCTTATATGACCCCCCTTAATATTTCCTGCAGTGGCGGCTTGGTGGTTGCATAGTCTTTTAAGCCTTGCCAGTCTTGGAAACTCTTTATCTCTCCATCCATTTTAAATGTCAGTCTTGCTGGATAGAGTATTCTTGGTTGCATGTTCTTCTCATTTAGTACTCTGAATATATTTTGCCAGCCCTTCCTGGCTTTCCAGGTCTCTGTGGAAAGGTCTGACGTTATTCTAATGGGCTTTCCTCTGTATGTAAGAAGCTTCTTTGTCCTAGCTGCTTTTAAGAGGGTCTCTCTTGAAACAAAATTCCCCATTCTAACGATAAGGTGCCGTGAGGACTTTCGAGAATCTAAAATCTTGGGAGGAAATCTTTCTGCCTCTAGTACATGAACATTGTTTCTATTCGTGAGATTGGGAAAATTTTCATAGACACCTTCTTCCACTATATCTTCTGACTTCATTCTTTTTCTTCCCCTTCAGGGATTCCAGTAATTCTGACGTTGGAACGTTTCATGGCATCGTTTATTTCCCTGATTCTGTTTTCGTGGCTTCAGAGCTGTTTGGTCCAGGCTTCCTCCTGATCCTTTCTCTCTATCTGTTTGTCCTCCAGATCACTAATTCTATCTTCTGTCTCAGTTACCCTAGCTTTTAGAGAATTTAGATTAGATTGGAACTCATTGAGAGCATTTTGAACATCATCCCTGGTGGCTTTCAGTTCTGCCCTAACATTGTGAACATCATCCCTGGTGGCTTTCAGTTCTGCCCTAATCAATTCTGTTTGGTCATCCATGGCTTTCTCCAACCTAGCTATTGCCTGGATGATTGTTAGTCTGAATTCCTTTTCTGACATATTGTCTATGTCGATAGCCATTAGCTCTGTTGCAGAAGGTCCATCCTCTGTATTTTTCTTCTGTTGGGCATTCCTCCTCCTAGTCATTTTGGTAAGAGATGACTGAACAGATCAGCTAGATTTATCGATTGTGGTGCAGTCAAGGTGCACCCTGGAACCCTTCTGTGCAATCAGGATTCCCCACCCAAATGAGAGAAAATAGAAAAGAAAAAGAAATAGAGAAGAAGATAGAAAAAAAAGGAAAAGAAAAAAGGAAAAAAAAATAGAGAGAGAGAGAGAGAGACAGGAAAAAAAGGGAAGATAAAAGAGAAGGCTCAGCCCAAATGGCCCCTAAGGTAAGATTTATGAAGTATACAAACAAAAACAGACAAACAAAAAGACTGATAAAAGTGTATGACAAGAGAAAAAAAAAAATATATATATATATATAAGCAAAAAAAAAAGGGAAGAACCTCATCAGAAAGAACCCCAAGTATAAGATTTATATATTATCAGGACAAACACAAATTCACAGAAACACTGGCAGAAGGAAAAATTGGGAGAGTGGTTATAAATTCTCAGTGTGGGTGAGGAAGGTTATTTTGATTCTTCCTGAAGGTATCTTGATGTTTTTGTTAAGGGACTCAACTTTCCTAAGTTACAAGGGGATTAGAAACTGGTTTGCCTATAGGGGTAGCATTGATTGGGGAAAGGGAATTACCTTGAAGTTTAACTCTATGTGTATAGTAGAAAATAAAAATTAAAAAAGAATAAACTAGACTAAACTAAGTTAAAATTTAAAAAAATTAAAAAAATAGAAAAGCAAAAGAAAAACAGTGGTGTATGTATCAAAAAGTTCAGGTTAGAAGGTTATTAAGGAATTTGATGTACTGGACATCTCAGTGTGATGGTAAATAGGTTAAAAAATTATCTGTATGTATTTAAAAAAAAAGAACCAGAATATTGGTAAAGAGTTAAAAATAAAAGTTGTATTTATGAAGTAGTGGTGGTTGTTCTCTTGTAGTCTTTCTTTTTTTTTTTCTTCCTTCCTGGTTGGTTTTCTGGGGGAGGGGCCTGCCATGTGGGTTTTCAGCCAATGATGTTCCCTGAGTTAGGTCCTCCCGCTCTCCTCAAGGTGATGGGCTCTGTGGAAACTGTTTTTTTCAGGCTTTTGTTCTCTGGGGGTTTTTATGTTCTTTCATCTGTTTTCTCTTGCCTTGACAGCTTTTGATGGTTTTTGGAGTTTTAGAGGAGAGCAAACTGCACCCCGACCTCCCTCTCAGAGAGAAGCCTCAGAATGCTCTGCAGAGCTGCTGGCAGAGTCGGTTCTGAGTCACGGTCCCTGGGGATGCAGGAGCTCCTCATTGTACCCAATACCGGGGCAGCGGTGGCTGTCTGGGCAGCTCCAGACAGCCAGAGAGGTTCCAAGCAGAGATTGCACACTGAGATTTTCCCACTGTCCCGGGCTGGGAATGTCTGGTTTTTCCAGATGCCAGAGCTCCAGGCTAGCACCTATGAGCACCTCTCCCAGGGGAGGGTGTGGGAGGTGCCCCTTTAAGGATTGCCATCTGGCCAGGCTCCCATTACCCACACTTTCTCGGGTGCGCTGCCAGCTCAGGGACCTAGACCCAATTTCTCTGCTGCACTCTCTCTGGCTCAGCACCAGGGGAGGCTGCCCTGGGTCCAGGTACTTAGGTCCCTGTCCCTAACCGCTCCAATTCCCACATTTTCCCCCACAATCCTTTGCTCTTTTTGTTTTTTGAGTGCTTTCAACCAGACTCCAAGCTAATTCTGGTCCCCGGGCACAGGGCACTGTCTTATTGGGGTATTAGTTTCTAATCGGTCGCCTCTGGTGGCTCCCTCCCACTTTTGGTTTATCTTCCGATATCAGTCTGATGCTCCCACTCTGCTTTACCTGCCACTGGCGTCTTCTGCTCCTGTAGAGATCCAGACGTGTATAATTCTGATCTCAGGCTGATTTCATGGGTGATCAGAGTTCTTTGGTCAGTAATCAGCTCACTTTAGGGTACAGGTTGAAACGGCACCTCCTCCTACTTCCACGCCATCTTCACTACCCCCCACCCGTGGCGTGTTCTTAACTCAGAGTATCCAACCTGCCTAGAGTCCGTCCTTGTTCTAACTTCTTTCCTCAACTGGGAACACACTGCCACTTATGAGTGTCTGCCTTAAATGCCATTATACGTTTGGAAGCATAAGGGGCTGGCGTGCACTTATCTCAGAATATACAACCAGCCTAGTGTCTGTCCTTGTTCTATCTTCTTTCCTCAACTGGGAACACACTGCCACTTATGAGTGTCCTAAGAATTGCCCTTCCACGTGTGGAAGCATAAGCGTTGTGGCGTACACTTATCTCAGTGTATCGAACCTGCCTAATGTCCGTCCTTGGTCTCTCTTCTTTCCTCAACTGGGAACACACTGCCACTTATCGGTGTCTGCCTTCATAGCGATTATAAGATTTGGAAGCATAAGGGTCTTGGTGTGCACATTACTCAGAGGACCCAACTGCCTAGCGTCCGTCCTTGTTCTATCTTCTTTCCTCAATTGGAAACACATTGCCACTTATGGGTGTCATCCTGAATTGCCATTATACGTTTTGGAAGCATAATGGCCGTGGCGTGCACTTAACTCAGAGTATCCAAACTGCCTAGAGTCTGTCCTTGTTGTAACTTCTTTCCTCAACTGGGAACACAGTGCCATGAATGGGTATCCGCCTGAAGAGCTATTCCATGTTTTGGAAGCATAAGGGCTGAGACGTGCACATAACTCAGAGTATCCAACCTGCCTAGAGTCCGTCTTTTTTCTATCTTCTATCCTCTACTAGAAAAACACTGTCACTAATGGGTGTCCGCCTGAAGAGCTATTCCATGAAATGGAATCATAAGGGCCAGGCATGCACTAAACTCAGATTAACGGACCTGCCTAGCGTCAGTCCTTGTTCTGTCTTCTTTCCTCAACTGGGGACACACTGCCACTTATAGGTGTCCGCCTGAATTGGCATTCCATGTTGTGGAAGCATAAGGGCCGTGGCATGCACTTAACTCAGAGTATCCGATCTGCCTAGAGTCCGCCCTTGTTCTAACTTCTTTCCTCAACTGGGAACACACTGCCAGTTATGAGTGTCCCACTTAAGAGCCATTATACGTTTTGGAAGCATAAGGGCCTTGGCGTGCACTTAACTCAGAGTATCCAAACTGCCTAGCGTCCGTCTTTTTCTATCTTGCATCCACAAATGGGAACACACTGTCAGGAATGGGTGTCCCCCTGAAGTGCTATTCCATGTTTTGGAAGCATAAGGGCCGTGGCGTGCCTTACCTCAGAGTATCGATCCGCCTAGCATCCATCCTTGTTCTACCTTCTTTTCTCAACTGGGAACACACTGCGCAAATTGGTGTACTGCTGAAGAGCTATTCCATGTATTGGAAGCATAAGAGCCATGGCGTGCACTTAACTCAGAGTATCCAACCTGCCTCTAGTCTGTCCTTGTTCTAACTTATTTCCTCAACTGGGATCACACTGCCAGTTATGAGTGTCTGCCTTAAGAGCCATTATAAGTTTTGGAAGCATAAGGGCATTGGCGTGCACTTAACTTAGAGTATCCAACCTGCACAGAGTCTCTCCTTTTTCTATATTGTTTCCTCAACTGGGAACACACTGTCAGTAATGGGTGTCCGCCTGAAGTACTATTCCATGTTTTGGAAGCATAAGGGCCGTGGCATGCACTTAACTCAGAGAATCCAACGTCCCTAGAGCCCATCCTTGTTCTATTTTCTTTTCTCTACTGGGAACACACTGTCACAAATGAGTGTCTGCCTGAAGAACTATTCAACGTTTTGACAGCATAAGGGGCATGGCGTGCACTTAACTCAGAGTATCGAACCTGTCTAGCATCTGTCCTTGTTCTACCTTCTTTTTTTTTTAATATTTTATTTATTTGACAGAGAGAAATCACAACCAGGCAGAGAGGCAGGCAGAGAGAGAGGAAAGGAAGCAGGCTCCCTGCGGAGCAGAGAACCCGACGTGGGGCTCGATCCCAGGACCCTGAGATCATGACCTGAGCCGAAGGCAGAGGCTTTAACCCACTGAGCCACCCAGGCGCCCCCTTGTTCTACCTTCTTTACTCAACTAGGAACAAACTGCCACTTTGGGTGTCCGCCTGAAATTACATTCCACATTGTGGTACCATAAGGGCCGTTGTGTGCACTTAACTCAGAGTATCCAATCTGCCTAGTGTCCGTCTTTTTTCTATTTTCTTTACTCTACTGGGAACACAATGTCATGAATGGGTGTCCTCCTGAAGACTTTTTCCATGTTTTGGAAGCATAAGGGCCGTGGCATGCACTTAACTCAGAGTATCCAACCTGCCTCCAGTCCGTCTCTGTTCTATCTTCTTTCCTCAACTGGGAACACACTGGCACTTACGGGTATCCACCTGATTGCCTTTCCACATTGTGGAAGCATAAGGGCCATGGAGTGCACTTAACACAGAGTATCCAACTAGCCTAGAGTCCATCCTTGTTCTAACTTATTTCCTCAACTGGGATCACACTGCCACTTACAAGTGTCCGCCTTAAGAGCCATTTTAAGTTTTGGAAGCACAAGGGCCTTGGCGTGCACTTAACTCAGAGTATCCAATGTCCCCAGAGTCCATCCTTGTTCTATCTTCTTTTCTCAACTGGGAACACACTGTCATGAATGGGTGTCCACCTGAAGAGCTATTCCATGTTTTGGCAGCATAAGGAGTGTGGCATGCACTTAACGCAGAGTTTCAAACCTGCCTAGCGTCCGTCCTCGTTCTACCTTCTTTCCTCAACTGGGAACACACTGCCACTTATGGGTGTCCGCCTTCAGATCCATTATAGGGTTTTTTTTTTCCTTTTATTTATTTATTTTTGTTTATTTACAGCATAACAGTGTTCATTGTTTTGGCATCACACCCAGTGCTCCATGAAGTACGTGCCCTCCCTATTACCCACCACCTGGTTCCTCAACCTCCCACCCACACCCCCGCCCCTTCAAAACGCTCTGGTTCTTTTTCAGAGTCCATAGTCTCTCATGGTTCATCTCCCCTTCCAGTTTCCCTCAACTCCCTCTCCTCTCCATCTCCCCATGTCCTCCATGTTATTTGTTATGCTCCACAAATAAGTGAGACCATATGATACTTGACTCTCTCTGCTTGACTTGTTTTGCTCAGCATAATTTCTTCCAGTCCAGTCCATGTTGCTATAAAAGTTGGGTATTCATCCTTTCTGATGGAGGCATAATACTCCATTGTATATATGGACCACATCTTCCTTATCCATTCATCCGTTGAAGGGCATCTTGGTTCTTTCCACAGTTTGGCGACCGTAGCCATTGCTGCAATAAACATTGGAGTACAGATGGCCCTTCTTTTCACTACATCTGTATCTTTGGGGTAAATACCCAGCAGTGCAATTGCAGGGTCATAGGGAAGCTCTATTCTTTTTTTTTTTTTCTTTTTTCTTTTTTTTTATTTTTATTTTTATTTGTTTATTTACAGCATAACAGTGTTCATTGTTTTGGCATCACACCCAGTGCTCCATGCAGTACGTGCCCTCCTCATTACCCACCACCTGGTCCCTCAACCTCCCAACCCCCCCACTCCCCCACCGCCCCTTCATAACCCTCTAGTTGTTTTTCAGAGTCCATAGTCTCTCATGGTTCATCTCCCCTTCCAGTTTCCCTCAACTCCCTCTCCTCTCCATCTCCCCATGTCCTCCATGTTATTTGTTATGCTCCACAAATAAGTGAGACCATATGATACTTGACTCTCTCTGCTTGACTTATTTCGCTCAGCATAATCTCTTCCAGTCCCGTCCATGTTGCTACAAAAGTTGGGTATTCGTCCTTTCTGATGGAGGCATAATACTCCATTGTGTATATGGACCACATCTTCCTTATCCATTCATCCGTTGAAGGGCATCTTGGTTCTTTCCACAGTTTGGCGACCGTAGCCATTGCTGCAATAAACATTGGGGTACAAATGGCCCTTCTTTTCACTACATCTGTATCTTTGGGGTAAATACCCAGCAGTGCAATTGCAGGGTCATAGGGAAGCTCTGTTTTTAATTTCTTCAGGAATCTCCACACTGTTCTCCAAAGTGGCTGCACTAACTTGCATTCCCACCAACAGTGGAAGAGGGTTCCCCTTTCTCCACATCCTCTCCAACACACGTTGTTTCCTGTCTTGCTAATTTTGGCCATTCTAACTGGTGTTAGGTGGTATCTCAATGTTGTTTTAATTTGAATCTCCCTGATGGCTAGTGATAATGAACATTTTTTCATGTGTCTGATAGCCATTTGTATGTCTTCATTGGAGAAGTGTCTGTTCATATCTTCTGCCCATTTTTTGATATGATTATCTGTTTTGTGTGTGTTGAGTTTGAGAAGTTCTTTATAGATCCTGGATATCAACCTTTTGTCTGTACTGTCATTTGCAAATATCTTCTCCCATTCCGTGGGTTGCCTCTTTGTTTTGTTGACTGTTTCCTTTGCTGTGCAGAAGCTTTTGATCTTGAGGAAGTCCCAAAAGTTCATTTTTGCTTTTGTTTCCTTGGCCTTTGGAGACATATCTTGAAAAAAGTTGCTGTGGCTGATATCGAAGAGGTTACTGCCTACGTTCTCCTCTAGGATTCTGATAGATTCCTGTCTCACGTTGAGGTCTTTTATCCATTTCGAGTTTATCTTTGTGAACGGTGTAAGAGAATGGTCGAGTTTCATTCTTCTACATATCGCTGTCCAGTTTCCCCAGCACCATTTATTGAAGAGACTGTCTTTTTTCCATTGAATATTTTTTCCTGTTTTGTCGAAGATTATTTGACCATAGAGTTGAGGGTCCATATCTGGGCTCTCCACTCTGTTCCACTGGTCTATATGTCTGTTTTTATGCCAGTACCACGCTGTCTTGGTGATCACAGCTTTGTAGTATAGCTTGAAATCGGGTAACGTGATGCCGCCAGTTTTGTTTTTGTTTTTCAACATTTCCTTAGCAATTCGGGGTCTCTTCTGGCTCCATACAAATTTTAGGATTATTTGCTCCAGCTCTTTGAAAAAATATCGGTGGAATTTTGATCGGAATGGCATTAAAAGTACAGATTGCTCTAGGCAGTATAGACATTTTAACAATGTTTATTCTTCCAATCTAAGAGCATGGAACAGTCTTCCATCTTTTTGTGTCTTCTTCAATTTCTTTCATGAGTGTTCTGTAGTTCCTCGAGTATAGGTCCTTTACTTCTTTGGTTAGGTTTATGCCCAGGTATCTTATGGTTCTTGGTGCTATAGTAAATGGAATCGATTCTCTAATTTCCCTTTCTGTATTTTCATTGTTGGTGTATAAAAAAGCCACTGATTTCTGTACATTGACTTTGTATCCTGCCACGTTACTGAATTGCTGTATGAGTTCTAGTAGTTTGGGGGTGGAGTCTTTGGGGTTTTCCATATAAAGAATCATGTCATCTGCGAAGAGAGAGAGTTTGACTTCTTCCTTGCCAATTTGGATACCTTTTATTTCTCTTTGTTGTCTGATTGCCGTTGCTAGAACTTCTAATACTATGTTGAACAAGAGTGGTGAGAGTGGGCATCCTTGTCGTGTTCCTGATCTCAACGGGAAGGCTGCAAGCTTTTTCCCATTGAGGATGATATTTGTTGTGGGTCTTTCATAGATAGATTTTATGAAGTTCAGGAATGTTCCCTCTATCCCTATACTTTGAAGTGTTTTCATCAGGAACGGATGCTGGATTTTGTCAAATGCTTTTTCTGCATCAATTGAGAGGACCATGTGGTTCTTCTCTCTTCTCTTATTGATGTGTTCTATCACACTGATTGATTTGCGAATGTTGAACCAACCTTGCAACCCAGGGAAGAATCCCACCTGGTCATGGTGGATAATCTTTTTAATGTGCTGCTGGATCCTGTTTGCTAGGATCTTGTTGAGAATCTTTGCATCCATATTCATCAGTGATATTGGTCTGAAATTCTCCTTTTTGGTAGGGTCTTTGCCTGGTTTGGGGATCAGGGTAATGCTGGCTTCATAAAAAGAGTCTGGAAGTTTTCCTTCTGCTTCCATTTTTTGGAACAGCTTCAGGAGAATTGGTGTTATTTCTTCTTTGAAAGTTTGGTAGAATTCCCCAGGGAATCCGTCAGGTCCTGGGCTCTTGTTTTTTGGGAGGTTTTTGATCACTGCTTCAATCTCGTTACTAGATATCGGTCTATTCATGTTGTCAATTTCTTCCTGGTTCAATTTTGGGAGTTTGTAGCTTTCCAGGAATGCATCCATTTCATCTAGGTTGCTTAGCTTATTGGCATATAACTGTTGGTAATAATTTCTGATGATTGTTTCTATTTCCTTGGTGTTCGTTGTGATCTCTCCCTTTTCATTCATAATTTTATTAATTTGGGCTTTCTCTCTTTTCTTTTGGATTAGTGTGGCCAATGGTTTATCCATCTTATTGATTCTTTCAAAAAACCAGCTTCTAGTTTCATTGATACGTTCTACTGTATTTCTCGTTTCTACCTCATTGATCTCTGCTCTAATCTTGATTATTTCCCTTCTTGCATGTGGAGTTGGTTTGATTTGTTGTTGATTCTCCAGTTCTTTAAGGTGTAGAGACAGCTGGTGTAGTCTGGATTTTTCAATGTTTTTGAGGGAGGCTTGGATGGCTATGTATTTCCCCCTTAGAACCGCCTTTGCTGTATCCCATAGGTTTTGGACCGAGGTGTCTTCATTCTCATTGGTTTCCATGAATTGTTTAAGTTCGTCTTTGATCTCCTGGTTGATCCAAGCATTTTTTTTCCATTTTATTTATTTTTCAGTGTAACAGTATTCATTCTTTTTGCACAACACCCAGTGCTCCATGCAAAATGTGCCCTCCCCATTACCCACCACCTGTTCCCCCAACCTCCCACCCCTGACCCTTCAAAACCCTCACATTGTTTTTCAGAGTCCATAGTCTCTTATGGTTCGCCTCCCCTTCCAATTTTTTTTTAATAAACATATAATGTATTTTTATCCCAGGGGTACAGGTCTGTGATCCAAGCATTCTTAAGCAAGGTGGTCTTTAGCTTCCAGGTGTTTGAGTTCCTTCTGAACTTTTCCTTGTGATTGAGCTCCAGTTTCAAAGCATTGTGATCGGAGAATATGCAGGGAATAATGTCAGTCTTTTGGTATTGGTTAAGTCCTGCTTTGTGACCTAGTATGTGGTCTATTCTGGAGAAGGTTCCATGTGCACTTGAGAAGAATGAATATTCTGTTGTTTTAGGGTGGAATGTTCTGTATACGTCGATGAGGTCCATCTGGTCCAATGTTTCATTCAATGCTCTAATTTCTTTATTAATTTTCTGCTTCGATGATCTGTCTATTTCTGAGAGAGGCGTATTAAGATCTCCTACTATTATTGTATTCGTATCAATATGACTATCTTGATTAATAGTTTTCTTATGTAATTGGGTGCTCCCATATTGGGGGCATAGATATTCACAATTGTTAGATCGTCTTGGCGGATAGTCCCTTTAAGAATTATGTAGTGTCCTTCTGTATCTCTGACTACAGTCTTTAGTTTAAAATCTAATTTATCTGATATGAGAATCGCTACTCCGGCCTTCTTTTGAGGCCCATTGGCATGAAAGATGCTTCTCTATCCCTTCACTTTCAGTCTGGGTGTATCCTTAGGTTCAAAATGGGTCTCTTGTAGACAACATATGGATGGGTCCTGTCGTTTTATCCAATCTGCAACCCTGTGTCGTTTTATGGGCGCATTTAGGCCATTCACATTGAGAGTGATTATTGAGAGATAGGTTTTTATTGACATCGTGTTGCCTTTGAAGTCTTTCTGTCTATAGATTGTTTCTATATTTCTGTTCAATGATATTCTTAGGATTTTTTCTCTCTTATATGACCCCCCTTAATATTTCCTGCAGTGGCGGCTTGGTGGTTGCATAGTCTTTTAAGCCTTGCCAGTCTTGGAAACTCTTTATCTCTCCATCCATTTTAAATGTCAGTCTTGCTGGATAGAGTATTCTTGGTTGCATGTTCTTCTCATTTAGTACTCTGAATATATTTTGCCAGCCCTTCCTGGCTTTCCAGGTCTCTGTGGAAAGGTCTGACGTTATTCTAATGGGCTTTCCTCTGTATGTAAGAAGCTTCTTTGTCCTAGCTGCTTTTAAGAGGGTCTCTCTTGAAACAAAATTCCCCATTCTAACGATAAGGTGCCGTGAGGACTTTCGAGAATCTAAAATCTTGGGAGGAAATCTTTCTGCCTCTAGTACATGAACATTGTTTCTATTCGTGAGATTGGGAAAATTTTCATAGACACCTTCTTCCACTATATCTTCTGACTTCATTCTTTTTCTTCCCCTTCAGGGATTCCAGTAATTCTGACGTTGGAACGTTTCATGGCATCGTTTATTTCCCTGATTCTGTTTTCGTGGCTTCAGAGCTGTTTGGTCCAGGCTTCCTCCTGATCCTTTCTCTCTATCTGTTTGTCCTCCAGATCACTAATTCTATCTTCTGTCTCAGTTACCCTAGCTTTTAGAGAATTTAGATTAGATTGGAACTCATTGAGAGCATTTTGAACATCATCCCTGGTGGCTTTCAGTTCTGCCCTAACATTGTGAACATCATCCCTGGTGGCTTTCAGTTCTGCCCTAATCAATTCTGTTTGGTCATCCATGGCTTTCTCCAACCTAGCTATTGCCTGGATGATTGTTAGTCTGAATTCCTTTTCTGACATATTGTCTATGTCGATAGCCATTAGCTCTGTTGCAGAAGGTCCATCCTCTGTATTTTTCTTCTGTTGGGCATTCCTCCTCCTAGTCATTTTGGTAAGAGATGACTGAACAGATCAGCTAGATTTATCGATTGTGGTGCAGTCAAGGTGCACCCTGGAACCCTTCTGTGCAATCAGGATTCCCCACCCAAATGAGAGAAAATAGAAAAGAAAAAGAAATAGAGAAGAAGATAGAAAAAAAAGGAAAAGAAAAAAGGAAAAAAAAATAGAGAGAGAGAGAGAGAGACAGGAAAAAAAGGGAAGATAAAAGAGAAGGCTCAGCCCAAATGGCCCCTAAGGTAAGATTTATGAAGTATACAAACAAAAACAGACAAACAAAAAGACTGATAAAAGTGTATGACAAGAGAAAAAAAAAAATATATATATATATATAAGCAAAAAAAAAAGGGAAGAACCTCATCAGAAAGAACCCCAAGTATAAGATTTATATATTATCAGGACAAACACAAATTCACAGAAACACTGGCAGAAGGAAAAATTGGGAGAGTGGTTATAAATTCTCAGTGTGGGTGAGGAAGGTTATTTTGATTCTTCCTGAAGGTATCTTGATGTTTTTGTTAAGGGACTCAACTTTCCTAAGTTACAAGGGGATTAGAAACTGGTTTGCCTATAGGGGTAGCATTGATTGGGGAAAGGGAATTACCTTGAAGTTTAACTCTATGTGTATAGTAGAAAATAAAAATTAAAAAAGAATAAACTAGACTAAACTAAGTTAAAATTTAAAAAAATTAAAAAAATAGAAAAGCAAAAGAAAAACAGTGGTGTATGTATCAAAAAGTTCAGGTTAGAAGGTTATTAAGGAATTTGATGTACTGGACATCTCAGTGTGATGGTAAATAGGTTAAAAAATTATCTGTATGTATTTAAAAAAAAAGAACCAGAATATTGGTAAAGAGTTAAAAATAAAAGTTGTATTTATGAAGTAGTGGTGGTTGTTCTCTTGTAGTCTTTCTTTTTTTTTTTCTTCCTTCCTGGTTGGTTTTCTGGGGGAGGGGCCTGCCATGTGGGTTTTCAGCCAATGATGTTCCCTGAGTTAGGTCCTCCCGCTCTCCTCAAGGTGATGGGCTCTGTGGAAACTGTTTTTTTCAGGCTTTTGTTCTCTGGGGGTTTTTATGTTCTTTCATCTGTTTTCTCTTGCCTTGACAGCTTTTGATGGTTTTTGGAGTTTTAGAGGAGAGCAAACTGCACCCCGACCTCCCTCTCAGAGAGAAGCCTCAGAATGCTCTGCAGAGCTGCTGGCAGAGTCGGTTCTGAGTCACGGTCCCTGGGGATGCAGGAGCTCCTCATTGTACCCAATACCGGGGCAGCGGTGGCTGTCTGGGCAGCTCCAGACAGCCAGAGAGGTTCCAAGCAGAGATTGCACACTGAGATTTTCCCACTGTCCCGGGCTGGGAATGTCTGGTTTTTCCAGATGCCAGAGCTCCAGGCTAGCACCTATGAGCACCTCTCCCAGGGGAGGGTGTGGGAGGTGCCCCTTTAAGGATTGCCATCTGGCCAGGCTCCCATTACCCACACTTTCTCGGGTGCGCTGCCAGCTCAGGGACCTAGACCCAATTTCTCTGCTGCACTCTCTCTGGCTCAGCACCAGGGGAGGCTGCCCTGGGTCCAGGTACTTAGGTCCCTGTCCCTAACCGCTCCAATTCCCACATTTTCCCCCACAATCCTTTGCTCTTTTTGTTTTTTGAGTGCTTTCAACCAGACTCCAAGCTAATTCTGGTCCCCGGGCACAGGGCACTGTCTTATTGGGGTATTAGTTTCTAATCGGTCGCCTCTGGTGGCTCCCTCCCACTTTTGGTTTATCTTCCGATATCAGTCTGATGCTCCCACTCTGCTTTACCTGCCACTGGCGTCTTCTGCTCCTGTAGAGATCCAGACGTGTATAATTCTGATCTCAGGCTGATTTCATGGGTGATCAGAGTTCTTTGGTCAGTAATCAGCTCACTTTAGGGTACAGGTTGAAACGGCACCTCCTCCTACTTCCACGCCATCTTCACTACCCCCCACCCGTGGCGTGTTCTTAACTCAGAGTATCCAACCTGCCTAGAGTCCGTCCTTGTTCTAACTTCTTTCCTCAACTGGGAACACACTGCCACTTATGAGTGTCTGCCTTAAATGCCATTATACGTTTGGAAGCATAAGGGGCTGGCGTGCACTTATCTCAGAATATACAACCAGCCTAGTGTCTGTCCTTGTTCTATCTTCTTTCCTCAACTGGGAACACACTGCCACTTATGAGTGTCCTAAGAATTGCCCTTCCACGTGTGGAAGCATAAGCGTTGTGGCGTACACTTATCTCAGTGTATCGAACCTGCCTAATGTCCGTCCTTGGTCTCTCTTCTTTCCTCAACTGGGAACACACTGCCACTTATCGGTGTCTGCCTTCATAGCGATTATAAGATTTGGAAGCATAAGGGTCTTGGTGTGCACATTACTCAGAGGACCCAACTGCCTAGCGTCCGTCCTTGTTCTATCTTCTTTCCTCAATTGGAAACACATTGCCACTTATGGGTGTCATCCTGAATTGCCATTATACGTTTTGGAAGCATAATGGCCGTGGCGTGCACTTAACTCAGAGTATCCAAACTGCCTAGAGTCTGTCCTTGTTGTAACTTCTTTCCTCAACTGGGAACACAGTGCCATGAATGGGTATCCGCCTGAAGAGCTATTCCATGTTTTGGAAGCATAAGGGCTGAGACGTGCACATAACTCAGAGTATCCAACCTGCCTAGAGTCCGTCTTTTTTCTATCTTCTATCCTCTACTAGAAAAACACTGTCACTAATGGGTGTCCGCCTGAAGAGCTATTCCATGAAATGGAATCATAAGGGCCAGGCATGCACTAAACTCAGATTAACGGACCTGCCTAGCGTCAGTCCTTGTTCTGTCTTCTTTCCTCAACTGGGGACACACTGCCACTTATAGGTGTCCGCCTGAATTGGCATTCCATGTTGTGGAAGCATAAGGGCCGTGGCATGCACTTAACTCAGAGTATCCGATCTGCCTAGAGTCCGCCCTTGTTCTAACTTCTTTCCTCAACTGGGAACACACTGCCAGTTATGAGTGTCCCACTTAAGAGCCATTATACGTTTTGGAAGCATAAGGGCCTTGGCGTGCACTTAACTCAGAGTATCCAAACTGCCTAGCGTCCGTCTTTTTCTATCTTGCATCCACAAATGGGAACACACTGTCAGGAATGGGTGTCCCCCTGAAGTGCTATTCCATGTTTTGGAAGCATAAGGGCCGTGGCGTGCCTTACCTCAGAGTATCGATCCGCCTAGTATCCATCCTTGTTCTACCTTCTTTTCTCAACTGGGAACACACTGCGCAAATTGGTGTACTGCTGAAGAGCTATTCCATGTATTGGAAGCATAAGAGCCATGGCGTGCACTTAACTCAGAGTATCCAACCTGCCTCTAGTCTGTCCTTGTTCTAACTTATTTCCTCAACTGGGATCACACTGCCAGTTATGAGTGTCTGCCTTAAGAGCCATTATAAGTTTTGGAAGCATAAGGGCATTGGCGTGCACTTAACTTAGAGTATCCAACCTGCACAGAGTCTCTCCTTTTTCTATATTGTTTCCTCAACTGGGAACACACTGTCAGTAATGGGTGTCCGCCTGAAGTACTATTCCATGTTTTGGAAGCATAAGGGCCGTGGCATGCACTTAACTCAGAGAATCCAACGTCCCTAGAGCCCATCCTTGTTCTATTTTCTTTTCTCTACTGGGAACACACTGTCACAAATGAGTGTCTGCCTGAAGAACTATTCAACGTTTTGACAGCATAAGGGGCATGGCGTGCACTTAACTCAGAGTATCGAACCTGTCTAGCATCTGTCCTTGTTCTACCTTCTTTTTTTTTTAATATTTTATTTATTTGACAGAGAGAAATCACAACCAGGCAGAGAGGCAGGCAGAGAGAGAGGAAAGGAAGCAGGCTCCCTGCGGAGCAGAGAACCCGACGTGGGGCTCGATCCCAGGACCCTGAGATCATGACCTGAGCCGAAGGCAGAGGCTTTAACCCACTGAGCCACCCAGGCGCCCCCTTGTTCTACCTTCTTTACTCAACTAGGAACAAACTGCCACTTTGGGTGTCCGCCTGAAATTACATTCCACATTGTGGTACCATAAGGGCCGTTGTGTGCACTTAACTCAGAGTATCCAATCTGCCTAGTGTCCGTCTTTTTTCTATTTTCTTTACTCTACTGGGAACACAATGTCATGAATGGGTGTCCTCCTGAAGACTTTTTCCATGTTTTGGAAGCATAAGGGCCGTGGCATGCACTTAACTCAGAGTATCCAACCTGCCTCCAGTCCGTCTCTGTTCTATCTTCTTTCCTCAACTGGGAACACACTGGCACTTACGGGTATCCACCTGATTGCCTTTCCACATTGTGGAAGCATAAGGGCCATGGAGTGCACTTAACACAGAGTATCCAACTAGCCTAGAGTCCATCCTTGTTCTAACTTATTTCCTCAACTGGGATCACACTGCCACTTACAAGTGTCCGCCTTAAGAGCCATTTTAAGTTTTGGAAGCACAAGGGCCTTGGCGTGCACTTAACTCAGAGTATCCAATGTCCCCAGAGTCCATCCTTGTTCTATCTTCTTTTCTCAACTGGGAACACACTGTCATGAATGGGTGTCCACCTGAAGAGCTATTCCATGTTTTGGCAGCATAAGGAGTGTGGCATGCACTTAACGCAGAGTTTCAAACCTGCCTAGCGTCCGTCCTCGTTCTACCTTCTTTCCTCAACTGGGAACACACTGCCACTTATGGGTGTCCGCCTTCAGATCCATTATAGGGTTTTTTTTTTCCTTTTATTTATTTATTTTTGTTTATTTACAGCATAACAGTGTTCATTGTTTTGGCATCACACCCAGTGCTCCATGAAGTACGTGCCCTCCCTATTACCCACCACCTGGTTCCTCAACCTCCCACCCACACCCCCGCCCCTTCAAAACGCTCTGGTTCTTTTTCAGAGTCCATAGTCTCTCATGGTTCATCTCCCCTTCCAGTTTCCCTCAACTCCCTCTCCTCTCCATCTCCCCATGTCCTCCATGTTATTTGTTATGCTCCACAAATAAGTGAGACCATATGATACTTGACTCTCTCTGCTTGACTTGTTTTGCTCAGCATAATTTCTTCCAGTCCAGTCCATGTTGCTATAAAAGTTGGGTATTCATCCTTTCTGATGGAGGCATAATACTCCATTGTATATATGGACCACATCTTCCTTATCCATTCATCCGTTGAAGGGCATCTTGGTTCTTTCCACAGTTTGGCGACCGTAGCCATTGCTGCAATAAACATTGGAGTACAGATGGCCCTTCTTTTCACTACATCTGTATCTTTGGGGTAAATACCCAGCAGTGCAATTGCAGGGTCATAGGGAAGCTCTATTCTTTTTTTTTTTTTCTTTTTTCTTTTTTTTTATTTTTATTTTTATTTGTTTATTTACAGCATAACAGTGTTCATTGTTTTGGCATCACACCCAGTGCTCCATGCAGTACGTGCCCTCCTCATTACCCACCACCTGGTCCCTCAACCTCCCAACCCCCCCACTCCCCCACCGCCCCTTCATAACCCTCTAGTTGTTTTTCAGAGTCCATAGTCTCTCATGGTTCATCTCCCCTTCCAGTTTCCCTCAACTCCCTCTCCTCTCCATCTCCCCATGTCCTCCATGTTATTTGTTATGCTCCACAAATAAGTGAGACCATATGATACTTGACTCTCTCTGCTTGACTTATTTCGCTCAGCATAATCTCTTCCAGTCCCGTCCATGTTGCTACAAAAGTTGGGTATTCGTCCTTTCTGATGGAGGCATAATACTCCATTGTGTATATGGACCACATCTTCCTTATCCATTCATCCGTTGAAGGGCATCTTGGTTCTTTCCACAGTTTGGCGACCGTAGCCATTGCTGCAATAAACATTGGGGTACAAATGGCCCTTCTTTTCACTACATCTGTATCTTTGGGGTAAATACCCAGCAGTGCAATTGCAGGGTCATAGGGAAGCTCTATTTTTAATTTCTTCAGGAATCTCCACACTGTTCTCCAAAGTGGCTGCACTAACTTGCATTCCCACCAACAGTGTAAGAGGGTTCCTCTTTCTCCACATCCTCTCCAACACACGTTGTTTCCTGTCTTGCTAATTTTGGCCATTCTAACTGGTGTCAGGTGGTATCTCAATGTGGTTTTAATTTGAATCTCCCTGATGGCTAGTGATGATGAACATTTTTTCATGTGTCTGATAGCCATTTGTATGTCTTCGTTGGAGAAGTGTCTGTTCATATCTTCTGCCCATTTTTTGATATGATTATCTGTTTTGTGTGTGTTGAGTTTGAGAAGTTCTTTATAGATCCTGGATATCAACCTTTTGTCTGTACTGTCATTTGCAAATATCTTCTCCCATTCCGTGGGTTGCCTCTTTGTTTTGTTGACTGTTTCCTTTGCTGTGCAGAAGCTTTTGATCTTGAGGAAGTCCCAAAAGTTCATTTTTGCTTTTGTTTCCTTGGCCTTTGGAGACATATCTTGAAAGAAGTTGCTGTGGCTGATATCGAAGAGGTTACTGCCTACGTTCTCCTCTAGGATTCTGATAGATTCCTGTCTCACGTTGAGGTCTTTTATCCATTTCGAGTTTATCTTTGTGTACGGTGTAAGAGAATGGTCGAGTTTCATTCTTCTACATATCGCTGTCCAGTTTTCCCAGCACCATTTATTGAAGAGACTGTCTTTTTTCCATTGAATATTTTTTCCTGTTTTGTCGAAGATTATTTGACCATAGAGTTGAGGGTCCATATCTGGGCTCTCCACTCTGTTCCACTGGTCTATGTGTCTGTTTTTATGCCAGTACCACGCTGTCTTGGTGATCACAGCTTTGTAGTAAAGCTTGAAATCGGGTAACGTGATGCCGCCAGTTTTGTTTTTGTTTTTCAACATTTCCTTAGCAATTCGGGGTCTCTTCTGGCTCCATACAAATTTTAGGATTATTTGCTCCAGCTCTTTGAAAAATATCGGTGGAATTTTGATCGGAATGGCATTAAAAGTATAGATTGCTCTAGGCAGTATACACATTTTAACAATGTTTATTCTTCCAATCCAAGAGCATGGAACAGTCTTCCATCTTTTTGTGTCTTCTTCAATTTCTTTCATGAGTGTTCTGTAGTTCCTCGAGTATAGGTCCTTTACTTCTTTGGTTAGGTTTATGCCCAGGTATCTTATGGTTCTTGGTGCTATAGTAAATGGAATCGATTCTCTAATTTCCCTTTCTGTATTTTCATTGTTGGTGTATAAAAAAGCCACTGATTTCTGTACATTGACTTTGTATCCTGCCACGTTACTGAATTGCTGTATGAGTTCTAGTAGTTTGGGGGTGGAGTCTTTGGGGTTTTCCATATAAAGAATCATGTCATCTGCAAAGAGAGAGAGTTTGACTTCTTCCTTGCCAATTGGATACCTTTTATTTCTCTTTGTTGTCTGATTGCCATTGCTAGAACTTCTAATACTATGTGGAAAAAGAGTGGTGAGAGTGGGCATCCTTGTCGTGTTCCTGATCTCAACGGGAAGGCTGCAAGCTTTTTCCCATTGAGGTTGATATTTTATGTGGGTCTTTCACAGATAGATTTTATGAAGTTCAGGAATGTTCCCTCTATCCCTATACTTTGAAGCGTTTTCATCAGGAACGGATGCTGGATTTTGTCAAATGCTTTTTCTGCATCAATTGAGAGGACCATGTGGTTCTTCTCTCTGCTCTTATTGATTTGTTCTATCACATTGATTGATTTGCAAATGTTGAACCAAGCTTGCAACCCAGGGAAGAATCCCACCTGGTCATGGTGGATAATCTTTTTAATGTGCTGCTGGATCCTGTTTGCTAGGATCTTGTTGAGAATCTTTGCATCCATATTCATCAGTGATATTGGTCTGAAATTCTCCTTTTTGGTAGGGTCTTTGCCTGGGAATCAGGGTAATGCTGGCTTCATAAAAAGAGTCTGGAAGTTTTCCTTCTGCTTCCATTTTTTGGAAGAGCTTCATGAGAATTGGTGTGGTTTCTCCTTTGAAAGTTTGGTAGAATTCCCCAGGGAATCCGCCAGGTCCTGTGCTCTTATTTTTGGGAGGTTTTTGATCACTGCTTCAATCTCGTTACTAGATATCGGTCTATTCATGTTGTCAATTTCTTCCTGGCTCAATTTTGGGAGTTTGTAGTTTTCCAGGAATGCATCCATTTCATCTAGGTTGCTTAGCTTATTGGCATATAACTGTTGGTAATAATTTCTGATGATTGTTTCTATTTCCTTGGTGTTCGTTGTGATCTCTCCCTTTTCATTCATAATTTTATTAATTTGGGCTTTCTCTCTTTTCTTTTGGATTAGTGTGGCCAATGGTTTATCCATCTTATTGATTCTTTCAAAAAACCAGCTTCTAGTTTCATTGATACATTCTACTGTATCTCTCGTTTCTACCTCATTGATCTCTGCTCTAATCTTGATTATTTCCCTTCTTGCGTGTGGAGTTGGTTTGATTTGTTGTTGATTCTCCAGTTCTTTAAGGTGTAGAGACAGCTGGTGTAGTCTGGATTTTTCAATGTTTTTGAGGGAGGCTTGGATGGCTATGTATTTCCCCCTTAGAACCGCCTTTGCTGTATCCCATAGGTTTTGGACCGAGGTGTCTTCATTCTCATTGGTTTCCATGAATTCTTTAAGTTCATCTTTGATCTCCTGGTTGATCCAAGCATTCTTCAGCAAGGTGGTCTTTAGCTTCCAGGTTTTTGAGTTCCTTCTGAACTTTTCCTTGTGATTGAGTTCCAGTTTCAAAGCATTGTGATCGGAGAATATGCAGGGAATGATGTCAGTCTTTTGGTATCGGTTAAGTCCTGCTTTGTGACCCAGTATGTGGTCTATTCTGGAGAAGGTTCCATGTGCACTTGAGAAGAACGAGTATTCTGTTGGTTTAGGGTGGAATGTTCTGTATATGTCTATGAGGTCCATCTGGTCCAATGTTTCATTCAATGCTCTTATTTCTTTATTCATTTTCTGTTTTGATGATCTGTCTATTTCTGAGAGAGGCGTATTAAGATATCCTACTATCAATGTATTCATATCAATATGGCTCTTTATCTTGATTAATAGTTTTCTTATGTAATTGGCTGCTCCCATATGGTGGGTGTAGATATTTACAACTGTTAGATCATCTTGGTGGATACTCCCTTTAAGAATTATGTAGTATCCTTCCACCCCCAAACTACTAGAACTCATATAGCAATTCAGTAACGTGGCAGGATACAAAGTCAATGTACAGAAATCAGTGGCTTTCTTATACACCAACAATGGAAATACAGAAAGGGAAATTAGAGAATCGATTCCATTTACTATAGCACCAAGAACCATAAGATACCTGGGCATAAACCTAACCAAAGAAGTAAAGGACCTATACTCGAGGAACTACAGAACACTCATGAAAGAAATTGAAGAAGACACAAAAAGATGGAAGACTGTTCCATGCTCTTGGATTGGAAGAATAAACATTGTTAAAATGTGTATACTGCCTAGAGCAATCTATACTTTTAATGCCATTCCAATCAAAATTCCACCGATATTTTTCAAAGAGCTGGAGCAAATAATCCTAAAATTTGTATGGAGCCAGAAGAGACCCCGAATTGCTAAGGAAATGTTGAAAAACAAAAACAAAACTGGCGGCATCACGTTACCCGATTTCAAGCTTTACTACAAAGCTGTGATCACCAAGACAGCGTGGTACTGGCATAAAAACAGACACATAGACCAGTGGAACAGAGTGGAGAGCCCAGATATGGACCCTCAACTCTATGGTCAAATAATCTTTGACAAAACAGGAAAAAATATTCAATGGAAAAAAGACAGTCTCTTCAATAAATGGTGCTGGGAAAACTGGACAGCGATATGTAGAAGAATGAAACTCGACCATTCTCTTACACCGTACACAAAGATAAACTCGAAATGGATAAAAGACCTCAACGTGAGACAGGAATCTATCAGAATCCTAGAGGAGAACGTAGGCAGTAACCTCTTCGATATCAGCCACAGCAACTTCTTTCAAGATATGTCTCCAAAGGCCAAGGAAACAAAAGCAAAAACGAACTTTTGGGACTTCCTCAAGATCAAAAGCTTCTGCACAGCAAAGGAAACAGTCAACAAAACAAAGAGGCAACCCACGGAATGGGAGAAGATATTTGCAAATGAACAGTACAGACAAAAGGTTGATATCCAGGATCTATAAAGAACTTCTCAAACTCAACACACACAAAACAGATAATCATATCAAAAAATGGGCAGAAGATATGAACAGACACTTCTCCAACGAAGACATACAAATGGCTATCAGACACATGAAAAAATGTTCATCATCACTAGCCATCAGGGAGATTCAAATTAAAACAACATTGAGATACCACCTAACACCAGTTAGAATGGCCAAAATTAGCAAGACAGGAAACAACGTGTGTTGGAGAGGATGTGGAGAAAGGGGAACCCTCTTACACTGTTGGTGGGAATGCAAGTTAGTGCAGCCACTTTGAGGAACAGTGTGGAGATTCCTGAAGAAATTAAAAATAGAGCTTCCCTATGACCCTACAATGACACTGCTGGGTATTTACCCCAAAGATACAAATGTAGTGAAAAGAAGGGCCATCTGTACCCCAATGTTTATTGCAGCAATGGCTACGGTCGCCAAACTGTGGAAAGAACCAAGATGCCCTTCAACGGATGAATGGATAAGGAAGATGTGGTCCATATATACAATGGAGTATTATGCCTCCATCAGAAAGGACGAATACCCAACTTTTGTAGCAACATGGACGGGACTGGAAGAAATTATGCTGAGCGAAATAAGTCAAGCAGAGAGAGTCAAGTATCATATGGTCTCACTTATTTGTGGAGCATAACAAATAACATGGAGGACATGGGGAGATGGAGAGGAGAGGGAGTTGAGGGAAACTGGAAGGGGAGATGAACCATGAGAGACTATGGACTCTGTAAAACAACCAGAGCGTTATGAAGGGGCGGCAGGGGGGTGGGGGGGGTGGGAGGTTGAGGAACCAGGTGGTGGGTAATAGGGAGGGCACGTACTTCATGGAGCACTGGGTGTGATGCCAAAACAATGAACACTGTTATGCTGTAAATAAGCAAATAAAAATAAATTAATTAATTAAAAAAAAAAAAGAATTATGTAGTGTCTTAAAACAGATAATCATATCAAAAAATGGGCAGAAGATATGAACAGACACTTCTCCAACAAAGACATACAAATGGCTATCAGACACATGAAAAAATGTTCATCATCACTAGCCATCAGGGAGATTCAAATTAAAACCACATTGAGATACCACCTGACACCAGTTAGAATGGCCAAAATTAGCAAGACAGGAAACAACGTGTGTTGGAGAGGATGTGGAGAAAGGGGAACCCTCTTACACTGTTGGTGGGAATGCAAGTTAGTGCAGCCACTTTGAGGAACAGTGTGGAGATTCCTGAAGAAATTAAGAATAGAGCTTCCCTATGACCCTACAATGACACTGCTGGGTATTTACCCCAAAGATACAAATGTAGTGAAAAGAAGGGCCATCTGTACCCCAATGTTTATTGCAGCAATGGCTACGGTCGCCAAACTGTGGAAAGAACCAAGATGCCCTTCAACGGATGAATGGATAAGGAAGATGTGGTCCATATACACAATGGAGTATTATGCCTCCCTCAAAAAGGACGAATACCCAACTTTTGTAGCAACATGGACTGGACTGGAAGAAATTATGCTGAGCAAAATAAGTCAAGCAGAGAGAGTCAAGTATCATATGTGGAGCATAACAAATAACATGGAGGACATGGGGAGATGGAGAGGAGAGGAAGTTGAGGGAAACTGGAAGGGGAGATGAACCATGAGAGACTATGGACTCTGAAAAAGAACCAGAGGGTTTTGAAGGGGCGGGGGTGTGGGTGGGAGGTTGAGGAACCAGGTGGTGGGTTATAGGGAGGGCACGTCCTGCATGGAGCACTGGGTGTGATGACAAAACAATGAACACTGTTATGCTGTAAATAAACAAATAAATTAAAAAATGGAAAAATAAATAAATAAATAAATAAAATTTAAAAAGTTTAAAAAAAAGAATTATGTACTGTCCTTCTGTATCTCTGACTACAGTCTTTAGTTTAAAATCTAATTTATCTGATATGAGAATCACTACCCTGGCCTTCTTTTGAGGCCCATTGGCATGAAAGATGCTTCTCCATCCCTTCACTTTCAGTCTGGGTGAATCCTTAGGTTCAAAATAGGTCTCTTGTAGACAACATATGGATGGGTCCTGTCGTTTTATCCAATCTGCAACCCTGTGTCATTTTATGGGCACATTCAGGCCATTCACATTGAGAGTGATTATTGATAGAAAGGTTTGATTGACATTGTGTTACCTTTGAAGTCTTTCTGTCTGTAGCTTGTCTCTATATTTCTGTTCAATGATATTCTTAGGATTTTTTCTCTTTTATAAGACCCCCCCTTAATATTTCCTGCAGTGTCGGCTTGGTGGTTGCATAGGTTTTTAAGCCTTGTCAGTCTTGGAAACTTTTTATCTCCCCATCCATTTTGAATGTCAGTCTTGCTGGATAAAGTATTCTTGGCTGCATGTTCTTCTCATTTAGTACTCTGAATATATTTTGCCAGCCCTTCCTGGCTTGCCAGGTCTCTGTGGAAAGGTCTGACATTATTCTAATGGGCTTTCCACTGTGTGTAAGGAGGTTCTTTTTCCTAGCTCCTTTTATGAGGGTCTGTCTAGAATCATAATTCTTCATTCTAACTATCAGGTGTTGTGAGGACTTTCAAGAATCTAAAATCTTGGGGGGAAACCGCTCTGCCTCTAGTACATGAACGTTGTTTCCATTCGTGAGATTGGGAAAATTTTCATAGACAACTTCTTCCACTATATCTTCTAGACTTCTTTCTTTTTCCTCCCCTTCAGGGATTCCAATAATTCTGACGTTGGAACGTTTCATGGCATCGTTTATTTCCCTGATTCTGTTTTCGTGGCTTCTGAGCAGTTTGTTCCAGGCTTCCTCCTGATCCTTTCTCTCTGTTTGTCCTCCAGATCACTAATTCTATCTTCTGTCTGAGTTATCCTAGCTTTTAGAGAATTTAGATTAGATTGGAATTCATTGAGAGCATTTTGAACATCATCCCTGGTGGCTTTCAGTTCTGCCCTAACATTGTGAACATCATCCCTGGTGGCTTTCAGTTCTGCCCTAATCAATTCTGTTTGGTCATCCATGGCTTTCTCCAACCTAGCTATTGCCTGGATGATTGTTAGTCTGAATTCTTTTTCCGACATATTGTCTATATCGATAGCCATTAGTTCTGTTGCAGAAGGTCCATCCTCTGTATTTTTCTTCTGTTGGGCATTCCTCCTCCTAGTCATTTTGGTAAGAGATGACTGAACAGATGCGGCTGGATGTATAGATTGTGGTGCAGTCAAGGTGCACCCTGGAACCCTTCTGTGCAATCAGGATTCCCCACCCAAATGAGAGAAAAAAGAAAAGAAAAAGAAATAGAGAAGGAAGAAAAGAGAAAGAAAGAAAAGAAAAGAAAAAAGAAAAAAGAGAGAAAGAGAGAGAAAGAGACAGGAAAAAAAGGGAAGATGCAAACTGTTGCAACCACTCTGGAAAACAGCATGAAGGTTCCTCAAAATGTTGAAAATAGAACTACCCTATGACCCAGCAATTGCACTACTGGGTATTTACCCTAAAGATACAAACATAGTGAACCAAAGGGGCACATTTACACGAATGTTTATAGCAGCAATGTCTACAATAGCCAAACTATGGAAAGAACCTAGATGTCTATCAACAGATGAATGGATAAAGAAGAGTGGTATATATACACAATGGAATACTATGCAGCCATCAAAAGAAATGAAATCTTGCCATTTGCGATGACGTGGATGGAACTAGAGGGTATCATGCTTAGTGAAATAAGTCAATCGGAGAAAGACAACTATCATATGATCTCCCTGATATGAGAATGTGGAGATGCAACATGGGGAGTTAGGGGGATAGGAGAAGAATAAATGAAACAAGATGGGATTGGGAGGGAAACAAACCATAAATGACTCTTAATCTCACAAAACACACTGGGGGTTGCTGGGGAAAGGTGGAGTTGGGAGTGGAGGAGGGGGTTATGGACATTGGGGAGGGTATGTGCTATGGTGAGTGCTGTGAAGTGTGTAAACCTGGCGATTCACAGACCTGTACCCCTGGGGATAAACATACATTTTATGTTTATTAAAAAAAAAAAAGAAAGGATGAATACCCAACTTTTGTAGCAACACAGACGGGACTGGAAGTGATTATGTTGAGTGAAATAAGTCAAGCAGAGAGAGTCAAGTATCATATGGTTTCACTTATTTGTGGAGCATAGCAAATGACATCGAGGACATTGGGAGATGGAGAGGAGAAGGAAGTTGAGGGAAATTGGAAGGGGAGGCGAACCAAAAGAGACTATAGACTCTGAAAAACAACCTGAGGGTTTTGAAGGGGCGGGGGTGGGAGGTTGGGGGAACCAGATGGTGGGTAATAGGGAGGGCATGTATTGCAGGGAGCACTGGGTGTTGTTCAAAAAAAAAATGAATACTGTTGCGCTGAAAAATAAATAAATAAAAATTTAAAATTTTAAATAAATAAATAAATAATATTTCCAAAAAAAAAAAGAGGAGAAGGCTCAGCCCAAATGGGCCTCAAGGCCTCAAGGTAAGATTTATGAACTATACAAGCAAAAACAGACAAACAAAAAGACTGATAAAAGTATATGACAAGAGGGGAGTCAAGATGGCGGGGAAGTAGGAGGAGGCACCATTTCAACCTGTACCCTAAAGTGAGCTGATTACCTACCAAAGAACTCCGACCACCCATGAAATCAGCCTGAGATCAGAATTATACACGTCTGGATCTCTACGGGAGCAGAAGACGCCAGTGGCAGGTAAAGCAGACTGGGAACGTCCGACTGATATCGGAAGATAAACAAAAGGGGGAGGGAGCCACTAGAGGTGACCGATCGGAAAGTAACACCCCAACACGAGAGTGCTCTGCGTCTGGGGACCAGCATTAACTTGGAGTCTGGTTGAAAGCACTCAAAAAACAAACAGCAAAGGATCGCGGGGGGTAATAGTGAGAACCTGGGCGGTTAGGGTCAGGGACCTAAGTCCCTGGACCCAGGACAGCCTCCCCTGGCGCGGAGCCAGAGAGAGTGTGGCGGAGAAATCAGGTCTCCGTCCCTGAGCCGCCAGTGCACCTGAATGCCAGTGCGCCCAAGAACGAGTGGGGTCTGACTCCCGTGAGGGACTGGGAACCTGGCCAGACCGCAATCCTGAAATGCGCGTGTCCCACACCCTCCCTTGGGACAGGTGCTCATAGGCGCTAGCCTGGAGCTCTGGCAGCCGGAAAAACCAGATACTCCCAGCCCGGGACAGCGGGAAAATCTCAGTGTGCGATCTCTGCTCGGAACCTCTCTGGCGGTCTGGAGCTGCCTAGACAGCCACCACTGCCCTGGTTTTGGGTACAACGAGGAGCTCCTGCATCCCCATGGACAGTGACTCAGAACCAACTCTGCCAGCAGCTTTTGCAAAACAGTCTGAGGCTTCTCTCTGAGAGGGAGGTCGGGGTGCTGGTTGCTCTCCTCTAAACCTCCAAAAACCATCAAAAGCTGTCAAGGCGAGAGAAAACAGATGAAAGAACATAAAATCCCCCAGAGAACAAAAGGCTGAAAAAAACAGTTTCCTGAAAAAAAAAGAGCTCACCCCCTTGAGGGGAGCGGGAGGACCTAACTCAGGGAACATCATTGTCTGAAAACCCACGTGGCAGGCCCCTCCCCCAGAAAACCAACCAGGAAGGAAGAAAAAAAAAAAAAAAAAGACTACAAGAGAACAACCACCACTACTTCATAAATACAACTTTTATTTTTTTATTTTTAACTCTTTACCAATATTCTGTTCTTTTTTTTTATACATACAGATAATTTTTTAACCTATTTACCATCACACTGAGATGTCCAGTACATCAAATTCCTTAATAACCTTCTAACCTGAACTTTTTGATACATACACCCGTGTTTTTCTTTTGTTTTTCTATTTATTTAATTCTTTTTTAATTTTAACTTAGTTTAGTCTAGTTTATTCTTTTTTAATTTTTATTTTCTACTATACACATAGAGTTAAACTTCAAGGTAATCCCCTTTCCCCAATCAATGCTACCCCTATAGGCAAACCAGTTTCTAATCCCCCTGTAACATAGGAAAGTTGAGTCCCTTAACAAAAACATCAAGATACCTTCAGGAAGAATCAAAATAACCTTCCTCACCCACACTGAGAATCTATAACCATTCTCCCAATTTTTCCTTCTGTCAGTGTTTCTGTGAATTTGTGTTTGTCCTGATAATATATAAATCTTATACTTGGGGTTCTTTCTGATGAGGTTCTTCCCTTTTTTTTTGCTTATATATACATATTTTTTTCTCTTGTCATATACTTTTATCACTCTTTTTGTCTGTCTATTTTTGTTTGTATACTCCACAAATCTTACCTTGTGGCCCATTTGGGCTGAGCCTTCTCTTTTATCTTCCCTTTTTTTCCTATCTCTCTCTCTCTTTTTTTTTTCCTTTTTTCTTTTCCTTTTTTTTCTTTCTTCTTCTCTATTTCTTTTTCTTTTCTTTTTTCTCTCATTTGGGTGGGGAAACCTGATTACACAGAAGCATTCCAGGGTGCACATTGACTGCACCACAATCGATAAGTCCAGCTGCATCTGTTTAGTCATCTCTTACCAAAATGACTAGGAGGAGGAATACCCAACAGAAGAAAAATACAGAGGATGGACCTTCTGCAACAGAGCTAATGGCTATCGACATAGACAATATGTCAGAAAAGGAATTCAGACTAACAATCATCCAGGCAATAGCTAGGTTGGAGAAAGCCATGGATGACCAAACAGAATTGATTAGGGCAGAACTGAAAGCCACCAGGGATGATGTTCACAATGTTAGGGCAGAACTGAAAGCCACCAGGGATGATGTTCAAAATGCTCTCAATGAGTTCCAATCTAATCTAAGTTCTCTAAAAGCTAGGGTAACTGAGACAGAAGATAGAATTAGTGATCTGGAAGACAAACAGATAGAGAGAAAGGAACAGGAGGAAGCCTGGACCAAACAGCTCAGAAGCCACGAAAACAGAATCAGGGAAATAAACGATGCCATGAAACGTTCCAACGTCAGAATTATTGGAATCCCTGAAGGGGAAGAAAAAGAAAGAAGTCAGAAGGTATAGTGGAAGAGGTGTCTATGAAAATTTTCCCAATCTCACGAATGGAAACAACGTTCATGTACTAGAGGCAGAAAGATTTCCTCCCAAGATTTTAGATTCTCGAAAGTCCTCACGGCACCTTATCGTTAGAATGGGGAATTATGTTTCAAGAGAGACCCTCTTAAAAGCAGCTAGGACAAAGAAGCTTCTTACATACAGAGGAAAGCCCATTAGAATAACGTCAGACCTTTCCACAGAGACCTGGAAAGCCAGGAAGGGCTGGCAAAATATATTCAGAGTACTAAATGAGAAGAACATGCAACCAAGAATACTCTATCCAGCAAGACTGACATTTAAAATGGATGGAGATATACACAATGGAGTATTATGCCTCCATCAGAAAGGATGAATACCCAACTTTTGTAGCAACATGGACGGGACTGGAAGAAATTATGCTGAGCGAAATAAGTCAAGCAGAGAGAGTCAAGTATCATATGGTCTCACTTATTTGTGGAGCATAACAAATAACATGGAGGACATGGGGAGATGGAGAGGAGAGGGAGTTGAGGGAAACTGGAAGGGGAGATGAACCATGGGAGACTATGGACTCTGTAAAACAACCAGAGGGTTATGAAGGGGTGGTGGGAGGGTGGGGGGGTGGGAGGTTGAGGAACCAGGTGGTGGGTAATAGGGAGGGCACGTACTGCATGGAGCACTGGGTGTGATGCCAAAACAATGAACACTGTTATGCTGTAAATAAACAAATAAAAATAAATTAATTTAAAAAATAAATAAATAAAAAATAAAATGGATGGAGAGATAAAGAGTTTCCAAGACCGGCAAGGCTTAAAAGACTATGCAAACACCAAGCCAACACTGCAGGAAATATTAAGGGGGGTCCTATAAAAGAGAAAAAATCCTAAGAATATCATTGAACAGAAATATAGAAACAATCTATAGACAGAAAGACTTCAAAGGCAACACGATGTCAATAAAAACCTATCTCTCAATAATCACTCTCAATGTGAATGGCCTAAATGCGCCCATAAAACGACACAGGGTTGCAGATTGGATAAAACGACAGGACCTATCCATATGTTGTCTACAAGAGACCCATTTTGAACCTAAGGATACACCCAGACTGAAAGGATACACTCCATCCAACCTAAGGGATGGAGAAGCATCTTTCATGCCAATGGGCCTCAAAAGAAGGCCGGGGTAGCGATTCTCATATAAGATAAATTAGATCTTAAACTAGAGACTGTAGTCAGAATACAGAAGGACACTACATAATTCTTAAAGGGACTATCCGCCAAGACGATCTAACAATTGTGAATATCTATGCCCCCAATATGGGAGCACCCAATTACATAAGAAAACTATTAATCAAGATAAAGAGTCATATTGATATGAATACAATAATAGTAGGAGATCTTAATATGCCTCTCTCAGAAATAGACAGATCATCGAAGCAGAAAATTAATAAAGAAATAAGAGCATTGAATGAAACATTGGACCAGATGGACCTCATCGACGTATACAGAACATTCCACCCTAAAACAACAGAATACTCATTCTTCTCAAGTGCACATGGAACCTTCTCCAGAATAGACCACATACTGGGTCACAAAGCAGGACTTAACCGATACCAAAAGACTGACATTATTCCCTGCATATTCTCCGATCACAATGCTTTGAAACTGGAACTCAATCACAAGGAAAAGTTCAGAAGGAACTCAAACACTTGGAAGCTAAAGACCACCTTGCTGAAGAATGCTTGGATCAACCAGGAGATCAAAGACGAACTTAAACAATTCATGGAAACCAATGAGAATGAAGACACCTCGGTCCAAAACCTATGGGATACAGCAAAGGCGGTTCTAAGGGGGAAATACATAGCCATCCAAGCCTCCCTCAAAAACACTGAAAAATCCAGAATACACCAGCTGTCTCTACACCTTAAAGAACTGGAGAATCAACAACAAATCAAACCAATTCCACATGCAAGAAGGGAAATAATCAAGATTAGAGCAGAGATCAATGAGGTAGAAACGAGAGATACAGTAGAACGTATCAATGAAACTAGAAGCTGGTTTTTTGAAAGAATCAATAAGATGGATAAACCATTGGCCACACTAATCCAAAAGAAAAGAGAGAAAGCCCAAATTAATAAAATTATGAATGAAAAGGGAGAGATCACAACGAACACCAAGGAAATAGAAACAATCATCAGAAATTATTACCAACAGTTATATGCCAATAAGCTAAGCAACCTAGATGAAATGGATGCATTCCTGGAAAGCTACAAACTCCCAAAATTGAACCAGGAAGAAATTGACAACCTGAATAGACCGATATCTAGTAATGAGATTGAAGCAGTGATCAAAAACCTCCCAAAAAACAAGAGCCCAGGACCTGACGGATTCCCTGGGGAATTCTACCAAACTTTCAAAGAAGAAATAACACCAATTCTCCTGAAGCTGTTCCAAAAAATGGAAGCAGAAGGAAAACTTCCAGACTCTTTTTATGAAGCCAGCATTACCCTGATCCCCAAACCAGGCAAAGACCCTACCAAAAAGGAGAATTTCAGACCAATATCACTGATGAATATGGATGCAAAGATTCTCAACAAGATCCTAGCAAACAGGATCCAGCAGCACATTAAAAAGATTATCCACCATGACCAGGTGGGATTCTTCCCTGGGTTGCAAGGTTGGTTCAACATTCGCAAATCAATCAGTGTGATAGAACACATCAATAAGAGAAGAGAGAAGAACCACATGGTCCTCTCAATTGATGCAGAAAAAGCATTTGACAAAATCCAGCATCCGTTCCTGATGAAAACACTTCAAAGTATAGGGATAGAGGGAACATTCCTGAACTTCATAAAATCTATCTATGAAAGACCCACAACAAATATCATCCTCAATGGGAAAAAGCTTGCAGCCTTCCCGTTGAGATCAGGAACACGACAAGGATGCCCACTCTCACCACTCTTGTTCAACATAGTATTAGAAGTTCTAGCAACGGCAATCAGACAACAAAGAGAAATAAAAGGTATCCAAATTGGCAAGGAAGAAGTCAAACTCTCTCTCTTCGCAGATGACATGATTCTTTATATGGAAAACCCCAAAGACTCCACCCCCAAACTACTAGAACTCATACAGCAATTCAGTAACGTGGCAGGATACAAAGTCAATGTACAGAAATCAGTGGCTTTCTCATACACTAACAATGAAAATACAGAAAGGGAAATTAGAGAATCGATTCCATTTACTATAGCACCAAAAACCATAAGATACCTGGGCATAAACCTAACCAAAGAAGTAAAGGACCTGTACTCGAGGAACTACAGAACACTCATGAAAGAAATTGAAGAAGACACAAAAAGATGGAAGACTGTTCCATGCTCTTGGATTGGAAGAATAAACATTGTTAAAATGTCTATACTGCCTAGAGCAATCTATACTTTTAATGCCATTCCGATCAAAATTCCACCGATATTTTTCAAAGAGCTGGAGCAAATAATCCTAAAATTTGTATGGAGTCAGAAGAGACCCCGAATTGCTAAGGAAATGTTGAAAAACAAAAACAAAACTGGCGGCATCACGTTACCCGATTTCAAGCTTTACTACAAAGCTGTGATCACCAAGACAGCGTGGTACTGGCATAAAAACAGACACATAGACCAGTGGAACAGAGTGGAGAGCCCAGATATGGACCCTCAACTCTATGGTCGAATAATCTTCGACAAAACAGGAAAAAATATTCAATGGAAAAAAGACAGTCTCTTCAATAAATGGTGCTGGGAAAACTGGACAGCGATATGTAGAAGAATGAAACTCGACCATTCTCTTACACCGTTCACAAAGATAAACTCGAAATGGATAAAAGACCTCAACGTGAGAAAGGAATCTATCAGAATCCTAGAGGAGAACATAGGCAGTAACCTCTTCGATATCAGCCACAGCAACTTCTTTCAAGGTATGTCTCCAAAGGCCAAGGAAACAAAAGCAAAAATGAACTTTTGGGACTTCCTCAAGATCAAAAGCTTCTGCACAGCAAAGGAAACAGTCAACAAAACAAAGAGGCAACCCACGGAATGGGAGAAGATATTTGTAAATGACAGTACAGACAAAAGGTTGATATCCAGGATCTACAAAGAACTTCTCAAACTCAACACACACAAAACAGATAATCATATCAAAAAATGGGCAGAAGATATGAACAGACACTCCTCCAACGAAGACATACAAATGGCTATCAGACACATGAAAAAATGTTCATCATCACTAGCCATCAGGGAGATTCAAATTAAAACAACATTGAGATACCACCTAACACCAGTTAGAATGGCCAAAATTAGCAAGACAGGAAACAACGTGTGCTGGAGAGGATGTGGAGAAAGGGGAACCCTCTTACACTGTTGGTGGGAATGCAAGTTAGTGCAGCCACTTTGGAGAACAGTGTGGAGATTCCTGAAGAAATTAAGAATAGAGCTTCCCTATGACCCTGCAATTGCACTGCTGGGTATTTACCCCAAAGATACAGATGTAGTGAAAAGAAGGGCCATTTGTACCCCAATGTTTATTGCAGCCATGGCTACGGTCGCCAAACTGTGGAAAGAACCAAGATGCCCTTCAACGGATGAATGGATAAGGAAGATGTGGTCCATATACACAATGGAGTATTATGCCTCCATCAGAAAGGACAAATACCCAACTTTTGTAGCAACATGGACAGGACTGGAAGAAATTATGCTGAGCGAAATAAGTCAAGCAGAGAGAGTCAAGTATCATATGGTCTCACTTATTTGTGGAGCATAACAAATAACATGGAGGACATGGGGAGATGGAGAGGAGAGGGAGTTGAGGGAAACTGGAAGGGGAGATGAACCATGAGAGACTATGGACTCTGAAAAACAACCAGAGGGTTATGAAGGGGCGGCGGGAGGGGGTGGGGTGGGGTGGGAGGTTGAGGAACCAGGTGGTGGGTAATAGGGAGGGCACATACTGCATGGAGCACTGGGTGTGATGCCAAAACAATGAACACTGTTATGCTGTAAATAAGCAAATAAAAATAAATAAATTAATTTAAAAAATAAAAAATAAAAAATAAAAAAAAAATGTCTATACTGCCTAGAGCAATCTATACTTTTAATGCCATTCCGAGCAAAATTCCACCGGTATTTTTCAAAGAGCTGGAGCAAATAATCCTAAAATTTGTATGGAGCCAGAAGAGACCCCGAATTGCTAAGGAAATGTTGAAAAACAAAAACAAAACTGGCGGCATCACGTTACCCGATTTCAAGCTTTACTACAAAGCTGTGATCACCAAGACAGCGTGGTACTGGCATAAAAACAGACACATAGACCAGTGGAACAGAGTGGAGAGCCCAGATATGGACCCTCAACTCTATGGTCAAATAATCTTCGACAAAACAGGAAGAAATATTCAATGGAAAAAAGACAGTCTCTTCAATAAATGGTGCTGGGGAAACTGGACAGCGATATGTAGAAGAATGAAACTCGACCATTCTCTTACACCGTATACAAAAATAAACTCGAAATGGGTAAAAGACCTCAACGTGAGACAGGAATCTATCAGAATCCTAGAGGAGAACATAGGCAGTCACCTCTTCGATATCAGCCACAGCAACTTCTTTTAAGATATGTCTCCAAAGGCCAAGGAAACAAAAGCAAAAATGAACTTTTGGGACTTCCTCAAGATCAAAAGCTTCTGCACAGCAAAGGAAACAGTCAACAAAACAAAGAGGCAACCCACGGAATGGGAGAAGATATTTGCAAATGACAGTACAGACAAAAGGTTGATATCCAGGATCTACAAAGAACTTCTCAAACTCAACACACACAAAACAGATAATCATATCAAAAAATGGGCAGAAGATATGAACAGACACTTCTCCAACGAAGACATACAAATGGCTATCAGACACATGAAAAAATGTTCATCATCACTAGCCATCAGGGAGATTCAAATTAAAACCACATTGAGATACCACCTGACACCAGTTAGAATGGCCAAAATTAGCAAGACAGGAAACAACGTGTGTTGGAGAGGATGTGGAGAAAGGGGAACCCTCTTACACTGTTGGTGGGAATGCAAGTTAGTGCAGCCACTTTGGAGAACAGTGTGGAGATTCCTGAAGAAATTAAAAACAGAGCTTCCCTATGACCCTGCAATTGTACTGCTGGGTATTTACCCCAAAGATAGAGATGTAGTGAAAAGAAGGGCCATCTGTACCCCAATGTTTATTGCAGCAATGGCCACAGTCGCCAAACTGTGGAAAGAACCAAGATGCCCTTCAACGGATGAATGGATAAGGAAGATGTGGTCCATATACACAATGGAGTATTATGCCTCCATCAGAAAGGACGAATACCCAACTTTTGTAGCAACATGGACGGGACTGGAAGAGATTATGCTGAGCGAAATAAGTCAAGCAGAGAGAGTCAAGTATCATATGGTCTCACTTATTTGTGGAGCATAACAAATAACATGGAGGACATGGGGAGATGGAGAGGAGAGGGAGTTGAGGGAAACTGGAAGGGGAGATGAACCATGAGAGACTATGGACTCTGTAAAACAACCAGAGGGTTATGAAGGGGCGGCGGGGGGTGGGGGGTGGGGGGGGTTGGGGGTTGAGGAACCAGGTGGTGGGTAATAGGGAGGGCACGTACTTCATGGAGCACTGGGTGTGATGCCAAAACAATGAACACTGTTATGCTGTAAATAAACAAATAAAAATAAATAAATTTAAAAAAAAAAAGAAATGCAAGTGTGGAGCACCTGGGTGGCTCCGTTGGTTAAGCATCAGATCTTGATTTTGACTCAGGTCATGATCTTGAGGTCATACCATCAAGGCCCGCATCAGATCACCCTCTCCCTGCTCAGCAGGGAGTCATTTGGCATTCTCTCTCCCTTTCCATCTGCCCCTCCCCCCTTGTCTCTAAAATAAATAAATCTTTAAAAAAAGATGCAAGTGAGATTGACAGGTGGATACAGAGTTCAGGGTAGGAGAAATATCTGGGTTGGAGAAATAGATGTGAGTGGTCATGCCATATAAACCACATTTAAAGCCTTTACCAGAGATGACATCCCTAAAGGGGTGATGGCCACAGAAAGAAGAGGAACAGTACAGAACCCTGAACTCCTCAGGGTTGAACAAGCTGATGAGAGTGTACCCAGAGTGTATTGCATAGTTTGGTTCTGCACCTAGAAAACACAAAGACCAAGGAGGCCCAACCTTTAGTGTACACAAGAATTTCCTGGACTATGAACAGCTAGACAGGCTGGAGCAGAGCATGAGATTCTAAAATTTATAACAAGGCTGGTGCTGCTCCTGCTGTTCTTCAGATCCCACATAGTGAGCACATGAAGCAGGATTCCTACATGGCCGTGCATCAGCCTCTCCTGTAAGGCTGCTTAAGTAAGTGATTCCTGAGCCCACACCCAACATTCCAAGATGGTAGGTCTGGGGAGAGGCCTGAGTATTTTGTAACAAAAACACAAGCAATCCTGGGGCTTTGCTAGAGAGGGAAGAAGCAGTAAAGTCCTTGATGGAGTACTCAGTGTGGGGAAGGGTCTTACACACACATTTTTTAAAAAGATTTTATTTATCTATTTATTTGACAGAGAAAGAGAGAGATCACAAGTGGACAGAGAGGCAGGCGGGGGGGGGGGGGAGAGGGGGGGGGGAGCAGGCTCTCTGCTGAGCAGAGAGCCCGATGCGGGGCTTGATCCCAGGACCCTGAGATCATGACCTCAGCCAAAGGCAGAGGCCTAACCCACTGAGCCACCCAGGCACCCCTTACATACATATTTGAACAGTATTTTGTAGGAAGAAAAATGCAAGATATGCTGTGAGAAACGTATTTTCTCTCCCATGGAGCAAAACCAGATGAAAGATTTAGGAAGCGGTTATCAGTTCAACATAAAGAAAAACTCATTCATCCCTAAGACCAGACCTTAAAAAAAAAGCAGACCCCCCCCAAAAAAGAAGAAATAAAAGTTACTGTGTATCATGATGCAGGTGTTAGCCAAGGCTATCATTTGCAGTACATAAATGAATCAACAGGTTGTACACTTAAACACATGTTACATGTCAATTATTTCTCAATAAAACTGGAAAAAATTTCTGAATCCCTGCTCTCTGAAAATATTCCCTCATGGATTTCTTGTTCCTTGTTTTGAACAGATTCCAAGTTGCTTTAACTGAAACTACATATATTTATAGAGAAACATATCTAGTATAAATTATAAATACATAATATAAAAATATAAAGTATGCATAATATAAATATTAAAGCATAATTTAAAATACATGAAATATATAAATTATATAAATGGGAAAATATGTACGATAGAGAGTACTGGGCCTCATTTTATTTCATGGAAAGCCACAGAAGAGGCCCAAGGCTGCACAGGCAGGAACAGAATCCACCATCGCACCCCAGGTCAAGGCCCAAAGAGGAACCACTGCCCCGGTGCTGGGCACAGGTCCCACGGTTCACACCACTGCACCTTGAGGCCAGAATTGCTGTCGCTGCCGCTCCCAGCAGCTGCATGACATGACGACCACTCACACCACCTGTGCCAAATGCCTGCAGCACTGTCCCGTCTTCTCCATCACACATCCTGAGTCAGAGTCTGGCGTGTGGTCCCCTGACTGGTGGAGCCTCAGGCCCTGTCCCCCTGCAACTATGTGTGACATCCCGACTCTGATATGGATTCCTGGGGAGTGATCACCAACATCCTTGGACTTGAACTCTTCATTTGGTCTGGTCTTTGCATTCCTAGCCACAGGCCTGTGAGAGGCCACGCATTCAGGTGGTTCCCAAAGTCACCCCTGCTGTAGGCAGATCCCAAGATGGCCCCAGTGTTCCCATCCTCCAGTATCATGCCCTTGTGTAATAATACCCACTTTGGGTACAGAAGCTGGACATAGTGACTTGCTGGTGACACACAGAATAGAGGGAAGTCATGCAGTGAGTATCTGGAATCACCAGGACACAAGATATGAGGGCCTGGGCTCCACAGTCTCAAGGTGGGCCATCCAAGCCAGCCTGGATAAGTGCAGATTTCTGATAGAATCCGATGACAAATGACATTGCGTTCCTTTTCCCTCTGATGGGTTTCTTCTCTAGATCTCAGCCCCCACAGCCACTGCCCTCAGACAGGAGGGGGAGGAGGAAAGGTCGCCAGCAGGGATTCTCACCCTGGCTGCAGTCAACAAAGGAATTCTGTAAAAAATACAGGAAGGGAAGAGAAGAAACACAGACCCCCAAATGTAACAGCTGGTAAATTCATGCACGCCCCCAGGGCAGCCTGTGGCTACAAAGATGAGAAGAAAATAGTTTTCAGTCTCCCTGTGCTGCCCCTGGGGCCCAGCTCTCCCTTTCTCCAACACAGACAGGGTCCCAGGGAGCCCCCAGTGCTGCCCCCTGTGTATCCGTCTCTGCTCATCTCCAGATCAGACCACCATGGCCACCCCCTCCAGGAAGCCCTCCCCTCTCCATATGCATTAGTTCAGTCGTGTACAATAGAAACCCAGCTAACAGTAGTGTCGACCAGACAGCAGCTTGTGTATGTCCCATGAGTGAGGTGAGACGTCTGGGGCTGTAGGGTCGCTCTGCACCATGAGGCTGTCCAGACACACTGGTGACAATGACCCTGGGAAGTTTTCTTATTAGAACTAGGGCACCTAGGACCATAGTCCGTGGTCTGTAAGCAGGGCAGGGAGAGCAGAAGAACAGGAAGTTCCTTCGTTTTACGGAAACACCTACTACCTCGTTCTGTGTCACCATAGCTGGAATGTAGTCACACAGACAAAAGTAGCCTCAGGGGAGGCTGGTGAATGAATGAGGCTATTTTATTTATTCATTTATTTATTTATTTATAAACATAGAATGTATTTTTATCCCCAGGATACAGGTCTGTGAATCGCCAGGTTTACACACTTCACAGCACCCACCATACCACAAACCCTCCCCAATGTCCATAACCCCACCCCCCTCTCCCAACACTCCTCCCCCTGGTCACCCTCATTTGTTTTGTGATTAAGAGTCACTTATGGTTTGTCTCCCTCCCGATCCCATCTTGTTTCATTTATTCTTCTCCTACCCCCCAACCCCCCATGTTGCATCTCTACTTCAATGAGGCTATTTTTAATCTGAGTGACAACGTGCTCCATGAAACTCTGTCACAATGGAATGACTATGATTTTTGCTTCACTTAAAGTTTTTAAAATTACCAACAACAGAACGGTCATTATCAATATCAAATCTTGAACCAGATTTCATGTAAATAGTGAGACAGTCTCACAATATAGTATTAATTGAGAACAAAGATGCAGATAGAATACTTGGTAAAATACCACCTGCTGCAGTTGGTTGGGCATTGGCCTTCAGCTCAGGTCATGATCCTAGGGTCCTGGGATCAAGACCCACATCCAGCTCCCTGCTCCAGGGAGCTTACTTCTCCCTCTCCCCTGCCCCAATCATGCTCTATCTCCCTCTCAAATAAATAAATAAAATCTTAAAAAAAAAAAAAGAAGAAGAAGAAGAAGAAAAGAAAAACCTGCTAAAATGGAAATCTCTCCCTATATTACTGTTGAAACTGGTTAACAGCTGTTATGTCCAGGGAAAGAGTCTGGAAGAATTATAGATGGGACAGAAGATGAAATTTACTTTTCACTCTGTACTTCCATGTTATGTGAATTTTTCAAACATTGTGCATAATTGGTGCCTACTGTGGGCCAGGTGTTGTACCAAATGCTAGGGACATAAGAAGATACAGGTATACACCTATGTGACCTACCTGTCTCGTGCAATGAGGTTCAATACCAACTCCTAACTCTACAGGAATCCTACTACTGTCTTGTCCCTGTGTGGGAAGAAGCTGAGATTGGAAAGAGAACCTTTGCCCATTTGGTCCAAAAATTAGTAGAAAGGTTAAGTTAGAGGACAGTGACTTTAATGTAACTGACTCATCAATACAAGAGAAAAATCACTAAGAAATAACCTGGATGAAAAGAAAGAAACCAACAAAGTAGAATCACAAGAAGTGACTGCAGGATACTGTCTGAGGAACTGGTAGAAACAGTGGGAGATCAAGATTTCCCTGGCAACAGCACACAGGAAAGAAAAAAAAAATGGTTCTAAACTCAACTAGTTATGGTACTTTCCTAGAGATTTAGAAGGTCTGACAAGGGAAGGTGGAAATACTCAGGGAGGGCGATCTCTCCATAAAGCTGCGACAGATCTTTCCAAGTGACAGCCATGATTCTTGTATCTAGGACCCTGCTTGGATAACAGAGCTTAGCTCTGCAAATCATCTGGTCCAATATCAAACCCAGAGTTGATAATTATCTTGTTCGGTGACTGTGCACCCTGTGTATGAGCATGTGCATTGCAAAGACCTTGCTAACCCTCCATTCCTCTCATCTATCACCTGGAACATCCCCGCGCAGACAGATTCTATAGTAAAGCCAATGGTCCCCAATTCCTGGTCCACATGGCCTTGTGGAATCTCCTCCAACTGAGTGTGGGCAGGACCCAGAATATATTCCAACCAATAAAATGTGGCAGTGGTGATCGTGGAATATATATAATCATGACTTCCATTTTGCCAGCTGACTTTCTACTATCTTCTCCACTTGCAAGCTTTGCTGAAGCAAGTAGCTGTGTTGGAAAGACCAGAAACTGAGGCCAGCCTCCTGCCTACATCTAGCAAGACACTGAGCCTCCAGTCTACTGGCTCACAAGGTACTCAGTCCTCCCCATAAGGCAGTCCTTCTCTTTCTTGAGGACAGACTTTTTCTTTTTATCCATACAAATTCCATTTAGTTAACATACAGCGTATTATTAGTCTCAGGGGTAGAACTTAGTGATTCGTCAGTGGCATATAACACCCAGTGCTCATTACTTCAAGTGCCCTCCTTAAAGCCCATCACCCAGTTATCCCATCCCCCCATCCACCTTCCCTCCGGCCACCCTCAGCTTGTTTCCTATAGTTAAGAGTCTCTTATGGGTTGCTCCCTCTATATTTTTATCTTATTTTTCCTTCCCTTTCCTTTGTTCATCTGTTTTATTTTCTCTTTACAACATGAAAGTCAAGTTCCGACCATACTACTTGCTTTCCTCTCACTCCATCAGGGAGGCTCCAGGAGGGAGCAAAGGCAGGGTGAGAGGAAGTGCCATGAGCAAGAAAGAGGCTAAGCTTTGCCTCACCTCTCACCTTGGAGAGCAGGTATAATCAGGAAATCAGTTGGAAGAATTGTAGGATGCAAAGAATGTGCATGATTTTGCAGGGTGCAAAACTGTAACTTTTAGAAGTCTGCTACAGTGGTCTAAGTCCCTGACTTAAAGCTGCTCAGGTGGCAAGGTGGGACAGAATCCCAGGTGTGACAGTGTGGTCTCAGGATCCCTGGGGTCACAAGAAGAATGGGGGTGCCTGAGTGTGGCAGGTTCCCGGAATAAGAATGGGGAAGCCGGCCGAAAACAGCAAGTCTAGGTGCCAATTTTCTGCTCTGTGTTGCCATAAACTGTGAACTGCAACACCATCGTGCATCCATTCTCTGGGCAGGGGCCCAGCAAAAGGCAGAAACATGGCGAGATGCCCTCCCATCCCCCACAGGAAGGAACAGTGCAGGTCCATGTAGCAGGAGTCTGTAAATTTAGTGACCTGAAACAGCATGCCTGAGATAAAAACACTATGTCACATGCTGGGTGAACACAGAATTCTGACAGAAACCAGGGAGACAGGAGTGATTGACTGCTTTTCTGTGAAGGCTCACTGAAGAGTGGTGGGCACAACTCAGCTAAAGGGCTAGGGAAATTTCATATAGCAAAATAATATCCATGCAAATGGAGTCCCAGAAGATGAGGTGTGGGAGGAAGGGGCAGCTGAAGTAGCAACACTTGTATCAGACAAACAAGGTTTTGGGTTTTGGGTTTTTTTTTTTAAGATTTTATTTATTTATTTATTTATTTGACAGAGAGAGAGAGACAGCAAGAGAGGGAACACAAGCAGGGGGAGTGGGAGAGGGAGAAGCAGTCCTCCCGCCATTTTCATCCTGCACATGGGTGCCAAAAGCCTTCAGGGAGGGCACCACCCAGGTGCCCCACAAACAAGGTTTTAAACCAAAGACTGTAAGAAGAGACTGTTAGGGTACAGAGTTGACCACCCCTCAATTAGAAAGAGAACACTCTCGATAACGCAAGTCACACAGCGAGGTTTATTTCCAGCTGGCTGGGGTCCAAGTATCTGCCCGGCACAGCAGGTTTCAACAAGAACCCCAAGCACTCAAAGCCTAGGGTTTATATAGCATTTTCAAGGCACTTTTTCATAACTACATACATATCTTGCGCCCCACTTTGACAGTTTAACTTTGTTTAACTTTTTGCCACCCCGGAGTCACCCTGGTGGTTATGTGAGATTTAGGTTCAGAAGAAATTTAACTTTATTTACATTTCCCTCCACCTCAGCCTCCTTCAGTTTTATGGTGGGGAGGGCGACCTTAGGCCTCAAGGAACTGAGCTATTTGTCTCTGGAAATTGACTATTGAGAAGATAGCTTCTTTGTTGTAAATCACTAGGACATTTGTAAACCAAGGGAGACTCCTGTCTTGCAGGATTGTGATCTCTGCAAGTTAACTATTTGTTTTTCTTTAACATCCGGTCCCCATGGTGCCACTGCTTAACCGCCCTGGTGGTATATGATTTTTTTCAGGTTCTTATCTCAAGTCACGTACGCAGTGTCCGCCAGTTAGGGACGTTCAGTAAAATGGCTTCCCAGCCTTCAGGATGGCCATTCTTATGCTAACCCAATGTTACAGTGCAAGGTGCCAGCTTTTGTTTTGCCAAGATGGCTGTACTTATGTCAGGGCTAGACTCGAGGTGGGTACAGCCTTGTTTTTCTTGGCCTCCACACCTGGAGCTGTTTTCCGGGACTTGTTTTTAAGTCCCCTGGGGGAGGGGAGCAGGGACAGTTTAAGGGTTAAACAACAAAGTTATTGTTTAACCTCAATGGACGCCTCTGGCTAAAATAAAAATATAAAATAGGTCCTTACAGAGACAAAGAAGGACACCATCATATTAAAGGGGTCTATCCAACAAAAAGATCTAACAATTGTAAATATTTATGTCCCTAACATGGGGCACCCAAATATAGAAACCAATTAATAACAAACTTAAAGAAACACATTGATGGGGCTCAGTGGGTTAAGCCTTTGGCTCAGGTCATGATCTCAGGGTCCTGGGATCAAGCCCTCCATTGGGTTCTCTCCTCAGTGGGAAGCCTGCTTCCCCTTCTCTCTCTGCCTGCCTCTCTGCCTACTTGTGATCTCTCTGTCAAGTAAATAAATAAAATCTTAAGAAAAAAGAAAAGAAACACATTGATACAAATACAGTAATAGTAGGGGACTTTAATGCCCCACTCACAGCAAAGGGCAGATCATCTAAGCAGAAGATTAACAAGGAAATAAGGGCTTTGAATGACACACTGGACCAGATGGACTTCAAAGATATATTCAGAGTATTTCATCTTAAAGCAACAGAATAACATTCCTCTCAAGTGCTCATGGAATATTCCCCAGAACAGATTACACACTGGGTCACAAATCAGGTCTTCAACCAGTACAAAAAGATTAAGATTATGGCGACTAATGATTCATTGAACATTATATCAAAAACTACTATAATGTGGCAAATTGAATTTAAATTAAAAAAAGGTTATACCATGCATATTTTCAGACCACAATGCTTTAAAACTTGAACTCAATCACAAGAAAAAATTTGGAAGGACCACAAATACATGGATGATAAAGAGTACCCTACTAAAGAATAAATGGGTCAGTAGGATTTAAGATGGCAGAGGAGTATGGGATCCTAATATTGTCTGGTCCCTGGAATTCAGCTAGATCGTTACCAAATCATTCTGAACACCTATGAAATCAATTGGAAATCTGAGAAAAGAATTACGGCAATTCTACAAATAGAAAAAGCAACCACTTTTTATAAGGTAGAAAGTGCAGAGATGTGCATCCAGGGCGAGATATATTGGGAGATAAACCAGGGAAAGGAGGGAGCTTAAGGGGTCTACCGGAAAGTATTACAGGCAGTGGAGTACAAACTCATAAGTTTTAGAAGTCTGCTACACTTGGAGACATCCCTGGCTTTAAGTTGCTCTGGTAGCAAAGTGGGGTGGAGTCCAGGTGGGACAACGTTGCCATAAGATACCAGGGGTCAGAAAAAGCCAGGATGTCTGAATGCAGTCGTTTCAGGGAAGCTGGCCGAAACACCAGTCTAGGTATCAGCTTTTTGTTCCATGTCTCCATAAACCATGAACTGTTGCACGATGGTACAACCACTCTCCAAGCAGGGGCGTTGTAAAAGGCAGTAGCTTGGCAAGACCCTCCTCCCTCAGTCGGGAGGAATGGCACAAGTCCCCACCACAGAAGTCCATGAAGTTAGGAAGACTGGAAACTTGGTCGTGTGCCTGAGATAAAAAACGTTCAGTCATAGGCTGGGTGAACCAGCACAGAAACCAGGGAGACAAGAGTGATTGAGTGCTTTTCTATGAAGGCTCACTGAGAGTGGGAGTGTGAACTTTCAGCTCGGGCTAGAGATTGGGGTGCTGCCATTTTCATCCCAAGTGGTGCTGAGAGCCTTCAGGGAGCAAAACAGTGCCATACAGTGCAACCTGGAGCTGCTTACACTGAGCCTGGAACCCCTGACAAAGGGGCCAACATTTCACCAGGGCAACAACACAGGGCCCACCCCCAGAAGATAAGCAGGAACATCTGGCTAACACCAAATTTATAGATCATAGAGAACTGCAAAAATTCAAATAGCAGGAAAAACAGTATGTACCATTAGTAGCTTTTTTATTACTCTGTAATCTCTTAGTTTTTCTAAAGTAATTTTCTTAATTTATCAATTTTTATTCTTTTTTTAGATTTTATTTATTTGGCACAAAGAGAGGGCACAGGTAGGTACAACAGCAGGCAGAGGGAGGGGGGAAGCAGGCTCTCTGCTCAACAGGAAACCCGATGTAGGGCTCCATCCCAGTATTCCATCCCAGGGATCATGACCTGAGACAAAAACAGCTGTCTAACCAACTGAGCCACCCAGGCGCCCCTAATTCTTTATATATATATATATATATTTATATATATGTATAATCTAATTATAATAATAAATATTTTAAAATATTAAAAATATTTTAATTATTTATATATAAATTATTATATATAAATATATAACATGTTTCATATTTAATTTATATATAGTTTCTTATATACATATATAACATATATTTTATAAATATATATATAATATATATAAAATATATGTTTCTTATTTTTAGTTTCTTTTCATTTTATTTTAGTATATATAAAAGTTCTTCCTTCTTTCCTCTTTTGGGATCTAGATTCTTTTTTTTTTTTTTTTTAATTTTATTTATTTATTTGACAGATAGAGATCACAAGTAGGGAGAGAAGCAGGCAGAGAGAGAGAGGAGGAAGCAGGCTCCCCGCCAAGCAGAGAGCCCGATGCGGGACTCGATCCCAGGACCCCGAGATCATGACCTGAGCTGAAGGCAGCAGCTTAAACCACTGAGCCACCCAGGTGCCCCGGATCTAGATTCTTTTAACACAAAGACCAAAATACACCCAGGATCTAGTTTATTGTTCTGTTCCATTTTACTTCTTGTTTGATTTTTTTCTTATTTTGTTTTCTTTCTGCTTTTCTTCTAGTTTGTTTAGTTTGTATTTTTCTGGTGGTGGTGTTATTTTTATATTTTTTCTCTCTCTCTCTCTTTTTTTTTAAAGATTTTATTTATCTGACAGACACAGATCACAAGTAGGCAGAGAGGCAGGCAGAGAGACAGGAGGAAACAGGCTTCCCGCTGAGCAGAGAGCCGGATGTGGGGCTCGATCCCAGGACCCTGGGATCATGACCTGAGCTGAAAGCAGAGGCTTCAACCCACTGAGCCACCCAGGTGCCCCTCTATTTTTTCTCTCTTTCATTTATTCTTTTCTGGACATAATGAGACAGAAAAACACACCCCAAAAGAAAGAACAGGAGGTAGTACTCACTGCCAGAGATTTAATCAATATGGATCTGAGTAAGATGTCAGAACTAGTTTTCAAAACAATTATAAAGATACTAGCTGGGTTTAAAAAAGTATATAAGACACTAGAGAATCCCTTACTGGAGAAAAAAAAGAACTAAAATCTCATCAGGCTGAAATTAAAAATTCTATTACTGAGATACAGTAAAAAAGGGAGGCCCTAACAGCTAGGATTAAATGGTGCAGAAGAGATAGTTATAGAAGGCAAAATGATGGAGATTAAGGAAGCTGAGGAAAAGAGAGAGAAGCATACTGGCTCATGAAGGAAAGATTCAAGAAATCAGCGATACCATGAAGCAAAATAGTATTAAAATAATAGGTGTCTCAGAAAAAAAGGAGAGGGACAAGAGGTTTATATGAACAGATTGTGGCTGATAAATTCCCTAACCTGGGGTAGGAAACAGCCAATCAAGTCTGGGAGGCACAGAGAACCCCCCTCAAAATCAATAAAAATAGGTCAACACCTCCACATATTATAGTGAAGCTTGCAAATTTCAGAGAAAATCCTGAAAGCAGCTCGGGACAAGAGGTCCATAACCTACAAGGGTAGAAACATCAGACCAACAGGAGACCCATCCACAGAGACCTGGCAGGCCAGAAAGGACTGGCATCATATACTCACTGTGCAAAGTACAGAAAATATGCAGCCAAGAATACTTTATCTAACAAGGCTGTCATTCAGAACAGAAGGAGGGATAGTTTCTAGGATAAACAAAAACTAAAGGAATTTGTAAACACTAAAACAGCCCTGCAAGAAATATTAAAGGAGATTTCGTGAGTGGAGAAAGAGTCCAAAAGAAACAAAGCTCAGAAAAAAGCAGAGACAATCTACAGTAACAGTGACTTTAAAGGTAATACAATGCGGGGCGCCTGGGTGGCTCGGTGGGTCGGGCCTCTGCCTTCGGCTCGGGTCATGATCCCAGGGTCCTGGGATCGAGCCCCGCATCGGGCTCTCTGCTTGGCGGGGTGCCTGCTTCCTCCTCTCCCTATCTGCCTGCCTCTCTGCCTGCTTGTGATCTCTCTCTGTCAAATAAATAAAATCTTTAAAAAAAAAAAAAAAAAAGGTAATACAATGCCACTAAACTGGTATCTTTCAATAATTACTCAATGTAAATGGACTAAATGCTCCAATCAAAAGACATAGGATATCAGATTGGATAAAAAACAAGACCCATCAATATGCTGTCTACAAGAGACTCATTTTACACCCAAAGACACCTCCAGATTGAAAGTGAGGGGTGGAGAACAATTTATCATGCTAACGAACATCAAAAGAAAGCAGGGGTAGCAATGCTTGCATTGGAGAACTCAGACTTTAAAACAAAGAGTGTAAAGAGATGAAGGAGGACACAGTATCAAAATAAAAGGGTCTATCCACCAAGAAGATCTAACAATTATAAATATTTATGCCCCTAACTTGGAGCAGCCAAATATATAAACCAATTAATAACAAGCTTAAAGAAACACATTAATACTAATACAGTAATAGTAGGGGACTTTAACACCCCACTCACAGCAATGGACAGATCATCTAAGCAGAAGATCAACAAGGAAATAAGGGCTTTGAATGACACACTAGACCAGATGGACTTCAAAGGTATATTCAGAGTATTTCATCCTAGAGCAATAGAATACACATTCCTCTCAAGTGCACATGGAACTTTCTTCAAAATACATCACACACTGGGTCACAAATCTGGCCTCAACCAATACCAAAAGAATGAGGTTATACCATGCATATTTTCAGACTACCCACTTAAAAATTCAATCACAAGAGAAATTCTGGAACAAATACATGGAGGTTAAGAAGCATCCTACTAGGGGCACCTGGGTGGCTCAGTGGGTTAGGGCCTCTGCCTTCGGCTCGGTCGTGATCCCAGGGTCCTGGGATCGAGCCCCGCATCGGGCTCTCTGCTCAGCAGGGAGCCTACTCTCTCTCTCTCTCTCTGCCTGCCTCTCTGCCTACTTGTGATCTGTCTGTCAAATAAATAAATAAAATCTAAAAAAAAAAAAAGATGCATCCTACTAAAGAATAAATGGGTCAACCAGGAAATTAAAGAAGAATTTAAAAAGCAAACAGAAAAAAATGAAAATGAAAACACGACAGTTCAAAACCTGTGGGATATAGCAAAAGAGGTCCTAAGAGGAATCCCTAAACCAGGAAAAGACCCCATCAAAAAGCAGAATTTCAGACCAATATCCCTGATGAATACGGATGCCAAGATTCTCAATAAGATCCTAGCTAATAGGATCCAACAGCACATTAAAAAGATTATCCACCATGACCAGGTGGGATTTATCCATGGGATGCAAGGGTGCTTCAACATTCACAAATCAATCAATGTGATAGAAAAAACCAGTAAGAGAAGAGAGTGGAACCACCGGGTCCTCTCAATTGATGCAGAAAAAGCATCTGACAAGATATAGCATCCTTATCTAATTAAAACGCTTCAAAGTATAAGGATAGAGGGAACATTCCTCAACTTCATAAAATCTATCTATGAAAAACGCACAAGTATCATCCTCAATGGGGAAAAGCTGAGAGCCTTCCCTTTGAGATCAGGAACACGACAAGGATGCCCACTCTCATCACTCTCGTTCAACATAGTACTAGAAGTCCTAGCAACAGCAATCAGACAACAAAAAGAAATAAAAGGTATTCAAATTGGCAATGAAGAAGTCAAACTCTCTCGCTTTGCAAATGACATGATACTTTCTATGCAAAACCTAAAAGACTCCACCCCCAACTACTAGAACTCATACAGCAATTCAGTAATGAGGCTGTATACAAAAATCAATGTACAGAATGCTTTCCTATACACTAACAATGAAACTACAGAAAGGGAAATGAGAGAATCAATTCCATTTACTATAGCACCAAAAACCATAAGATACCTGGGAATAAACCTAACCAAAGCGGTAAAGGATCTGTACTCGAGGAACTACAGAACACTCAAAAGAGAAACTGAAGACACAAAAAGATGGAAAAGTAGGCCATGCTCATGGATTGGAAGAATAAACATTGTTAAAATGTCTATACTGCCTAGAGCAATTTATACTTTCAATGCCATTCCGATCAAAATTCCACTGGCATTTTTCAAAGAGCTGGAACAAATAATCCTAAAATTTGTCTGGAATCAGAAGAGACCCGGAATTGCTAAGGAAATGTTGAAAAAGAAAAAACCGGAGGCATCACGTTGCCTGATTTCAAGCTTTACTACAAAGCTGTGATCACCAAGACAGCATGGTACTGGCACAAAAACAGACATATAGACCAGTGGAAGAGAGTAGAGAGCCCAGATATGAACCCGCAACTCTATGGTCAACTAATCTTACGCAAAGCAGGAAAAAATATCCGTGGAAAAAAGACAGTCTCTCAATAAACCGTGCTGAGAAAATTGGACAGCTATGCATAAAAGAATGAAACTCGAACATTCTCTTACACACAAAGATAAACTCGAAATGGATAAAAGACCTCAATGTGAAGCAGGAATCTATCAAAATCCTAGAGAACATAGGCAGTAACCTCTTCGACATCAACCACAGCAACTTCTTTCAAGACATGTCTCCAAAGGCAAAGGAAACAAAGGGAAAATGAACCTTTGGGACTTCATCAAGATCAAAAGCTTCTGCACAACTAAGGAAACAGTCAACAAAACAAAAAGGCAACCACGGAATGGGAGAAGATATCCGCAAATGACACTACAGACAAAGGGCTGATATCCAAGATCCAATAAAGAACTCCTCAAACTCAACACACACAAAACAGATAATCACATCAAAAAATGGGCAGAAGACATGAACAGACACTTCTCCAATGAAGACATACAAATGGCTAACATACATATGAAAAAATGTTCATCATCATTGGCCATCACGGAGATTCAAATCAAAACTACACTGAGATACCACCTTACACCAGTTAGAATGGCCAAAATTAACAAGACAGGAAACAACGTGTGTTGGAGAGGATGTGGAGAAAGGGGAACCCATCATTGGCCATCACAGAGACTCAAATCAAAACTACATTGAGATACCACCTGACACCAGTTAGAATGGCCAAAATTAGCAAGACAGGAAACAACGTGTGTTGGAGAGGATGTGGAGAAAGGGGAATCCTCTGACACTGTTGGTGGGAATGCAAGTTGGTGCAGCCCCTTTGGAAAACAGTGTGGAGATCCCTTAAGAAATTAAAAATAGAGCTTCCTTATGACCCTGCAATTGCACTACTGGGTATTTATCCCAAAGATACAGATGTAGTGAAAAGAAGGGCCATCTGTACCCCAATGTTCATAGCAGCAATGGCGACAGTCGTCAAACTGTGGAAAGAACCAAGATGTCCTGCAACGGACGAATGGATAAGGAAGATGTGGTCCGTATATACTACGGAGTATTACGCCTCTATCAGAAAGGATGAATACCCCACGTTTGTATCAACATGGACGGGACTGGAAAAGATTATGCTGAGTGAAATAAGTCAAGCAGAGAGAGTCAATTATCATATGGTGTCGCTTATTTGTGGAGCATAAGAAATAACACGGAGGACATGGGGAGATGGAGAGGAGAACGAAGTTGGGGGAAATTGGAGGAGGAGACGAACCATGAAAAACTGTGGACTCTGAAAAACAAACTGAGGGTTTTGGAGGGGCAGAGGGTGGGAGGTTGGGTGAGCCTGGTGTAGGGTATTATGGAGGGCACGTATTGCATGGAGCACTAGGTGTGGTGCATAAACAATGAATTCTGGAACACTGAAAAGAAATTTAAAAAATAAATAAAAATTTAAAAAATAAAATTTAAAAAAAAAAAAGAAATTAAAAACAGAGCTACTGGGGCGCCTGGGTAGCTCAGTGGGTTAAATCCTCTACCTTTGGCTGTCATGGTCCCAGGGTCCTGGGATTGAGGCCTGAGTCGGGCTCTCTGCTCAGCGGGGAGCCTGCTTCCCTCTCTCTCTCTGCCTGCCTCTCTGCCTGCTCGTGATCTCTGTCAAATAAATAAATAAAAATCTTTAAAAAAAAACAAAAACTGGGGCACCTGGGTGGCTCAGCAGGTTAAGGCCTCTGCCTCTGGCTCATGTCATGATCCCACGTTCCTGTGATCAAGCCCCGCATCGGGCTCTCTGCTCAGCGGGGAGCCTGCTTCCTCCTCTCTCTGCCTGCCTCTGCCTACTTGTGATCTCTCTGTCAAATAAATAAAATAAATAAAATCTTAAAAAAATAAATAAATAAAAATAAAAAATTAAAAAAAAAAAAAAAAAACAGAGCTACCCTATGACCCTGCAATTACACTACTGGACATTCACCCCAAAGATACAGATGTAGTTAAAAGAAGGGCCACCTGTACCCCAATGTTCATAGCAGCAATGGCCACAGTCACCAAACTGTGGAAAGAGCCAAGATGCTCTTCAACAGATGAATGGATAAAGATGTGGTCCATATATACGATGGAATATTACGCTTCCATCAGAAAGGATGAATACCAAACTTTTGTATCAACATGGATGGGACTGGAGGAGATTATGCTGAGTGAAATAAGTCAAGCAGAGAGAGTCAATTATCACATGGTTTCACTTACTTCTGGAGCATAAGGAATAACACGGAGGACACTGGGAGCTGGAGAGGAGAAGTGAATTGGGGGAAATCGGAGGTGTTAACAAACCATGAAAGAGTGTGGATTCTAAGAAACAAACTGAGGGTTTTGGAGAGGAGGAGGATCAGGGGGCGGGGGGGTTGGGTGAGCCTGGTGCTAGGTAGTAAGGAGGGCACATATTGCATGGAGCACTGGGTGTAGTGCATAAACAATGAATTTTGGAACACTGAAACAAAACTAAACTAAAATAATAAAATAGAATGACATTAAAAAAACAAATATATGATTTTATTCATATCCACGTTAGTAGAAATATTTAAATTTATGACATAAAGCAAACATAGGGGAAGGAAAGGAAAAAAAATAAGATGGAATCAGAGAGGGAGACAAACCATAAAAGACTCTTAACTCTAGAAAACAAACACGGTTTCTGGAAGGGAAGTAGATGGGGGCATGGAGTAACTGGGTGATGGGCATTAAGGAGGGAATTTGATATAATGAGCCCTGCGTGTTATATGCAACTGATGAATCACTAAATTCTACCCCTAGAGATAATAATATACCGTAAGTTAATTACATTGATTTTAAGTTGAAAAAAAAAAAAATCCCAGGGTACCTGGGTGGCTCAGTTGGTTAAGGGTCTGCCTTCAGTTCAGGTCATGATTCCAGGCTCCTGGGACCAAGTTCACATTGGGCTCCTGGCTCTGCAGAAATCTGCTTCTCCCTCTGCCCCCCTTCCACTCATGTGCACACTCTCACAAAAATAAACAAAATCTTAAAAAAAAAAAAAAAAAAAGCCCAATTTGGCTTTTCACTTATAGAGGAAAAAAAAAGATGTGTTATATATACAATATGGAATATTACTATGCCATCAAAAAGAATGAAATCTTGCCATTTGCAACAAAATGAATGGAACTAGAGGGTATTAGGCTATGCAAAACAAGTCAATCAGAGAAAGACAAATACCATATGATTTCATTCCTATCTGGAATTTTCTAAACAAAACAGATGAACACAGAAGAAGGGAAGGGAAAACAAATAAGATACAGAGAAGACAAACCATAAGAGACTCTAAACTATAGGGAACAAACTGAGGGTTGCTGGAGGGGAATTAAATGCAGAATGGGGTAACTGAGGACACTTGATATAATGAGCACTGGGTCTTACATGCAACTGATGAATCACTAAATTCTATCCCTGAAACTAATAATATGCCGTATGTTAACTAAATTGAATTTAAAATATATTACAATGTACATTTTTTTTTATTTTAATTCTCCATGTCATCACTGTAATGCATTTTTGCATACTCCTTTGGTGGAAATGCCTTGATATAAATAAATCAACATTGTAACTCAGCATTATTCCATCCCTTGAACTACAATTCCTTTCAATTCTGAGCAAGGAAAACAGTTTGTTTAAAGAATGTACTTGTATCCTACTATATTCATAAATCTCAACTTACCAAGTTTCACAAGTCATAATGTGGGTTAAGATTTAAGATTTCCTTTATTATTATTTTGTGTAATATTTCACACAGATAGAAATAAGATATCACAGCATTGTGCTCACCCTTGTTCCCAATTACTCTCTCTTAAAACATCCTGGGTATTTCATTATTGTTCTATGTCAGGGGTGCCTGTGTTTATATGGCCTACAAACTAAAAACGGTTTTTACATTTTTAAATGATTGGGAGTTAAATCAAAAGAAAAATAAGTATTTTATGACATATGAAATTCAAATTTCAGTGTCCATACAAGAAGTTTATTGGAACAAAGCAATTCTCATTCGTTTAGTACTATCTAACACTGTTTTCACACTACAAATACAGAGGAAGTATGAGCCTCAAAGCAGAAAATACAGCTTATCTGGTTCTTCACAGGAAAGATTTGCCAACCCCTATTCTATATCCTAGTGCATGCCCTACATAATTTTTTTTTTAATTTCAAGTTCTTTTTTTATATATATATATATTTTTTATTCGTTTATTTGTTTATTTACAGCATAACAGTGTTCATTGTTTTGGCATCACACCCAGTGCTCCATGCAGTACGTGCCCTCCCTATTACCCACCACCTGGTTACATAATTTTTTTTTAAGATTTTATTTATTTATGTGATAGAGAGATCACGAGTAGGCAGAGAGGCAGGCAGAGAGAGAGGGGGAATCAGGCTCCCTGCTGAGCAGAGATGCAGGACTTGATGCAGGGCTCGATCCCAGGACCCTGAGATCATGATCTGGCCCAAAGGCAGAGGCTTAACCCACTGAGCCACCCAGGCTCCCCGTAATTTTATATTTTTATCTAAACATTCTCTCGCCTTTCCTTCCATATTCAGCATAAAATCTTGTTAATAATCAGTCTCCAGGAAAACACATTCTTCACAGACTTTTGAAATACTCTTCCTCCTCGGAATGGTCACCTACAAACAGAAAGCCAGTATGGAATGCTAGCAACACTTTAAAAAGTTACAAATGAACAAATCAAAACCAGAACCAAACCTCACCGTCACCACCCTCCCTCCAAAGCAAAGCTAAAGTGGCTGACCCCTCATTTAGTGGCTTTCAAACTACCCTATCTTAAAACTGAGGTGTTTTGGGCAGCCAGGTGGCTCAGTCAGTTAGCCTTCTGCCTTCCACCTGGGTCATGATACCTGGAGTCCTGGGATGAGTCCCTCAGCAGGCCCCCTGCTCAGCCAGGCCTCCACTTCTCCCTTTCCCTCTGACGTGCTCCTGATCTCTCTCTCTCTCTCGTGCACTCTCTCAAATAATTATATAAAATTTCAAAAAAAAAAAAAAAAGATTTAGGTGTTTTATAAACTAAAGTTTACCACAGTTAAAATTCCTAACAGTCAAATAACAATGAGAAAAATAATTTTCCCAAGTCTAATCCTCTTCAAATCATTGGCTACCAGAAAAAAAAGCTCAAGGAAATCAATTATAATAGTATGCCTGATCCTAAACCCCTATACCTCACACATTTGATGTTTTCTGCAAGTAAACAGTATCTGGCTCCCAGGATGTAAGGTTAAATACTACATTGTGTTTGTAAATATCACAACTTACACAGGAACAAGATGGGCCCTTCAGCCATTTCCTCCTAGAAATGGGTACACCAAAATTTGCCCATGTCTTTCATTCTGCATGCCAAGTATTGGGGGAAAGAAGGTGGGACAAGCTGACATTTTGATGAACAATATCAGACACTCCTAGCACTAACTCCTCTCCAGTCTCATCACTATTCCACCCTGCACTAGGTCCTCCCCAGCTCCATCGCCTCTCTTCAGCATCTCGTCCCTAGTTTCAACATACTTCTTTCAGCAGGCTCTTCCTCCAGAGTCACAGGCCTGCAAAGCTTCCAGTAGAAGAGGAAAGCAGGGAGGCTACAATGCAAAAGTCTGAAGTCCCCACACAAGCATCATCTGCTCTTTGGGACAATCTGGAGTCATAGCCTCCAAAGTGGAAAGAATGAGCGTTAGGCAGCAACCACTTTAATCGCGGTTTATTGCAAGCTTGCTTGCGGTCAGCCGCCGAGCGAGTGGAAGATAAAAACGTGAGCAGCAGAAAGGCAAGACTTTTACTCCACTGGAGGAGGTAAACAATGTCTTTAAGCCCGCCTGGAGAGGGTAGAGCGAAGAGCATTTGAAGCCCAGGGCAGGGAGAACTTACCTAATCCTGGAATGTTAAAAGGCTAAAACTCAACCAGTCGGAAGTGACGTGCCAGCTGAGACCCGCAGGTCCGCCACGTAACTGGCCGCCGCTTCAGCTCGCCACCTTCTCTCTGGACTGACCTGAAGAGAGGATAAGTGTAGCTCAAAGTCCGCAGCCGCCCTTGCCCTGCCCTCGGCGGCTCCCAGCCCCACCCAGGACCAGCAAGCGTGGCCACAGCCGGGCCCCGGAGCCTGGCGGGACAGCCACCGTCCCGGGCTCCCGCCGGCGCCCTGCGGGCAATGGGGCTTCAGCGCTCCACCAGGCGCATGCGCGGCCCTCTTTCTCCAGAGGAGTCCTCCGGTCACCTGGACGACCACATTTCAGATACCTGCCCCTCCGGGTCCCTTCTCGTTCCTGACTCCTCCAGCTGGTTCTCACCTCTGACCCCACTCCTTTTCCACCTCCCGCAGGCACCGCTACGCCTTCCCGCTGCGGCCAGCCGACACGCCGGCTTCCACTGACACGAGCCTCTCCGCGCGGCTTCCGCTTCCGGCGAGTATTGTGTGTCGCGCTGCGGGGCGGGGGCGGGGGGAGGAGGAAGGAGGGAGGCAGCGCTCCGGCGGCTCCGCGCCCCGTACTCCCGGACCTGAAGCCGGGAAGGTAGGTGCTGTCCCGCTGCCGCGCCCGGGCCTTGGGGCCTGCCCCTGCCGGCCGGCTCCGCACGCCGCGTCCCAGCGCCCCGCGACTGCGTCACTGGCCCCCCGCACGTAACCACAGCTGCCTCCGCCCGCCTCGGGCCCGGGCGGACGTTTTGCCGCCCCGGCGACGTCAGCGCGTCCGGCGTTGCTTGGCTACCCCGCCGTTCCCCCGTCCCGCTGCCGCTCACCTCCCCGGGTGAAACTCTGACGCCGTCACCGCGGGCCTCGGCTGCGTCATAGCGGCAGGCATCCCACCTTCACGTCACACCTCCTCCTCACCTGGACACGCATTCCTCCCTCCCTGTCAACCACTACGTTTCCTTTCCCCCTCTCCAATCCCCTTACGCCAGATCTGGCGAGAGAAGATGGAGACGAGGGTGGGACTGAGTTGTGGACGACGCTCAGGAGAGGGTCGCAAGGTGGGACCCCAGACAGTGGTAGAAACAAAATAAGGATGTCCCTGAAGTTTGCCCTTCTACTGAGACACTAGGAATAGAGGGAAAGAAATGACCAACCCAGAGGCACCTCACTCTGGGTTGTAACTCCAAGTCCTCTCTCAGCTTTCCTAACCTTTTCCCCATTTCTCTTTCACACCACTTATTTGCCAGTCTAGATCCATCCTGGTCCCTAACTCTGCGTACAGTTCAACTCACCCCAGGTGAGAAGGCCGCCTAATTTCTAGAGGAAGGGGGCAGGTTAACCAGTTGAAGTTGGTTTCCCTTCGGTAAAGAAGAATCATCTGACTGAACTTCTCTCCTGGTTGAGGGAAGAGTTCAGGTCCAAATAAGTTATCAGTTCCTATTCCAAATTAAAACACTTTTCAAGTGTGCCATCAGTATATACAATAATCATTGTTAACCTAACTCATTACATGGCCACTTTTCTCTTAGCACTTAGACCTACTAAATTTCCTTTCTTCCGTTGGGTCTCTTGGTGTGGAGGGGAAGAGGGGGTAGATAGAGAAATCAACTATTTCATGGATAAAAGTGGTGATTTTCAAGGAAGGAGTGGGGGACCAGCCTTCTGCTTTATAAATCCCTCTGTATGCATTTCCAGTATTTTGAGCCTTCACTTGAGGGAGACTTTGATTGACTCTTTACTTTTCTTTCTCTAATTCCCAACCACTCTAGAACCTATTAGTTGGAGGTACAGTACCTCCAAGGAATTAGTTTTCAGTGGCTGTTTCAAAAGACTCCGATCACTGCTGAATATTTAGAAACGACTTCTCAGCCCTCTTTCCAAGAAGTATATTTTTTCAAGAAGTATATACTAATATACTCTTTAGTGTAGTTGCCACCTATTTATCACTTTTCAGCAGTTCCAAATATCCAAATGCACACAAAGAAATGGGATGTTGTGTGAATCATTTCACTCCAAGAGGCACCCTTTCTCTAGACTAGTTTAATAAAGAATAATTTCAAATTTCCTGAAAAGAAGAGCTTGTTACTCTTGCCTAACTTATTCCTTTTTTCACCCTTTGAAAGAGTGAGAGAACAGTGGCAGAGAAGCTTATGCTTCAAGGAGCTATTGCAATAAAACTCTTCTGTAATATTAAACTTTAAAATATACTTAAGAAATCTTAAGTAATACTTTGACTTTTGTGGCACCTTTCAGTTTCCCAAGCCCCTTTCTCATCTATTAGAAAAACATGTCAAACCAGGGATACATTGGTCTGGTTTTAAGATACATGTGGGATAAGTCTGGATGAGGAGAAGTATGCTGGGGTAGGGTTGAAGGAAGCCTCTAACGAAAAAGCAGAGGTAAAGACAAAAGAGATGGGTGTTTGGTGTCTGTGTTGAGGAGGAAAAAAAAAAAAAAGATTGGTGGCTGGGAGTCACAGGTTTTGGAAACAAAAAAGAGGGTGAGGGGTGCCTGGATAGCTCAATCAGTTAGGTGTCCAGCTCCTGACCTTTGTTCAGGTCTCAGGGTCCTGCGTTCAGGCCTCGTGTTGGACTCCACACTGAGCATGGAGCCTACTTTAAAAAAAAAAAAAAAAAGGTTGAATCTAGTGGAAGGGAAGAGTAAAATACCAAAATAGGACTAACTGGAGTCAGGATTTATCATAGGAATAAATGTCAGGCCAGGGATACCAAAAAACTAAACTTCCAACTAATATTTATCTTTCTCTGCCCTCTTTCCATCCCTAAGTTAAATAATGGCAGAGACAAGTCTATTAGATGCTGGGGCCTCTGCAGCCTCCACAGCTGCGGCGCTGGAGAACTTACAGGTGGAAGCGAGTTGCTCTGTGTGCCTGGAGTATCTGAAGGAGCCTGTCATCATTGAGTGTGGGCACAACTTCTGCAAAGCTTGCATCACCCGCTGGTGGGAGGACCTAGAGAGGGACTTCCCTTGTCCTGTCTGTCGAAAGACATCCCGCTACCGCAGTCTCCGGCCTAATCGACAACTAGGCAGTATGGTGGAAATAGCCAAGCAGCTCCAGGCTGTCAAGCGGAAGATCCGAGATGAAAGCCTCTGCCCCCAGCACCATGAGGCCCTCAGCCTCTTTTGCTATGAGGACCAGGAGGCTGTATGTTTGATATGTGCAATTTCCCACACCCACCGGGCCCATACCGTCGTGCCACTGGATGATGCCACACAGGAGTACAAGGTGGGGAACCAGACACATGACACCAATGTGGGGCAAGAGGGAGGAATGCAGAGGATGGGAGACTCCCTGGGTAGAGGATCCTAAGCTCCTGAGGGCAAGACTGTGTCTGGTCTTTACTCTCTAGTCCCCTCAGAGCTACATAAACAGAGGGCACACAGTACATCTGATCAGTTATCCTCAAGCATGACAAGTTTTGAGGAGTGTCTCAAAATTGCTTTCTGACTTTTTCTAACATCATTTGAGTCTTAAGCAGAATATTGGTTTGTGTGGTCTTACAATGTATCATTTTTTTTATAAATGAATGAAACCACTTGGAGACGATCAAATTTAGGAAGAACTGAAAAGTGATCTGATTTCTTCATTCTGTCCCCCTACTCAGAATGTTCCTTATATTCCTATTGGTAGTGGGAATAGATAACATTTGTTAGGCTGATCCCCCACCAGACTAAGCTGATCTGCCATTTGTATCTGCCTAGATAATAGATAATGTGGTATCTGATTTAATTACTGTTGGGACACAGGGTAAATGTTCATGTATTAAGAACTAAAGATTTTAGTATCTTAGCACTGACCAAGTATTTTTTTAATTATGTTAATAAAATCTTGGACACAAGATTTAAATAGTTTACAGCATAAGTAATAAAGACTTTATTATATTTGTAGGTGGTTTGAGTTGGATAGCACGACAAGTGTAAAGAAGGATACCAGAATACAGAAAGTCACTTTGACCATAAGAGGCAGCCACTTGAGTAAGAAAATGATAGGATTGGGGAAAGACACAGAGTTGGTGACAGCTGGACAACTGTGAGATTCAGTGAGAGGAAAGTTTGGTGAGCAAGGAATATGATGAGGACAGGCTGGTGGCAGGAGGAGGGACCAGAAATTGACACCCCAAATGACAGGCAAGGAAGGGAGTGGGATCAAGAGGGATGAGATGGATAGGAAACAAATAAATGGGTTTAAAATAAGTGAGTTAACCTCTGAATGTAGGATGTGCCAGCCAACCCCAAATTCCCCCTCTCCCACTTCCACCCTCAGGAAAAATTGCAGAAGTGCCTGGAGCCCCTGGAGCAGAAGCTGCAGGAGATCACCCGCTGCAAGTCCTCTGAGGAGAAGAAGCCTGGAGAGCTCAAGGTAAAGGCAGGTGATTCCATTTGGGCTGCTCCGCAGGCAATTAACCACACATTATTTAATCCACCAGGTCTGATTCATTCAAAAAATGCTGTTCTCTCAAAAATAATGGTATTTTATTAGGCTTCTTTGTCATTATACATTGTACTGAAATTATTTTTCATGAATTAAGTATTTTTTTAAAGATTTTATTTATTTATTTGACAGACAGAGATCACAAGTAGGCAGAGAGGCAGGCAGAGAGAGGAGGAAGCAGGCTCCCCGCTGAGCACAGAGCCCGATGCCGGGCTCGATCCCAGGTCCCTGGGACCACGACCTGAGCCGAAGGCAGAGGCTTTAACCCACTGAGCCACCCAGGCGCCCCTCATGAATTAAGTATTGAAGAGAAAGATGTAGGAAGTGAAGGAAGGACAGACAGAACATCTTACATGTGGCAAGTTGAGGGATTTCATGCCCATTGGTCTCCTTTTTTCTTGTAAAACGAGAGAACAGGGATAGGAGTTTCTTAGAGGGATTGAAGAGAGAAGAATTTGGAAGGTTCTCTGAGGAGAAAGAAAGAAGAAGCAGACAAAGAGCTCCTAGAACTACCCAGTGACTTTAGGACCATATTCTCTTAAGTAAGTTCAGGTATGTTAGATGATGTTAGTTCATTCCTAGACTGTTGCTCTCTCCATCCTACATCTATAGGATCCTATCTATCCTTCAGGTAAAAGCCACTTCCTATGCAACCTTTCTTGACCCTTCAGAAATTAACTTTCTTAATTTACATATAATTTTGCTTCTTCTTCATAGCATTACCACATTTGTAGCATGATATTTTGCTATCTGTCTTATTTTATTGGATAGTGAACAATTCTTAATAGTGGCAGTAATAACTATTTATTGAGTCCCATGTATGAATTCATTGGATGCCATGACATTCCAAACTTACAGGGTTGCATTAGATTTTAAGGTTCTGCCCAGGTTAGAGTTTTAAGAGTTCAGTCCAATGAACATGGACCTAGAGGAGCTGTAACACAAAGGAAAGGGAGTCCTGAAGGTCATCTTTAGCAAAAATGAACTTAGTAAAGTAGGTATTATTACCCTCAGTTATCACAGGAGGAAACAAAACTTGAATAACTATTTAGTCCAAATCACACAGCCAATATGTGGCAAAATCAGGGATACTAGCTCTGCATGAATCAATAAGTATGAACTAAGCTTCCAGTATAGGCCAAATTCTGACACTGGGGAACAATGATGAGCAAAAACAGTCCCTGTCCTGCTTGAGCTTACAGTCAAGTGGAGAAAATATATAATGACATGGCACAAAAAGCACAGTTGCAAATTCATAAGAAGACAACATAGAAATTTGACCTCATTAAAAGCTTCCAGAAGAAATAATGAGTTTTTGGAATTGAGATGCTGGGATCACCAGAAATTAAACGCAAGTTTGAAAATAGTAGAGACACTAATTTTTTAACAATGACAACATTTTGACAGAAAGCAAGTATGATTAAGTATTACTAAGTATTACCTTAGTCCTTTATATATTTGAATAAAGCAAGCATTTGAATTTTTTAAAATTTTAACTAATTTTGATTGCAAAGGTGAACTTTAAAAAAAAGTTCTTTGTTCTTTTGGAGGGCTCCTGAGAAACTTAAAATATGTGAAAACGAAGCTTATTCCCAGTCATTAACTTTCCTGTTCCTGTTGATCACCTTCTTAAAGGTAAAGGATAAAGAGGGGAATAAAAATTTTTTTTGAACAGAACTGTGGTGTTTTTGAAAATTCAGTGGTCTCTGAAACTACCACCAACATTCCTTTTGTGACCATTTGAATTCTCCTTCCTACCTCTCCCTCATCCCTACTTCCAGATTCAGACCCAGTGCCCCTTTTAAACATAAATAATTAGTAATTAATGATGCTGAAGGGAAAGTTAAAGATAAAATAACATATCTGTGTAATTTTAAAAAGAGACTTATGCCCAAATACATACACACACATACAACATAAAGGAAAGTGATTTAAATAAAATCTGATATATAAGTATTTGGGCACAGCTACCCTGAAAGACACCACAATGTAGTTTTATCCTTGTACGTATATGTGACATCATCAACAATGCCACAAATACAAATTCATACTGAAATAATTACATAGTAATGTTGTCAAGCACCACAAGCAGCTTAGCTCTTCGTGACATAATTTTTCAAAATAAGTAACTTTTGGTAAAGTTCTAAGAAAAAATACAGTCTTAGTTTTATTCAGCCATTTCTGAAAAATTCAGGTATATTAAAACGGTACAAATTACTCTGCTTATGTATAAAATGACATTCAAGTCCAGGCTTATGTTTTTAAATATATATCAGAACATAGAAAATAGTGCAGGACAGTGCATGTTGCAGAGTTATCTCACATACTGGCATGTTAGCCGCCTTACTAGAGTACCCCCAATTATGGCAAACAAAAAAATGCCCCTTGTTTCCAAAATATCTCTAGTGGGAAGTAACATCCTCATTAAGAACCAGTGCCCTACATATATAGAGTGGGAAAAAAGAGAAGGGATTATATAAAAGACAGCCCTTTGCTTCCTATTTACCACAGTTATGAATCCTAAATTCTACCCATACATCACCTCTCAATATATACTAACACACACATGTGTGCACACACACCAAGAAAAAAGTTGTGTTTTATTTAGGGGTTAAGAAATAAAATTCAGTTATTTTACCTGCATCAATGAGATTATTCAGGATTAGCAGAGAATTGCAATTCAGGACAAGCAAGCTAAGGCAAAGCCATAGGCAAGTCTAGAGAACAAAGGAGAGGACCACTCTTCTAAAGAGGAAAGGGGGTAGTTAGGAGGGACTCTTATAAACGAAGAGTCCTTGAAGTAAACTGGGAGTTCAGAGTATAGGGACTTTTCATTGACTGAGTTGTGACAGTTTGTCATTGGCTGGGCTTGTTGCCCTGCAAAAAACAAACCTTTCTTCCTCCTGTTGGGGTGGTAAGATACTATGGACTTACAAGGTACATCTCTTCTGGTTGGGTCTACAACTGACCAGCGGTTGAGCTCCCCCTGCTGGCATCCTACCTCCATTTTAGTGAGTTTTCCTTTTATAATTTTCACAAGGTAAATGTTTTAAGAGTATATTTTGTTCCACTGTGCACCTGAGGAGGCACCAGTGAAATGGGAAGCAGCAGCAGCTCCAGAACTGGAGCTAGCCAGCCTCTGCTGAGAACTAGCTTGAAATCCAGAAACACTGAGCTTCTAAGACCCACACTGGCTTTGCAGCCCCTCTCTATTCACCCTCAGCCCTGCCTTTCAGTCCCTATCTACTTTTTATTTCCAGAGTCCCTGTCTCTGCTCCTCTTTTACTTCGCTCTTGGGTTTACTTTTCCTCATCAGTCATATGACACTTGGAGACTCCCATCTGGGCAGATCATTTGTTGCAGTGGAGGTACAGAAAGGAAGACATGCTAAGTGATAACTTTCAGAAAGTATGGCTGGTGTTTTAGGCCTATATTATCAAATTCCAGGAAGATTAGAGATTTAATTTTGTGTGGTAGCTGAGAAAACATGTTTCAAATTTCAACAACTAATTCACAAACTCTGGAACCTAATCCTGGGATGGGAACTGTCAGTTCTCTGAAGTGACTTGAAACTATTTAACGGGTTTGTTGCTGAAATCAATATACAGTTGACCCTTGAACAAGTTAGCAGTGCAGAGGAAAATCTGCATATAACTTTCAACTCCCCAAAAACTTAACTCTTGTTTTTTTAGTTTCAGAGGTAGAGTTTAGTGACTCATCAGTTGCATATAACACCCAGTGCTCATCACATCACATGCCCTCCTTAATGCCCATCACGCAGTTACCCCATCCCCCCACCCACCTCCCTTCCAGCAACCCTCAGTTTATTTCCTATGATTAAGAGTCTCTTATGGTTTCTCTTCCTCTCTGGTTTCATCTTATTTTATTTTTCCTTCCCTTCTCCTATGCTCCTGTTTGTTTCTTAAATTCCACATATGAAAGAAATGATATTTGTCTTTCTCTGACTGACTTATTTCACTTAGCATAATACCCTGTAGTTCCATCCATGTCATTGAAAAACTTAACTCTTAATACCTTACTGTTGACCAGAAGCATTAGTGATGACATAAACAGTGATTAACACCTATTTTATATGTTATTTGTATTATATACTGTATTCTTACAATAAAGTGAGCTAGAAAAAGGAAATGTTATTAAGAAAATCATAAGGAAAAGAAAACACCTTTATACGACCTATTTATGGGGGAAAAAAATCCATGTATATATAAATGGACCTTCACAGTTCAAACCTGTATTGTTCAACAGTCAACTATATATATTTTGTAACAACCCATTACTAAAATCTTACTGATTCTGATACTCTTCCAGTTAGTTTACTGGTTTTTAGAGGGTAGATGTCTAGCAATATACAAATGATGACCATCGTATCTCTAACTTTCCTATACTTATTTCTTTCCTTTTCTTGATAAATTGTATTAGCTAGAACTTTAGAGTTGGGACTAACAGATATAGCTTGTATCCATAATAGTAGATGCCATTATACATATTTATTTTTTTTAATTTTATTTATTTGACAGAGAGAAATCACAACTAGGCAGAGAGGCAGGCAGAGAGAGAGGAGGAAGCAGGCTCCCCGTGGAGCAGAGAGCCTGATGTGGGGCTCGATCCCAGGACCCTGAGATCATGACCTGAGCCAAAGGCAGAGGCTTTAACCCACTGAGCCACCCAGGCGCCCCTTTTTTTTAAATTTTTTTAAGATTTTATTTATTTATTAGAGAGACGGAGAGAGAACACAAGTAGGCAGAGCAGCAGGCAGAGGGAGAAGGAGAAGCAGGCTCCCCCGCTGAGTAGGGATCCTGATGTGGGGCCCGATCCCAGGACCTGGCAATCATGATCTGAGCTGAAGGCAGCCACTTAACCGACTGAGACACCCAGGGGCCCCAGTAGATGCCATTATATTATTGAGTTCTTACATCTTGCTTTTTCTTTTCAATAAACCATAGAAGTACAGCTTTTTTAGAAGTTAATAAAGAAAATTCAATTTTTTAAGTTTTTTTTAAATTTTTTTTAAAGATCTTATTTATTTGGCAGAGAGATCACAAGTAGGCAGAGAGAGGAGGAAGCAGGCCCCCTGACGAGCAGAGAGCCCGATGCGGGGCACGATCCCAGGACCCTGAGATCATGAGCTGAGCGGAAGGTAGAGGCTTTAACCCCTTGAGCCACCCAGACACCCCAGAAAATTAAATTTTTTAAAGATTTTATTTATTTATTTGACACATAGAGAGATCACAAGTAGGCAGAGAGGCAGGCAGAGAAAGAGGGGGAAGCAGGCACCCCGCCCAGCAGAGAGCCCGATTCGGGGCTCGATCCTAAGACCCTGAGATCATGACCTGATCCGAAGGCAGAGGCTTAATCCACTGAGCCACCAGGTACCCCAAGAAAATTAAAAATTTTTTAAACACTGATTTTTTAAAATTTCCCCAGTGGTCTTCATTCCCGAATAATCAGTAAGGGTGACAATGGAGATGGAGCCATTACTTACAGAAGGAGATTTCAATGGAGAGAAACATAAGTATCCTGTTAAGCTATTTCCAATGACACTGGAAGTCTGTGTTAATGCATACACATGGTGGGTAGGGAAAGGCCCCACTGGTCCTGCTAAATATAACACCTTCCCTCTTTTCTCAGAGACTCGTGGAGTGTCGCCGGCAACAGATCTTAAAGGAATTTGAAGAGCTTCATAGGCGGCTGGATGAAGAGCAACAGATGTTGCTTTCACGACTAGAGGAGGAAGAACAAGACATTCTACAGCGCCTCAGAGAAAATGCTGCTCACCTTGGAGACAAGCGCCGGGACCTGGCCCACTTGGCTGCTGAGGTGGAGGGCAAGTGCTTACAGTCGGGCTTCGAGATGCTTAAGGTTCGACCTTTGCCCCTGCATAGCCCCTCAGGTCAAGTGCAGTATAGCTTTGCACAGGCCATTCTGTCAACCTGGGATGCTCACTCTTCTGCTCTACTTCTCTAATCCAGTTCTTTATTCCAGACATACTCAAAGGATCTTTTTCTATAGAAAGGCTTCTCTGATTTCTCCCATCCCCTTCTAATCATTTCTGTGTTCTTATGTCTTGTGAACAATTATGTGCTTAATTTGTACCAAAGAAAAAAATTCCCTTTGAAAGAAGGGAAATCAAGTCTGAATTAGTGAAAAAAACTACACATTAAAAATTATGTAAATGTAGTAGTTGCCATTACTTTAAGGTCCTGGAACTTGATTTACCTACTGCTAAAAAAAAATTTCAAACCTAGTTTGAAGGACACTTGAAATTATGTATAAATAATATATTACTTTTGAAATGTAAATAATGCCTCTAAATGTTTGAAATAATTTGTTCTTTTAAGCAGATGAATGGTGTTAGCAAGCCTGTAGGAAATATGTCTCTTATTTTAGAGATCAGATTACCAGCATTTGGATCAGTGAGGCTTCGTTGTACATTTATCTGCATGTTATGTATTGCTTGGTACTTATTCTTGTGTCCTTTCATGTATGTGTGTTCTGCCTTCCACATTAAACTGGGAAATTCTCGGGGGGGCAGAGATTTCTCTTCTTTGTCTTCTGGACCCCAAGTATTCACAAATCAGGATTGGCACACAGTTATTAATATTTACTAACCAGTACCAGACAGGGATAACAAACAACAACAGGAAAGTGTGATTCATTCGTATGCCACCAGTCTGTACTGATCCTCAAGGAGACAGGTGTGTGGTTGGTACTTGGGGGACAGAGTAAAGAGCAGACACAATCCCTGTCCTTTGCACTGAGCTCCCAGTGTCCTTAAGGAGCAAGACAAAGACACAAGAAACCATTTGGAAGTGATATAAATTACGAAGCTTCATGCTAACCAAAAGTTGAAAATGGGGATCAGGTTGCAAGAGATGTACTCAGATCCCTCTGGAGCTCTTCCCCTTGCATTGTGATGCTCAGTTTGCCCTATTCTTATTGTACAGATCTAGGACTTTGGGGAAGTGGGGGGAACCTTTTGCCTATAGGACCCTTGACTACCAGGACCAATATTGCTTTCTTTTCTCCTTCCCTCTAGGATGTCAAAAGTACCCTGGAAAAGTAAGTGATTCTTGCATCTCTTTGAGTGAGTTAGGTCTTGGCTTAAAGACCAGGAGTACAGTAAGAAGTTAGGGGAGAAGGAAAGTCATCAGAATCCGGGTAGGATGTGGGAGAAGGTTCATTGCATCCATGAAGCCAGTTAGAGAGGAAAACTATTACTCCCAATATTACTGTTGGGAGTAATACCATTAAAACTATTATTCCCAATATTACTATTGGGAATAATAGTCCATTACCTTTTCCCTCTTTGAGCATCAGGACTAACCTGGTAAGGAAAATTCCAAGGGAATGTAGAACCAGATTCTCCCTGTGCCTGTGGGTGGAAATATGTCCAAACAGGACAGACAAAGGAAGGGGTTGAGAGAGCGGAGAGAGTGATTACTACTTGCATGAAATATAGCCATACCCCCTAGAAAGTTCTGAGACTCATTCTTAAAATAAAGCTTTGTCCAGGGGCCATATGGTTCTCCATAGATAGGCAAAAGAAAGCAGTAAGTGAGTACTTGTCTTCAGAGAGGAGGGAGAAAGTGGGAGGATGGAGAACTTTAGTTTCTCCCTAAAGAGAATATCTTCATACTCACTCAGATGGAGCTTCCCCTGACCCTGCCCTTTCTTCCCCTATCTCCTTATCCCTCCTAGATGTGAGAAGGTGAAGACCATGGAGGTGACTTCAGTCTCTATAGAGCTGGAAAAGAACTTCAGCAATTTCCCCCGACAGTACTTTGCCCTAAGGAAAATCCTTAAACAGCTAATTGGTGAGTTGTTCCCAAAAGCAAACTAGCAGAGGGAATTAGCAGAGAAGAAAGTCTTTAGATCCCACTTTATCTGGGCTTCACTTATCCCATCTGTCACTTTTTGTGCCCATCCCTTCATCTGGCTTTCAATTTCACTGTGAGTAACAGGTTTAGGTGCCATCTATTCTTAGGCCCACACTTTTCTAAATAGGCACCCAGAGAGGTTAAATAATATGCCTAAACTTGTCCTCCCCTTGAGAGTGAAAGGGAGTATCATTAATACTTACTCAGAGAAAATAGTCATGAACCAGGACTATTCCAGATAAATAGTCACCCTGTCCCTAGACCATAATGCTGTCTTGCTGTTATCCTTCTTAACATTTTCTGTTCTTTCTGGCCCTTAGACTGTGATTTGTGCTTCTTCACATAGTGAGATGATGCCATAGGATGATGGAGAAGGGATCAGGCAGGACCCTAAAATCAACCCTTGCAGAATCAAGAGATCATTAACTGTTTACTTTAGGGCCAGGGTGAGAAGGGAAGCCATTGTTCCCTCCTTTCCCTTAGGTGACACCATGGATTGAGAAAGTTAATCAAACCATGGTGTTCTGGGGAACTTTAAGGAAGCAGGCTCTGTAAAGGCAGGCTGGAAGAGTGAGGCAGGGGCATTTAGCTATTCCCATCCTCATCTAGCTCCCCACTCTGGCTTCTCCCGCCAGCGGATGTGACCCTGGACCCAGAGACTGCTCACCCTAACCTAGTCCTGTCAGAAGATCGTAAGAGCGTCAAGTTTGTGGAGACAAGACTCCGGGATCTCCCTGACACACCACGGCGGTTCACCTTCTACCCTTGTGTCCTGGCTACTGAGGGCTTCACCTCAGGCCGACACTACTGGGAGGTGGAGGTGGGTGATAAGACCCACTGGGCAGTGGGCGTGTGCCGGGACTCCGTGAGCCGAAAGGGCGAGCTGACTCCACTCCCTGAGACTGGCTACTGGCGGGTGCGGCTGTGGAATGGGGACAAATATGCAGCCACCACCACGCCTTTTACCCCTTTGCACATCAAGGTGAAACCCAAGCGGGTGGGCATATTCCTAGACTATGAGGCCGGCACGCTGTCTTTTTACAATGTCACAGACCGCTCTCATATCTACACTTTTACTGATACTTTTACTGAGAAACTTTGGCCCCTCTTCTATCCAGGCATCCGGGCTGGTCGGAAGAATGCTGCACCACTTACCATCAGGCCCCCAACAGATTGGGAGTGACAGGTAGGGATGTGGTAATAATTGGGGTGAGTCAGGGTCAAGAGCTATGGGCCTTCCTTCCTGTGACCTGCTGGAACGTCTTTGTGTCTGCCTGGTTCCAGTCCTGCACTGTCTAGGAGAAGCACCTTGGTTTCTAGAATGGTTTATATGGAGGAGTAGATAGGACTGGTCTGGGATGAAAGCACAGTTGTGTCTCCCTCCTCTCAGGGTGGGGGAGCTAGTTCCCAGGGGTTGACTTCCCTGAAGTCCATCAGGTTTTCTATTGCACATGGATAGGTTGGGAAGGAAGGAGAGGCGTTTCCAGAAACAGAAAGTCTATGGGAGGGTCTGACTTGCTCAAAACCAGAAGAGGAAACAGAAACCCCTGTACATCCTTTTAGGGGTTTGTTTGACCCAGAATGGTCCTATTTCTTGAGGAAGATCAGAGGGGTCTGTGTACCCCTAGACTAAAATAAAGATGAGTGATAGTTGCTCTTATGGGTCTAGAAGTTAAGGAGTTTTGTTTTTTTTGAGGGCAGAATTGAGCATCAAGATTAGAAAGAAAGTCAGGAAAGGGGCTAAAGGAACAGATTCCTAGTGACTAATGAAGGGGAAAAGGGTTTCCTTGGTCTTCCATTCCCAGAGTAAGTTGCCATTAGGATTGGCCAGAGGTAGGACTGTGGGGAGGAGAGTGTGAGAAGAAAGGAGAGGAGAACTCGGGTCCCTGCCTCAGCCTTCAGCAAAGCTGGCTTAGCGCCTGCCTCCTTAGAGTTGGTTGTCTCCAAAATGTCAGTCAGTCACCTTTCTTCTGCAGAGATGAGGTATCTCCCTCAAGATGCATCTACCCTTCACTGCTTTCCCAAGGGAACCTGGAAAGAACAGTCAGGTATTAGAGGAAAGAGAAAGGTTTTTCTATCTAAAGCCCTGGCCTTAAAGGATGTTACTAAGTATAGCTGCTCCCTAGTTGTCAACCTTACTCCTTGGCTAAGGTGTCCAAGCCAAAAAAGGAGAAAGGAAATGGAGTCTTTCTCACTCTAGGACAGGGTAGAAGAGAGGGTATGTAGAGGAAAGGGTCAGATAGGCAACTTCCTTTAGCCTGTGTGCATATGGCCTGGAACTATGTGTTCACAGGAGCCAGTCTTTTGCTTATTTGTTGCCATCCTTCACCTTTTGCCATTTCCCCTATCAGAGAATGTAAATCATTTTAACATTAGGCCAAAATAAACAACTTGTAGGGTACATATGTTGTCAAAAAAGGTTAAAGCAATGCATGCCAAACCAAACTAAAATGATTTGGAATATCTGCTATTTGGGTGATGAAGGGTTCACAGAAGATTGGGACAAGAAACTGCAGTTTATTGAGGGTGTTTCAGTTCCTCCTACCACCTCAACAGGACTTTGTCCAGACTCTCCTCTTACCTTTGTGCCTTGACTGTGGTTCTTTGTGGCAAGATGCTTTGGTTGGTAAAACATAATATGGAACAAAGGATCCACTGAAGTGATCTCTGTGTTGTGTGGTAATTTGACAATGGCCTTGTGTTGATGTTTAAGAATCACTGGTGTTAAGAATGCATGATCCTGGGGTTTGCCCTCAGTGATTGATCAAGGTCTGGGGTGGGCCTGGATGTCTACATTTTAAACATACTCCTCCTTTGAATTTAGGGATCCTTGTGAAATTAATCCCAGAGGAGGTTTTGGCCATTTTTTCTGAGCTGAAGGCCTGGTTTCCTGCATGGCCTGACAGGGTTTGAGAAGGGAGAGAGGCCTTCCTCTCCTGGCCTAATGCTGCCCTCTCCCTGTCCCAAGGTTCATTCATGTTCTGCCACTCCAGCTCGCATCCCTCTACTTCGGACTTCAAGAACTGGTGGTCATTAACTATGAGGCAGAAGTAAACACAGGATGTCAAACAGAACAAACAGGAGACAGAGGTCAGAATAAGGGATGTGAAGTATATGATTAGAATAGGGGAGGTGGGAGAGGGGAGAGTTTCAGGAGCAGGAGATGTCAAAAGTTTCTGTGCTCCAGTACCTAAGATGAGAAGTTAACTAGGATCACCTACTGTGTGTCCAGCACTGCATAATAGGAAGTGGGTTTTTTTTGTTTTGTTTTGTTGTTGTTTGTTGTTGTTGTTGTTGTTGTTGTTCAGTGGAAAAGAAGGGTAATAAGCTATGCTTCCCTCTCTTGATCACCCCGGTGATCCTTTCCAATTTCACTCCCACTGGTACCAGTGCTTTTTTTGAATGTATAACTTCTGTTCCTTCAATCTGTAGATCTTTCAGGCATCTGCCTTTGGCTTCAGGAGAGTAGGGCAGAAGTTCTAGCTGGGTATAAATTGCACATAACATTCTCCCCAACCTATCTGCATAAAGAGACCAGTCTTCTGTCCTAAAAATGTTTTGCAGTTTAAGATCCTCTCCTGTTCTAGTGAGCAGTGACTTTCCTACCTAGAATAACTGATCATGGGCTTGAGGAAGACTAGAAGGAAGCCAAACTCAGAAAGGGACCCTGGACTTGGGTTGCAGGGGTGGGTATGGGTTTACGAACAACTGGGGTCCGTGAGGCCGCAGGGTGGCGCCAGAGTAAGGATCGCGGAGAGAGGCTCACCGGCCCAGGAACTACACTTCCCAGGAGGCCGTGCGCGGGCGCCTGAAGCGGGGCTATCGGAAGTGCGGGGCCTGCGGACGGTGGTGCTTGAGGCCCTCGCGTGGCGCAGATGGCTGGGCCGGTTAAGGACCGCGAGGCCTTCCAGAGGCTCAGCTTCTTGTACCAGGTGAGTCCGCGTCTGGGGACGTACGGGGAGGCGGTCGGGTGTGGCTGGCCACGAAGTAATGGTTTCCTTCCTCCAGGCCGCCCACTGTGTCCTTGCACAGGACCCCATGAACCAGGCGCTGGCGAGGTTTTATTGTTACACGGAGAGGACCATTGCAAAGCGGCTGGTCTTGCGGCGGTGAGACGCTCAGGGAATCCAGCTGAGGGCGGGACGCGGAAAGAATGGGAGAGGGAGCGCGGGCCTTCGGACCACCATCCCACTCCGTCCGCAGGGACCCGTCGGTGAAAAGGACCCTCTGTCGTGGCTGCTCTTCCCTCCTCATCCCGGGCCTCACCTGCACCCAGCGCCAGAGACGTGAGTGCCCCTAATGGGGGTGAATGAGAGCACCAGTGGGCTCGCTTTAGATGGCTTCTGGCGTGGGATTTAGAGCTGCCGGATTTTTCAAGCTCTGGGTTGAATTGCTAAATTCACTTGGACCAACTAAGGAAAGGCTGGGCAGTAGGGAAATGATGTTGCCGTAAGAGGTAGCCCCCCTCCCCATTTTTGCAGGGTGGAGGACAGGATTCACATCACCATTCATTCATTCATTTAACAAATATTTTTCTAAGATGTGTCAAGTATTGTACAAGATCCGTTATTCTAACTGAAATTACAGTCTGATAGGACAGACTAAGAAACAAGATAGTGTAGAAAAATGCTTTGCTTGAGGGACTAAAATGCTAAATTACGTTCCTGATAGGCAAAAGAAGTGAGAAATGGAAATTCAGGCAAGTGTGAGGACTCTGAGACAAGAGAGCTTGTGGTGCTGTCAAGGAGACCAGAGTCCAGGAACCTGGAGTTTGAGGTAGACAAGGCCAACATATGAGGCTGGAGAAGGAAACAGGGCAGATCCTCTTCCAAATTAAGGAGTCTGGACTTTATCTTAAGGGATACCAAGAAATTGACAGACTTTAAGCAGGGCTAAGACACCTCAAATTTGTATTCAAAGTTGGAGAGTGTTCGAATTCCTACTGAGAAACAGTGGAGGCAAAACTGGGTGCGGTAGATCTTTTCTTCTCCTAAACCTGGGCACTGCTCCCCCCTCCCCACTTTCACCCAGGCTGCAGGGGACAGCGCTGGACAGTACAGACTTGCCTAACATGCCAACGCAGCCAACGTTTCCTCAATGATCCTGATCATCTACTCTGGGGAGACCGGCCTGAGGCCCAGCTGGGGAGCCAGGCAGGTGAGAGGTTTGTAGAGAAAAATTGGGGATGTCCCAGGAAGATAGGGATGATGGGGGACATAGAGCTGAAAGGACACACAGGTGGATTCTGGATTGCTGTGAGAGGTGCTACAATCTGAAAAAACTCCCAATTCTCATCTACCCAGATCTCAAACCACCACAGTCCCTGCCAAACGCAGCCCACCCCATTCCAGCCCACCTCCCTGAGGAGAAAGTGTAGCCTCAGAGCTCTGGTCACCAGTGATGGATTCACCCTATCTTTCAAATAAATAAAAGTAGTTCTGTTTCACTTTGTGTGCTTCTGTGAGTATTTCAGCTCTTCATTCTGTTTTTCTCTGTTTCAGTTTGTATTTTTCTGTCACTGGCTAACCTCTCTGTCTTTACCCATGCTCATATTCCTACCATTCAGGGAGATCCTGATTTCCATAGACCACTTGACCCCACTAAGCAGCTTCCATTTCCAGGGCCCTGACCCCAGTGCTCCTTCATCCCTGCTTCATCAGTACAGTGCCACATTTGGAACTCACGATTCAGGGTTGTCCGTAAGAGTTTGAGCCTTCATAGGGCATTTTTTATTTAGGTAGCCCTCACTGTTGACTAAAGGGCTAGACCGACTACTGATGCCACTGGCGATGTTTTTATTTTTTTTAAGTTCTTTATTAGAGAGCAAGAGAGCACAAGTGGGAGTGGGGGACAGGAGCAGAGGGAGAGGGACAAGCAGACTCCCTGCTGAGCGGGGAGCCCAATTTGGGGCTCAATCCCAGGGCTCTGGGATCCTGACTTGAGCTAAGGGCAGATGCTTAACTGCACCATCCCAGGTGCCCCTGGTATTGTTTTTAAACAAGGAAGAAAGTTTAGAGGGTCAGAGTGGCTTCAAATCCTCCCAGCTCACTCAGCCTTTCCCAATCTCTCAGTCGTCTTCTATAAAATCCTAATAGAAATTGTACAGATTTGATCTAACAAGGTCAAAGGTGCTAATGAAAGGACACTGGTGGACACTACACAAGTATGCCCCATAGGTAAACCCTCAGGGTTTTCTTGAGAATGAGTAAACAACAAAATTGTTTTATTTGATATCCCTAAGGAACTTACTCAAAGAGTTTCAGACTGACCTATTTGCTAGGTTCCAGCTAATCAATTTACCTCAAACATAAAAATAAAATTCACTCTTCCCAGAATGCAGGTTTTTTTCCTTCCTTTCTCTTATAAATCCTGTGTTGCACTTATTTATTGCTGCACAAAGGTCACTGCATAATGTGGCTTCAAAAAACAATGATTCTGTGGACTAAGCTATCTGAGAGCTTTGCTGGGTAGTTTCCTCTGTTCCATATGGCATCAGCTGGAATCACTCAGCTGCATTTGGCTAGTGGTTGTGGCACCTGATCTGGAAGACCCAAGAAGTTTCTTTTGCATGTCTGGCACCCCATTGCTTTTCCGTGTGGCCTCGCTACATAGCTGGTTTTCAGGTCCTCACAGCATGGCTGTCTCAGGGTGGTTGAACCTCTTACATGCTCTCTGGCTTCCACAGAGAGCATTTCAAGAGGACAAGCTCCAAGTTACAAGTACTTATCAAGCCTCTGTATTCCTCACATTTGCTAATGTCCCCTTGACAAAGCAAGTCATGTAACCAAGCCCAGATTCTACAGGGAAGGGGCTGCAATGGGGCATGAATACTGGGAGATTTATTCATTCCCTGGGGTCCACCAATGTGGAAATTTACATCTTTATTTTGCCTTCATCCCTGATTCAGTGTCTCCATTGATTGCTTCATATGTCAATAAATTATGTGCAGGGAAAATAGTAATTAGTGTGCAAGTAACTAAATGTTTCTGAGTACTTTTTTATCACTTATTTCTGGAGTGATATGTATGTAGATAGGAGTGTCTACCTGGTTTAGGGAAGACCTGGACCCTTTTTGTCTTCAGCTCATATTCCTTGGCTGCACCAACAAATCTCGTTTCCGAGTTCATTGGCTCTTGAACACTAGTTCTGATTTTTGGCTAAGTTTAAGTGTGCTGTGGTTGCACATGATTGAACATGCCCACAGTGGGATGGTAATAGGGGAACTTGGGAGTTTTGATTTTGTGGCTAAATCATAGAGTGATACCTCTCATGTGGGAGACTGAGAATAATATCCCAATTAGGAAAATAGATGAAATAATGTGGAATACAGTTCACTTAGGAGTTTGGGGTTCATTCATCTGTTATGTTTTTATCAGTATAGGTTCCTCTAACTAGAGAGAATATTCCTATTCCTCCTTCCTAACCTCTGTCCTTCATGTTTGTTTGGGGTTTTTTGGTTTGTTTTTTTTTTAGATTTTTTTATTTTTGGGTTGCCTGGGTGGCGCAGTTGGTTAAGCGGTTAAGCATCTGCCTTCGACTCACTCAGGTCATGATCCCAGGGTCCTGGGCTTGAGCCCTGGGTCGGACTCCCTGCTCAGTGAGGAGTCTGACTCGTCCTCTCCCTACCCACCCACACACTCGTGCTCTTTCTCTAGCTCTACTCTATCTCAAAATCTTTAAAAAAAAAAAAAAAAAGTTTTTTTATTTTCAAGTAATCTACACAGAACATGGGACTCGAACTTACAACCCCAAGATCAAGAGTCAAATGCTGCTCAGACTGAGCAGGCCAGGTACCTCTCATTTTTACTTATATCATAATAAGATAGTTGTTAATATATGCAAAATATATGGACTCTTCATAACAAGCAGGAAATCAAATCCTAGTATGCAATGGCTTTCCTTATGTTTCTAAACAATTTAGTAATTCAAAATGTGTACCCTTTGCACTGGGTGTTGTATATAAGTGATGAATAACTGAATTCTACTGAAACCAATATTGTGCCCTTTGTTAACTAGAATTTAAATAAAAATGTTCTTAAAAAGCCAAAACAAAAACAAAACAAAGTATATAGCATATCATTAGTAGAGTTTAGTGATTCATCAGTTGCATATAAGACCTAGTGCTCATTACATCAAATGCCCCCCTTAATGCCCATCATCCAGTTACCCCACATCCTGCCAACCTCCCCCCCAGCAATTCTCAGTTTGTTTCCTATAGTTAAGAGTCTCCTGGGGTACCTGGTGACGCAGTCAGTTGCGCATCTGCCTTCTGGTCAGGTCAGGATCCTGGGCTCCTGGGATCAAGTGAGCAGGGAAGCCTGCTTCTCCCTCCCCACTGCCTGCCACTCCACCTGCTTGTGCTCTCTCTCTCTCAAATAAGTAAATAAACATATGTATTTTTAATATCTTATAATCACGTTTGTTAGTATTTTCTTTAATTCTCTATTTTGAATGAATCATAATTAGAAAGGTCTTCCCAACCCACAAGTTGTAGATGTTGTCAATGTGTTGTTTTAGTACTTCTATGGTATCATTATTTGTTTAAATTTCTGATATATTGGGGCTTAGTCTAGTGTGTGATGTGAAGTGTGGCTCTAATTTTATCTTTTCCCAGAGGCTATCCAGTTGTTCTAATACCACTAATTTAAAAGCATGTCTTTCCCCCAGAGATTTGAGATGTCACTTTACTGGCATAACATTAATCAGAGTGACAAAAGTGCCAAAGTTTGTCAAAGCAGCTGTTAGTAATGTTGTAGAGAAATGGTCCCACTATAGCATTGCTGATTGGAGGGCAAAATGTTTAATAGAATCCCTGTGGAATAGAATTTAGCACCATCTAAGAAAATTACATCTTTTAATCACCCTCAGACTCAGAAACTTCATTTCTAATAATCTACTCAGTATATATTTCCACAGTGAACACACATGAGCACATTCATTTTGGCATTATTTGTTGTAACAAAACACTGGAAATGACACAACGTCCATCAGTACGAGACCGAATAAACTGGTATATCCAGACAACACTATGCAGCTGTAAAAAGAATGAAAAAGACCTGCATGTAGTAATATGGAGCAATCCTCAGGACATATTATTAAATGATAGAAATTGATGTGGGAAACAAAGGTGGAAGAAAGATTATTGAATTTCCTTACTATCTACAGCCCATTGACACGTCCTTGAAATAGGCAGTGACATTCCTCTAGGGACTCAACTGCCTGGATGTTAAAACTTTCCTAAGGGCAAAAAAACAATCAGCCCTGCTCCCCCAAGAATCCTGTAAGTCTACTTTAACATATAAAAATTCCTTTGGAAATTTCCTTTATTTCTATTCCCCAAGATACGTATTGGCAATCATTCCCCAAGTATGTGGCCCACCGATATACATCTGAAGGGTTTCATGTCTAAGGTTTTATTAGACAATAATAAATGACCTTTTCGGGATGCCTGAGTGGCTCAGTGGGTTAGGCTGCTGCCTTTGGCTCGGGTCATGATCCCAGGGTCCTGGGATTGAGTCCCGCATGGCCTCCTTGCTCGGCAGGGAGCCTGCTTCTCTCTCCACCTCTGCCTGCCTCTCTGCCTGCCTGTGTGCTCTCTCTCTCTCTCCTTCTCTCTGACAAATAAATAAAATAAAATATTTTTTAAAAATAAAAAATAAAAAAAATAAATGACCTTTTCCCAGTAATAGCTAGCCCTACAGAATCCTGGAAACTTTGCTTCCAAGATTCCTTAGAGATTTACTATCCCTAACCCCCTCCCAACTTGAAAGTATATAATGGGTCACTCCTCATGACCCAATTGCTGCTCTTTCTGCCCACAGGTCCCCGTGCTTTAAAAGAACCACCCTTTTGCACCAAAGACATCTCAAGAATTCCTTCTTGTTTATTGGTTCTGGACCCCACCCCACCAAACCTCACCTATATTCCAAAACCACATCAAGGTCATGATCCCAGGGTCCTGGGATTGAGTCCAGCATCGGACTCCTTGCTCAGCGGGGATCCTAGTTCACCCTCTGCCTGCTGCTCCCCCTGCTTGTGTTCTCTCTCTCTCTCTCAGAAATTTAAAAAAAAAAAAATCTTTAGGGCACCTGGGTGGCTCAGTGGGTTAAAGCCTCTGCCTTCGGCTCAGGTCATGATCTCAGGGTCCTGGGATCAAGTCCCTCGTCGGGCTCTCTGCTCCGCAGGGAGCCTGCTTCCTCCTCTCTGCCTGCCTCGTTGCCTACTTGTGATCTCTGTCAAATAAATAAAATATTTTTTAAAAATCCTTTTAGAAAAGAAAAGAAACCACCTTTTGGAAGGTAGGTGATGGGAGACATGAATCAGGGACAATATGTCAGAGGATACTGCAGAGGGAAGGGGGCCTGCCTAAAGAGTCTACCACAGAGTATTATAAGCAGTGGCATGCAAAATCAGAACTTCTTAAAGTCTGCTGCAGTGGAGGATGTCCCTGGTTTAAAGGTGCTTAGGTGGCAAAGTGGGGTAGATTTCAGATGGGACAGCATGGTCTCAGGATCCCTGGGGTCAAAAGAAGAACAGGGGTGCCTGAGTGCTACAGGGTTCCCAGGCATCCGAGCAAGGAAGCAGGCTGAACACAGGGAGTCCAGGTGCCAATTTTCTGCTCAATTTTGCCATAAACCACAAAAGGCTTTACACTTGCACAACTGCACTCCAGGTAGGGGCCTAGTACAAGGCAGAAGCCTGGAGAGACTTCCCTCCCTCTCCACCAGTCCCCCACCAGGAATGAGTCAGGTCCATATCACAGGAGCCCATAAAGTTTGGAGACTTGAAACTGGGTCATTTTCCTGAGCTAAAAATGGTCAGTCACAGGTGGAGTGAACACAGGGGTGACTGACTGCTTTTCTGTGAGGGATCACTAAAGAGTGGGGGGGCGTGAACTTTCAGTTCCAGTGCTAGAGATCATGGTGCCACCGTTTTCATCTCCCCACTGAGTAAAGGGACAGGAAGGGCTAGGTAGGGAGAGATAGGGGGCTATGCAATCAGGCTCACAGAAATCCCCAAAATGCAGAAGTGGAAGGAAACCAGAGATAAGGGAAAACTCCAGACCACCCTGCTCTGGTGTTCAAGGGCAGAGTCTTATTTATGACAATCTCCTCTGGTCAACAGAAAATAATCAAATCCTAAAAGGAGGTAAGCCATTAAAGATGTTTTCACTAGTCCTTAATCAATGGTGCTGCCAGTAGAGAAGTCAAAAAGATTTAAGTTCCCTGGTTAGCTTTCAATAAAGGACCAACCTTAAAAGACCTCGGTTGCAACCCTGTCTGGACTCTTCTCACTCCTGGGAGCTTTTCCTGTATCCTTGCTTAAAACTCTATCACTTTACTCACTCCCCTTTATCTGGGAGATTCATTCTTTGACTTCTTGTGACAAGAACCCAGCTCTGAAGCTTCACCATCAGTGCTGAAAGCCTACAAGGAGCAAAATATAACCACATAGTGGAATCCAGAGGTTCTGACATTAAGCCTGGCCACTTTGCAAGGGAGACAATTCCACCAGGGCAAAGACACCTGAGAATCGGCACAACCAGCCCCTCCTCCAGAAGATGAGCAGGAACAATTCACTAGCGAAGTTTACTGATCATAGAAAACTGCACAACTTCAGCTCTTGGGGAGAACAGTATATACCATTTGTGGGGTTTTTTTTCTTATTCCTTAGTCTTTCGGTTTTATTTTTTCCAGCAATTTTCTTATTTTTTTCAATTCTTTTCTTTACTCATTTTTATCTTTATTTTTGTATATACATTATATATTTTTTTCATTGTACATTTCCTGTCATTGTATTTTATTTTATTTTTGTATATATATAAATTTTTCTCTTTCTAGTTTTGGGATCTAGTTTCTTTTAACAAACAGACCAAAATACACCCAGGATCTAGTTTATTGTTTTGTTCTGTTTTACTTCTTCTTGGATTTTTTTCTTATTTTGATTTGTTTTTGTTTTCTTCTGGTTTGTTTTGTTTGTTTTTCTGTTGTTATTTTCATCTTTTCTCTTTCTTCTATTCTGTTCTCAACATATTGATGAGACAGAGGAACTCACCCCAAAAGAAAGAACAGGAGGTAGTACTCACTGACAGGGACTTAATCAATATGGATATAAGTAAGATGTTGGAACTAGTTTTCAAAACTGATTATAAAGACACTAGCTGGGTTTAAAAATGCATAGAAGACACTAGAGAATCCCCTATCAAAGAAATAAAAGAACTAAAATCCAATCACACTGAAATAAAAAATGCTATTACTAAAACAAAACAAAACAAAAAACTATTACTGAGATGGAGTAAAAAATGGAGGCTCTCACCACTAGGATAAATGAGGCAGAAGAAAAAGTCAGCATATAGAAGACAAAATGATGGGAAATAGGGAACCTGGGAAAACAACTACTGGATCACCAAGGGAGACACTGGGAAATCAGAGCTACCATAAAGCGAAATAATATCCAGGTGATAGGGATCCCAGAAGATGAAGGGGGGGGGGGGGGCTGAAGGTTTATTTGAACAAATTATACCTGTGAACATCCCTAATCTGGGGGAGGAAATGGGCATTCAAGTCCAGGAGGCACAAAGAATGCCCCTCAAAGTCAATAAAAATAGGTCAATACTTCCACATGTAGTAGTGAAGCTTGCAAATTTCAGAGATAAAGAGAAAATCCTGAAAGAAGCCCTGGGACAAGATGTCCTTAAGCTACAAGGGTAGAAACATAAGGCTGGCAGCACACCCATCTGCAGAAACCTGGCAGGCCAGAAAGGACTGGCATGATATACTCACTGTGCTAAATGTGAGAAATATGCAGCCAAAAATACTTTATCCAGCAAAGCTGTCATTCAGAATGGAAGGAGAAATAAAGAGCTTCCAGGATAAACAGAACAAATTTGTGAACACTAAAACAGTCCAGCTAGAAATAGTAAGGGGGATCCTTTGAGCAGAGAGAAAAGCCAAAACTAATAAAAATCAGAAAGAAATAGACAATCTACAATAACAGGGACTTTACAGATAATAGATGACACTAAAATTCATATCTTTCAATAATTACTCCTGAATGTAAAAGGCCTAATGCTACAATCAAAAGACATAGGGTATCACACTGGATTTAAAAAGACAAGACCAGGGATGCCTGGGTGACTCAGCCAGTTAAGCGTCTGCCTTCTGCTCAGGTCATAATCCCAGGGTCTGGGATTGAGTCCTACATTGGGCTCCCTCTCAGTGGGAGCCTGCTTCTCCCTCTACCTGCCACTCACCCTGCCTGTGCTCACTCTCTCTCTCTCACTCACTCTCTGACAAATAAATAAAATATTTTTAAAAAGAAATAACCAAGATACATTAATATGATGTCTATTAGAGACTCATTTTGGACACAAAGACACCTCCAGATTGAAAGTGAGGGAGTAAAGAACAATTTATCATGCTAATGGACATCAAAAGAAAGCTGGGGTAGAAATCCATATAGCAGACAAACTAGATTTTAAACCAAAGACTGTAATAAGAGATGAGGAAAGACACTATATCATAATTAAAGGATCTATCCAACAAGAAGATCTAACAATTGTAAATACTTATGCCCTCAACATGGAAGCAGCCAATTATATTGACCAATTAATAACAAAGAAACACATCAACAATAATAAAATAATAGTAGGGGACTTTAACACCTCCCTCACAGCAATGGACAGATCATCTAAGCAGAGATCAACAAGGAAAAAAGGGCTTTGAATGAAACACTGGAGCAGATGGACTTCACAGATACATTCAGAACATTCCATCCTAAAACAACAGAATACACATTCTTCTCGAGTGCACATAGAAAAGTCTCCAGAATGGATCACGTCCTGGGTCACAAATCAGGTCTCAACTTATACAAAAAGATTGGGATTATTCCCTGCATATGTTCAGACCACAGTGCTTTAAAACTCAAATTCAATCACGAGAATAAATTTGGAAGGAACACAAATACATGGAGGCTAAAGGGGATCCTACTAAAGAATGAATGGGTCAACCAGGAAATTAAGAGAGAATTTTTAAAAATACATGGAAACAAATGAAAATGAAAACACAACTGTTCAAAATCTTTGGGATGCAGCAAAGGTGGTCTTAAGAGGGAAGTATATATCAATACAGGCCTTTCTCAAGAAACAAGAAAAGTTTCAAATAACAGCCAAACCTTACACCTAAAGCAGCTGGAGAAAGAACAGCAAATAAAGCCTGAATTCAGGAGGAAAAGATAAATAATAAAGATTAGAAAAGAAATAAATGATATAGAAATTTTTTTTAAAGTACAACTAATCAATGAAACTAGGAGCTGGTTCTTTTAGAGCATTAGTGAGATCAATAAACCCCTAGCCAGACTTATCAAAACTAAAAGAGAAAGGACCCAAGTAAATAAAATCATAAATGAAAGAGAGGAAATCACAACCAACATCAAAGAAATACAACTATAAGAACATGTTATGGGCAATTATATCCCAACAAATTAGGCCATCTGGAAGAAATGGATGCATCCTTAGAGACGTATAAACTACCAAAACTGAACCATGAAGGAATAGAAAACCTGAACAGACCCATAAACAGCAAAGAAATTGAAGCAGTGATTAAAAAAAAAAAAAAATCTTCAGCAAACAAGAGCCCAGGACCAGATGACTTCCCAGGGGGAATTCTACCAAACATTTAAAGAATTAGTCCCTATTCTCCTGAAGCTGTTTCAATAAATAGAAATAGAGGGGCACCTGGGTGGCTCCGTAGGTTAAAGCCTCTGCCTTCGGCTCAGGTCATGATCCCAGGGTCCTGGGATCGAGCCCCACATGGGACTCTCTGCTCCGTGGGGAGCCTGCTTCCTCTTCTCTCTCTGCCTGCCTCTCTGCCTAGTTGTGACTTCTCTCTGTCAAATAAATAAAATATTTTTAAAAAAAGAAATAGAAATCGAAGGGAAACTTCCAAATTCTTACAATGAGTTTATCCCCAAACCAGGCAAACACCCCACCAAAAAGAAGTATTACAGACCAATATCCCTGATGAACATAGATGCAAAAATTCTCACCAAGATACTAGTTAATAGGATCCAAAAATACATCAAAAACATTACTCATCATGGCCAAGTGGGATTTATTCCTGGACTGCACAGGAACATCTGCAAAACAATCAGTGTGATACTCCACATTAATAAAAGAAAGGACAAGAATCATATGACCCTTGGGGCGCCTGGGTGGCTCAGTGGGTTAAGCCGCTGCGTTCGGCTCAGGTCATGATCTCAGGGTCCTCAGATCGAGCCCCGCATAGGGCTCTCTGCTCAGCAGCGAGCCTGCTTCCTCCTCTCCCTCTGCTCGCCTCTCTGTCTACTTGTGATCTCTGTCTGTCAAATAAATAAATAAAATCTTTAAAAAAAAAGAATCATATGACCCTCTCAACTGATGCAGAATAAGCATTTAACAAAATTCAGCATCTTTTCTTGAGAAAAACATTCCACAGTGTTGGGAGAGAGGGAACATACATTGATATCTTAAAAGCCATAAAAGAAACCCACAGCAAATATCATTCTCAAGGGGGAAAAATTGAGAGCCTTTCACCTAAGGTTAGGAACATGACAGGGATGTCCACTTTCACCACTATTGTTCAGCATAGTACTAGAAGTCCTAGCCTCAGGAATCAGACAACAAAAAGAAATAAAAGGCATTGAAATTGGCAAAGCAGCCAAATTTTCACTCTTCATAGATGACATGATACTCTTTGTAGAAAACCCAAAAGACTTGCACCCAAAAATTGTTAGATATAATAAAGGAAATCAACAAAGTGGCAGGGTATAAAATCAATGCACAGAAGTCACTTATATTTCTACACACTAACAATGAGACAGAAAAGAGAAAAAACGAATTCCATTTACAATTCCACCAGAAACCATAAGATACCAGGGAATCAAAGAGGTAAAGTATCTGTACTCTTAAACTATAGAACTCTTATGATACAGATTTATCAAAACACAAAGAAATGGAAAAACATTCCATTCTCATGGATTGGGAGAACAAATATTGTTGAAATGTCTATGTTACCTAGAGCAATCTACACATTCAGTGCAATCCCTACCAATATATCATCAACATTTTTCATAGAGCTGGAACAAATGACTCTAAAATTTGTATGGAACCAGAAAAGACCCCAAGTAGTGAAAGGAATGTTGAAAACAAAAACCAAAGCTAGAGGGATCACAATTCCGGACTTCAAGCTCTATTACAAAGCTGTAATCATCAAGAGAGTATGGGACCGGCATAAAAAGAAACACATAGATCAGTGGAACACAACAGAGAACCCAGAAATGGACTCTCAACTCTAGTCTACGGCCATACCACCCTGAACGCGCCCGATCTCGTCTGATCTCGGAAGCTAAGCAGGGTCGGGCCTGGTTAGTACTTGGATGGGAGACTCTCAACTCTATGGTTAAATATATATATATATATTTATATTTATATATATATATTTATATATATATTATATATTATATATATATAATGGAATATTACTTAGCTGTCAAAAAAATGAAATCTTACTTTTTGCAATGATGTGGATGGAACTAGAGGGTACTATGCTAGTGAAATAAGCCAGCCAGAGAAAGAAAAATACCATATGATTTCACTCACATGTGGAATTTTTTTTTAAGATTTTATTTATTTATTTGACAGAGAAATCACAAGTAGATAGAGAGGCAGGCAGAGAGAGAGGGGGAAGCATGCTCCCTGCTGAGGAGAGAGTGCAATGTGGGGCTTGATCCCAGGACCCTGAGATCATGACCAGACGAAGGCCGAGGCTTAACCCACTGAGCCAACCAGGCGCCCCCATATGTGGAATTTAAGAAACAAAACAGATGAACATAGAGGAAGGGAATGAAAAATAAAATAAGATGAAATCAGAGAGGGAGGGGTGGGGGGTGTGAGGTTGGGGGGAGCCAGGTGGTGGGTATTAAGGAGGGCACGTATTGCATGGAGCACTGGGTGTGGTGCAAAAACAATGAATTCTGTTATGCTGAAAAGAAATTTTTTAAAAATAAATAAATGATTTAAAAAAAAAGAAATCAGAGAGGAAGATAAACCATCATAGACTCTTAACTCTAGGAAACAAACTAAAGGTTGCTGGAGGGTAGGTGAGTGGGTGTTTGGTGTAACTGGGTGATGGACATTAAGGAGGACACTGAAGTACGAGTATTGTACACAACTGATGAATCACTAAATTCTTCCTCTGAAATTAATAATACACTATAAATTGATTATATTGATTATATAATCAATTATATTATATATAGTTGATTAAATTGAATTTAAGATTTCTTTTTAATTTACTTGAGAGAGAGAGAGAGCATGAGAGGGGAGAGGGTCAGAAGGAGAAGCAGACTCCCCACTGAGCAGGGAGCCTAATGCGGGACCTGATCCTGGGACTCCAGGATCATGACCTGAGCGGAAGGCAGTTGCTTAACCAACCGAGCCACACAGGGGCCCAATTAAATTGAATTTAAATTAAAAAATAAAAATAAACAGGGGGAAGGAAGAAATGAAATAGAGTATATGACAAATATACTTGTCTGAATGCATCTTTTATTTTAAGATTTTATTTGAGAGAGAGAAAGTGAGCATGAGTGGTGTTGGGGGCAGAGGGAGAAGCAGACTCCCCAGTGAGCAGTGAGCCTGACAAGGGGCTCCATCCCAGGACTCCAGGATCATGACCTGAGACAAAGGCAAACACTAAATGACTTAGTCACCTAGGCACTCCTAAATACATTTTTTTATTTTATTTATTTATTTATTTATTTTAATTTGTCAGAGAGAGAAAGAGAGAGCACAAGCAGGCAGAGCAGCAGGCAGAGGGAGAGGGAACCCAATGCAGGACTTGATCTCAGAACCCTGAGCTGAAGGCAGATGCTTAACTGACTGAGCCACCCAGACACCCCTAAATACATCTTTTTTAATCTCGTTTTTTTTTTTTGTTTTCAACATTTTAAAAATTTTACATATTGGAATGAAAATTAATTTTTTAAAAAGATTTTATAGAGGGGAGGAGTCAAATTGGCGGAGAAGTAGCAAGCTGAGATTACATCAGGTAGCAGGAGATAAGCTCGATAGCTTATCTAAACATTGCAAACACCTACAAATCCAATGGGAGATCAAAGAAAAGAAGAACAGCAATTCTAGAAACAGAAAATCAACCACTTTCTGAAAGGTAGGACTGGCGGAGAAATGAATCTAAAACAATGGGAAGATAGACCGTGGGGGAAGGGGCCGGCTCCCGGCTAGCGGAGGAGCAACGGAGCACAAAATCAGGACTTTTAAAATTCTGTTCCACTGAGGGACATTGATCCAGAGGATAAACCGGGGTGAAGCCCACGCAGGGTCAGTGTGGCCCCAGGTCCCGCAGGGTCACAGAAGGATAGGGGGTGTCAGAGTGTCACAGAGCTCACAGGTGTTAGAACAGAGAAGCCGGCTACAGAGACAGAGCCAAGGACTGAACTGTCAGCTCGGGGTTACCTTGAACCGGTCGCGGGCTGGGTGAGCTTGGAGCGCGGCTGGAGGCTGGGGATACGGGAGTGATTGGGAGCTGTCCTCTGGGGGCGCACTGAGGAGTGGGGCCCCGGGCTCTCGGCTCCTCCGGGCCAGAGACTGGGAGGCCGCCATTTTCATTTCCGTCCTCCAGAACTCTACAGAAAGCGTTCAGAAGCTCCCAAAAGCGAACCCGAGCCGATTACTTAGTCCAGCCCCGGTAAGGGCGGTGCAATCCCGCCTCGGGCAAAGACACTTGAGAGTCACTACAACAGGCCCCTCCCCCAGAAGATCAACAAAATATCCAGCCAGGACGAAGTTCATCTATCAAGGAGAAAGCAGATTCAATTCCTAAGACAGCAGAGCAATTCCAGAGGAGGAGAAAGCAAAGCACGGAACTCATGGCTTTCTCCCCATGATTCTTTAGTCTTGCGATTAATTCAATTTTTTTTTCAATTTTTGTTCTTTCTTTTTTCTTCTTCTGCTAATTTTTTTAAACTTTTACCCTTTTCTTTTTTAATGTTTTTTGACTAGTTTATCTAAAATATATATTTTTCTTTCTTTTTTATATTTTTTTAATTGTTTTATTTTTTAAATTTTTTTCTTTTTTTTTTCTGAACCTCTTTTTTTCCCCTTTATCCCCCCCACAATTTGGGGTCTCTTCTGATTTGCTTACAGCGCAATTTCCTGGGGTCTTTGCCACCTTTTTAGTATTTTATTTGATCCTTCATATCCTCTTATCTGGACAAAATGACAAGGCAGAAAAAATCACCACAAACAAAAGAACAAGAGGCAGTACAGAAGGCTAGGGACCTAATCAACACAGACATTGGTAATATGTCAGATCAAGAGTTCAGAATGACGATTCTCAAGGTTCTAGCTGGGCTCAAAAAAGGCATGGAAGATATTAGAGAAACACTCTCTGGAGATATAAAAGCCCTTTCTGGAGAAATTAAAGAACTAAAATCTAACCAAGTTGAAATCAAAAAAGCTATTAATGAGGTACAATCAAAAATGGAGGTTCTCACTGCTAGGATAAATGAGGCAGAAGAAAGAATTAGTGATATAGAAGACCAAATGATGGAGAATAAAGAAGCTGAGCAAAAGAGGGACAAACAGCTACTGGACCACGAGGGGAGAATTCGAGAGATAAGTGACACCATAAGAGGAAACAACATTAGAATAATTGGGATTCCAGAAGAAGAAGAAAGAGAGAGGGGAGCAGAAGGTATATTGGAGAGAATTATTGGAGAGAATTTCCCTAATATGGCAAAGGGAACAAGCATCAAAATCCAGGAGGTGCAGAGAACCCCCCTCAAAGTCAACAAGAATAGGCACACACCCCATCACCTAACAGTAAAATTTACAAGTCTTAGTGACAAAGAGAAAATCCTGAAAGCAGCCCGGGAAAAGAAGTCTGTAACATACAATGGTAAAAATATTAGATTGGCAGCAGACTTATCCACAGAGACCTGGCAGGCCAGAAAGAGCTGGCATGATATATTCAGAGCACTCAACGAGAAAAACATGCAGCCAAGAATACTCTATCCAGCTAGGCTATCATTGAAAATAGAAGGAGAGATCAAAAGCTTCCAGGACAAACAAAAACTGAAAGAATTTGCAAACACCAAACCAGCTCTACAGGAAATATTGAAAGGGGTCCTCTAAGCAAAGAGAGAGCCTAAAAGTAGTAGATCAGAAAGGAACAGAGACAATATACAGTAACAGTCACCTTACAGGCAATACAATGGCACTAAATTCATATATGTCAATAGTTACCCTGAATGTGAATGGGCTAAATGCCCCAATCAAAAGACACAGGGTATCAGAATGGATAAAAAAACAAAACCCATCTATATGTTGCCTACAAGAAACTCATTTTAAATGTGAAGACACCTCCAGATTTAAAGTGAGGGGTTGGAAAACAATTTACCATGCTAATGGGCATCAGAAGAAAGCTGAGGTGGCAATCCTTATATCAGATCAATTAGATTTTAAGCCAAAGACTATAATAAGAGATGAGGAAGGACACTATATCCTACTCAAAGGATCTGTCCAACAAGAAGATCTAACCATTTTAAATATCTATGCCCCTAACGTGGGATCAGCCAACTATATAAACCAATTAATAACAAAATCAAAGAAACACATCAATAATAATACGATAATAGTAGGGGACTTTAACACTCCCCTCACTGAAATGGACAGATCATCCAAGCAAAAGATCAACAAGGAAATAAAGGCCTTAAATGACACACTGGACCAGATGGACATCACAGATATATTCAGAACATTTCATCCCAAAGCAACAGAATACACATTCTTCTCTAGTGAACATGGAACCTTCTCCAGAATAGATCACATCCTGGGTCACAAATCAGGTCTCAACCGGTATCAAAAGATTAGGATTATTCCCTGCATATTTTCAGACCACAATGCTCTGAAGCTAGAACTCAATCACAAGAGGAAAGCTGGAAAGAACCCAAATACATGGAGACTAAACAGCATCCTTCTAAAGAATGAATGGGTCAACCAGGAAATTAAAGAAGAATTGAAAAAATTCATGGAAATAAATGATAATGAAAACACAACGGTTCAAAATCTGTGGGACACAGCAAAAGCAGTCCTGAGAGGAAAATATATAGCGGTACAAGCCTTTCTCAAGAAACAAGAAAGGTCTCAAGTACACAACCTAACCCTACGCGTAAAGGAGCTGGAGAAAGAACAAGAAAGAAACCCTAAACCCAGCAGGAGAAGAGAAATCATAAAGATCAGAGCAGAAATCAATGAAATAGAAACCAAAAAAACAATAGGAAAAATCAATGAAACTAGGAGCTGGTTCTTTGAAAGAATTAATAAGATTGATAAACCCCTGGCCAGACTTACCAAAAAGAAAAGAGAAAGGACCCAAATAAATAAAATCATGAATGAAAGAGGAGAGATCACAACTAACATCAAAGAAATACAGACAATTACAAGAACATACTATGAGCAACTCTACGCCAACAAATTTGGCAATCTGGAAGAAATGGATGCATTCCTAGAGACATATAAACTACCACAACTGAACCAGGAAGAAATAGGAAACCTGAACAGACCCATAACCAGTAAGGAGATTGAAACAGTCATCAAAAATCTCCAAACAGGGACGCCTGGGTGGCTCAGTTGGTTGGACAACTGCCTTCAGCTCAGATCATGATCCCGGAGTCTCCGGATCGAGTCCCGCATCGGACTCCCAGCTCCACGGGGAGTCTGCTTCTCCCTCTGACCTTCTCCTTGCTCATGCTCTCTCTCACTGTCTCTCTCTCAAATAAATAAATAAAATCTTTTAAAAAAAAATCTCCAGGGCGCCTGGGTGGCTCAGTGGGTTAAGCCGCTGCCTTCGGCTCAGGTCATGATCTCAGGGTCCTGGGATCGAGTCCCACATCGGGCTCTCTGCTTGCAGAGAGCCTGCTTCCCTCTCTCTCTCTCTGCCTGCCTCTCTGTCTACTTGTGATCTCTCTCTATCAAATAAATAAATAAAATCTTTTAAAAAAATAAATAAATAAATAAAAAATAAAAAAAAATAAAAAAAAATCTCCAAACAAACAAAAGCCCAGGGCCAGATGGCTTCCCAGGGGAATTCTACCAAACATTTAAAGAAGAACTAATTCCTATTCTCCTGAAACTGTTCCAAAAAATAGAAATGGAAGGAAAACTTCCAAACTCATTTTATGAGGCCAGCATCACCTTGATCCCAAAACCAGACAAAGATTCCACCAAAAAAGAGAACTACAGACCAATATCCTTGATGAACACAGACGCAAAAATTCTCACCAAAATACTAGCCAATAGGATTCAACAGTACATTAAGAGGATTATTCACCACGACCAAGTGGGATTTATTCCAGGGCTGCAAGGTTGGTTCAACATCCATAAATCAATCAATGTGATACAACACATTAATAAAAGAAAGAACAAGAACCATATGATACTCTCAATAGATGCTGAAAAAGCATTTGACAAAGTACAGCATCCCTTCCTGATCAAAACTCTTCAAAGTGTAGGGATAGAGGGCACATACCTCAATATTATCAAAGCCATCTTTGAAAAACCCACCGCAAATATCATTCTCGATGGAGAAAAACTGAAAGCTTTTCCGTTAAGGTCAGGAACACGGCAGGGATGTCCATTATCACCACTGCTATTCAACATAGTACTAGAAGTCCTAGCCTCAGCAATCAGACAACAAAAAGAAATTAAAGGCATCCAAATTGGCAAAGAAGTCAAACTATCGGGGCGCCTGGGTGGCTCAGTGGGTTAAAGCCTCTGCCTTTCGCTCAGGTCATGATCCCAGGGTCCTGGTATCGAGCCCCGCATCCAGCTCTCTGCTTGGCAGGGAGCCTGCTTCCTCCTCTCTCTCTCTCTGCCTGCCTATCTCCCTACTTGTGATTCTATCTGTCAAATAAATCAAATCTTTAAAAAAAAAAAAGAAGTCAAACTATCACTCTTCGCAGATGATATGATACTATATGTGGAAAACCCAAAAGACTCCACTCCAAAACTGTTAGAACTTGTACAGGAATTCAGCAAAGTGTCAGGATATAAAATCAATGCACAGAAATCAGTTGCATTTCTGTACACCAACAACAAGACAGAAGAAAGAGAAATTAAGGAGTCAATCCCATTTACAATTGCACCCAAAACCATAAGATACCTAGGAATAAACCTAACCAAAGAGGCTAAGAATATATATGCAGAAAACTATAAAGTACTCATGAAAGAAATTGAGGAAATTTTCCAAAGAAATGGAAAAATGTTCCATGCTCATGGATTGGAAGAATAAATATTGTGAAAATGTCTATGCTACCTAAAGCAATCTACACATTTAATGCAATCCCTATCAAAATACCATCCTTTTTTTTTTTCAAAGAAATGGAACAAATAATCCTCAAATTTATATGGAACCAGAAAAGACCTCGAATAGCCAAAGGAATATTGAAAAAGAAAGCCAAAGTTGGTGGCATCACAATTCCGGACTTCAAGCTCTATTACAAAGCTGTCATCATCAAGACAGCATGGTACTGGCACAAAAACAGACACATGGATCAATGGAACAGAATAGAGAGCCCAGAAATAGACCCTCAACTCTATGGTCAACTAATCTTCGACAAAGCAGGAAAGAACATCCAATGGAAAAAAGACAGCCTCTTCAACAAATGGTGCTGGGAAAATTGGACAGCCACATGCAGAAAAATGAAATTGGACCAGTTCCTTACACCACACACAAAAATAGACTCAAAATGGATGAAGGACCTCAATGTGAGAAAGGAATCCATCAAAACCCTTGAGGAGAACGCAGGCAGCAACCTTCTTGACCTCAGCCACAGCAACATTTCCTAGGAACATTGGCAAAGGCAAGGGAAGCAAGGGCGAAAATGAACTATTGAGATTTCATCAAGATCAAAAGCTTTTGAACCAGGTGGTGGGTAATAGGGAGAGCATGTACTGCATGGAGCACTGGGTGTGGTGCAAAAACAATGAACACTGTTACGCTGAAAATAAACAAATTAAAAAAAAAACTTTAGGGTAAAAAAAAAGATCAAAAGCTTTTGCACAGCAAAGGAAACAGTTAACAAAACCAAAAGACAACTGACAGAATGGGAGAAGATATTTGCAAAAGACATATCAGATAAAGGGCTAGTATCCAAAATCTATAAGGAACTTAGCAAACTCAACACCCAAAGAACAAACACTCCAATCAAGAAATGGGCAGAGCACATGAACAGACATTTCTGAAGAAGATATCCAGATGGCCAACAGACACATGAAAAAGTGCTCCACATCACTCAGCATCAGGGAAATACAAATCAAAACCACAATGAGAGGGGAGGAGTCAAGATGGCGGAGAAGTAGCAGCCTGAGACTACATCAGGTAGCAGGAGATCAGCTCGATAGCTTATCTAAACATTGCAAACACCTACAAATCCAACGGGAGAGCGAAGAGAAGAAGAACAGCAACTCTAGAAACAGAAAATCAACCACTTTCTGAAAGAACCTGTTTTTATCCCCTTTCTCCCCCCCACAATTTGGGGTCTCTTCTGATTTGGTTACAGCGCATTTTTCCGGGGTCTTTGCCACCCTTTTAGTAGTTTATTTGCTCCTTCATATCCTCTTATCTGGACAAAATGACAAGGCGGAAAAAATCACCACAAACAAAAGAACAAGAGACAGTACCAAAGGCTAGGGACCTAATCAACACAGACATGGGTAATATGTCAGATCAAGAGTTCAGAATGATGATTCTGAACATTCTAGCCGGGCTCGAAAAAGGCATGCAAGATATTAGAGAAACCCTCTCTGGAGATATAAAAGCCCTTTCTGGAGAAATTAAAGAACTAAAATCTAACCAAGTTGAAATCAAAAAAGCTATTAATGAGGTGCAATCAAAAATGGAGGCTCTCACTGCTAGGATAAATGAGGCAGAAGAAAGAATTAGTGATATAGAAGACCAAATGACAGAGAATAAGGAAGCCGAGCAAAAGAGGGACAAACAGCTACTGGACCATGAGGGGAGAATTCGAGAGATAAGTGACACCATAAGACGAAACAACATTAGAATAATTGGGATTCCAGAAGAAGAAGAAACAGAGAGGGGAGCAGAAGGTCTATTGGAGAGAATCATTGGAGAGAATTTCCCTAATATGGCAAAGGGAACAAGCATCAAATTCCAGGAAGTGTAGAGAACCCCCCTCAAAGTCAACAAGAATAGGTCCACACCCCATCACCTAATAGTAAAATTTACAAGTCTTAGTGACAAAGAGAAAATCCTGAAAGCAGCTTGGGAAAAGAAGTCTGTAACATACAATGGTAAAAATATTAGACTGGCAGCAGACTTATCCACAGAGACCTGGCAGGCCAGAAAGGGCTGGCATGATATATTCAGAGCACTCTGAGAAAAACATGCAGCCAAGAATACTCTATCCAGCTGGGCTATCATTGAAAATAGAAGGAGAGATCAAAAGCTTCCAGGACAAACAAAAACTGAAAGAATTTGCAAACACCAAACCAGCTCTACAGGAAATATTGAAAGGGGTCCTCTAAGCAAAGAGAGAGCCTAAAAGTAGTAGATCAGAAAGGTACAGAGACAATATACAGTAACAGTCACCTTACAGGCTAATAATGGCACTAATTTCATATCTCTCAATAGTTACCCTGAATGTTAATGGGCTAAATGCCCCAATCAAAAGACACAGGGTATCAGAATGGATAAAAAAACAAAACCCATCAGTATGTTGCCTACAAGAAACTCATTTTAGACGCGAAGACACCTCCAGATTTAAAGTGAGGGGGTGGAAAACAATTTACCATGCTAATGGGCATCAGAAGAAAGCTGGGGTGGCAATCCTTATATCAGATCAATTAGATTTTAAGCCAAAGACTATAATAAGAGATGAGGAAGGAGACTATATCCTACTCAAAGGGTCTGTCCAACAAGAAGATCTAACAATTTTAAATATCTATGCCCCTAACGTGGGAGCAGCCAACTATATAAACCAATTAATAACAAAATTAAAGAAACACATCAATAATAATACAATAATAGTAGGGGACTTGAACACTCCCCTCACTGAAATGGACAGATCATCCAAGCAAAAGATCAACAAGGAAATAAAGGCCTTAAATGACACACTGTACCAGATGGACACCACAGATATATTCAGAACATTTCATCCCAAAGCAACAGAATACACATTCTTCTCTAGTGCACATGGAACCTTCTCCAGAATAGATCACATCCTGGGTCACAAATCAGGTCTCAACCGGTATCAAAAGATTAGGATTATTCCCTGCATATTTTCAGACCACAATGCTCTGAAGCTAGAACTCAATCACAAGAAGAAAGCTGGAAACAACCCAAATACATGGAGACTAAACAGCATCCTTCTAAAGAATGAATGGGTTAACCAGGAAATTAAAGAAGAATTGAAAAAATTCATGGAAACAAATGATAATGAAAACACAACAGTTCAAAATCTGTGGGACACAGCAAAGGCAGTCCTGAGAGGAAAATATATAGCGGTACAAGCCTTTCTCAAGAAACAAGAAAGGTCTCAAGTACACAACCTAACCCTACGCGTAAAGGAGCTGGAGAAAGAACAAGAAAGAAACCCTAAACCCAGCAGGAGAAGAGAAATCATAAAGATCAGAGCAGAAATCAACGAAATAGAAACCAAAAAAACAACAGAAAAAATCAATGAAACTAGGAGCTGGTTCTTTGAAAGAATCAATAAGATTGATAAACCCCTGGCCAGACTCATCAAAAAGAAAAGAGAAAGGACCCAAATCAATAAAATCATGAATGAAAGAGGAGAGATCACAACTAACACCAAAGAAATACAGACAATTATAAGAACATACTATGAGCAACTCTACGCCAACAAATTGGACAATCTGGAAGAAATGGATGCATTCCTAGAGACATATAAACTACCACAACTGAACCAGGAAGAAATAGAAAACCTGAACAGGCCCATAACCAGTAAGGAGATTGAAACAGTCATCAAAAATCTCCAAACAAACAAAAGCCCAGGGCCAGATGGCTTCCCAGGGGAATTCTACCAAACATTTAAAGAAGAACTAATTCCTATTCTCCTGAAACTGTTCCAAAAAATAGAAATGGAAGGAAAACTTCCAAACTCATTTTATGAGGCCAGCATCACCTTGATCCCAAAACCAGACAAGGATCCCACCAAAAAAGAGAACTACAGACCAATATCCTTGATGAACACAGACGCAAAAATTCTCGCCAAAATACTAGCCAATAGGATTCAACAGTACATTAAAAGGATTATTCACCACGATCAAGTGGGATTTATTCCAGGGCTGCAGGGTTGGTTCAACATCCGCAAATCAATCAATGTGATAGAACACATTAATAAAAGAAAGAACAAGAACCATATGATTCTCTCAATAGATGCTGAAAAAGCATTTGACAAAGTACAGCATCCCTTCCTGATCAAAACTCTTCAAAGTGTGGGGATAGAGGGCACATACCTCAATATTATCAAAGCCATCTATGAAAAACCCACCGCAAATATCATTCTCAATGGAGAAAAACTGAAAGCTTTTCCGTTAAGGTCAGGAACACGGCAGGGATGTCCATTATCACCACTGCTATTTAACATAGTACTAGAAGTCCTAGCCTCAGCAATCAGACAACAAAAAGAAATTAAAGGCATCCAAATTGGTAAAGAAGAAGTCAAACTATCACTCTTCGCAGATGATATGATACTATATGTGGAAAACCCAAAAGACTCCACTCCAAAACTGCTAGAACTTGTACAGGAATTCAGTAAAGTGTCAGGATATAAAATCAATGCACAGAAATCAGTTGCATTTCTGTACACCAACAACAAGACTGAAGAAAGAGAAATTAAGGAGTCAATCCCATTTACAATTGTACCCAAAACTATAAGATATCTAGGAATAAACCTAACCAAAGAGACTAAGAATCTATACACAGAAAATTATAAAGTACTCATGAAAGAAATTGAGGAAGACACAAAAAAATGGAAAAATGTTCCATGCTCCTGGATTGGAAGAATAAATATTGTGAAAATGTCTATGCTACCTAAAGCAATCTACACATTTAATGCAATCCCTATCAAAATACCATCCATTTTTTTCAAAGAAATGGAACAAATAATCCTAAAATTTATATGGAACCAGAAAAGACCTCGAATAGCCAAAGGAATATTGAAGAACAAAGCCAAAGTTGGTGGCATCACAATTCCGGACTTCAAGCTCTATTACAAAGCTGTCATCATCAAGACAGCATGGTACTGGCACAAAAACAGACACATAGATCAGTGGAACAGAATAGAGAGCCCAGAAATCGACCCTCAACTCTATGGTCAACTAATCTTCGACAAAGCAGGAAAGAATGTCCAATGGAAAAAAGACAGCCTCTTCAATAAATGGTGCTGGGAAAATTGGACAGCCACATGCAGAAAAATGAAATTGGACCACTTCCTTACACCACACACGAAAATAGACTCCAAATGGATGAAGGACCTCAATGTGAGAAAGGAATCCATCTAAATCCTTGAGGAGAATGCAGGCAGCAACCTCTTCGACCTCAGCTGTAGCAACATCTTCCTAGGAACAACGGCAAAGGCAAGGGAAGCAAGGGCAAAAATGAACTATTGGGATTTCATCAAGATCAAAAGCTTTTGCACAGCAAAGGAAACAGTTAACAAAACCAAAAGACAACTGACAGAATGGGAGAAGATATTTGCAAACGACATATCAGATAAAGGGCTAGTATCCAAAATCTATAAGGAACTTAGCAAACTCAACACCCAAAGAACAAACAATCCAATCAAGAAATGGGCAGAGGACATGAACAGACATTTCTGCAAAGAAGACATCCAGATGGCCAACAGACACATGAAAAAGTGCTCCACGTCACTCGGCATCAGGGAAATACAAATCAAAACCACAATGAGATATCACCTCACACCAGTCAGAATGGCTAAAATTAACAAGTCAGGAAATGACAGATGCTGGAGAGGATGTGGAGAAAGGGGAACCCTCCTCCACTGTTGGTGGGAATGCAAGCTGGTGCAACCACTCTGGAAAACAGCATGGAGGTTCCTCAAAATGTTGAAAATAGAACTACCCTATGACCCAGCAATTGCACTACTGGGTATTTACCCTAAAGATACAAACATAGTGATCCGAAGGGGCACGTGTACCCGAATGTTTATAGCAACAATGTCTACAATAGCCAGACTATGGAAAGAACCTAGATGTCCATCAACAGATGAATGGATAAAGAAGATGTGGTATATATACACAATGGAATACTATGCAGCCATCAAAAGAAATGAAATCTTGCCATTTGCGACGACGTGGATGGAACTAGAGCGTATCATGCTTAGTGAAATAAGTCAATCGGAGAAAGACAACTATCATATGATCTCCCTGATATGAGGACATGGAGAAGCAACATGGGGGGGTAGGGGGATAGGAGAAGAATAAATGAAACAAGATGGGATTGGGAGGGAGACAAACCATAAATGACTCTTAATCTCACAAAACAAACTGGGGTTTGCTGGGGGGAGGTGGGATTGGGAGAGGGGGAGCAGGCTATGGACATTGGGGAGGGGAGGCGAACCATAAGAGACTATGGACTCTGAAAAACAACCTGAGGGTTTTGAAGGGTCAGGGGTGGGAGGTTGGGGGAACAGGTGGTGGGTAATGGGGAGGGCACGTTTTGCATGGAGCACTGGGTGTTGTGCAAAAAGAATGAATACTGTTACGCTGAAAAAATAAATAAAATTGGAAAAAAAATAATAAAAAAAAAACCACAATGAGATATCACCTCACACCAGTCAGAATGGCTAAAATTAACAAGTCAGGAAAGGACAGATGCTGGCGAGGATGCGGAGAAAGGGGAACCCTCTTACACTGTTGGTGGGAATGCAAGCTGGTGCAACCACTCTGGGAAACAGCATGGAGGTTCCTCAAAATGTTGAAAATAGAACTATCCTATGACCCAGCAATTGCACTACTGGGTATTTACCATAAAGATACAAATGTAGTGATCTGAAGGGGCATGTGCACCCGAATGTTTATAGCAGCAATGTCTACAATAGCCATACTATGGAAAGAACCTAGATGTCCATCAACAGATGAATGGATAAAGAAGATGTGGTATATATACACAATAGAATACTATGCAGCCATCAAAAGAAATGAAATCTTGCCATTTGCGATGACGTGGATGGAACTAGAGCGTATCATACTTAGTGAAATAAGTGAATCGGAGAAAGACAACTATCATATGATCTCCCTGATATGAGGACGTGGAGATGCAACATGGGGGGTTAGGGGGATAGGAGAAGAATAAATGAAACGAGATGGGATTGGAAGGGAGACAAACTATAAGTGACTCTTAATCTCACAAAACTAACTGGGGGTTGCTGGGGGGAGGTGGGGTTGGGAGAGGGGGAGGGGGTTATGGACATTGGGGAGGGTATGTGCTATGGTGAGTACTGTGAAGTGTGTAAACCTGGCGATTCACAGACCTGTACCCCTGGGGATAAAAATACATTATATGTTTATAAAAAAAAAAAAAAGAAAAGAAAGGATGAATACCCAACTTTTGTAGCAACATCGACGGGACTGGAAGTGATTATGCTGAGTGAAATAAGTACAGAGAGTCAAGTATCATATGGTTTCACTTATTTGTGGAGCATAACAAATGACATGGAGGACATTGGGAGATGGAGAAGAGAAGGAAGTTGAGGGAAATTGGAAGGGGAGGCAAACCATAAGAGACTATGGACTCTGAAAGACAGGTTTTGAGGGGGCGGGGGGTGGGAGGTTGGGGGAACCAGATGGTGGGGAATAGGGAGGGCAGGTATTGCATGGAGTACTGGGTGTTTTGCAAAAACAATGAATACTGTTACGCTGGAAAAATAAATAAATAAATAAATTTTTAAATGAATAAAAAAGATTTTATATATTTATTTGAGAGAAAGAGTGTGCTAGTGGGGAAGAGGGACAAGCAGACTCTGTGCTGAATGTGGAGACTGTTGGGGGGCTTGATCTCAGGACCCTGAGATCATAACCCCAAATGAGATCAAGAGTTGGATGCCCCAGGGAAATACAAATCAAAACCATAATGAGATACCCCCTCACACCAGTCAGAATGGCTAAATTAACAAGTGAGGAAACAACAGGTGTTGGCAAGGATGCGGAGAAAGGGGAACCCTCCTACACTGTTGGTGGGAATGCAAGCTGGTGCAGCCACTCTGGAAAACAATATGAAGGTTCCTCAAAAAGTCGGAAATAGTGGGGCAGTGGGTGGCTCAGTTAAGCATCTGCCTTTGGCTCAGGCCATGATCCCAGAGTCTGGGATTGGGCCCCACATCAGGCTCCCTGGCTCAGTGGGAAACCTGCTTCTCCCTCTCCCACTCCCCCTGCTGTGTTCCCTCTCTTGCTGTGTCTCTCTGTGTCAAATAAATAAATATAATCTTTAAAAAAAAAAGTTGAAAATAGAGCTACCCTATATCCCAGCAATTGCACTACTGGGTATTTACCCCAAAGATACAAATGTAGTAACCTGAAGGGCCACGTGCACCCCAGTGTTTATAGCAACAATGTCCGTAATAGCCAACTAAGGAAAGTCTTTCTCTGCCTGCCTCTCTGCCTACTTGTGTGTGATCTCTCTGTCAAATAAATAAATAAATAAATAATCTTTTTTTTTTTTTTAATTGAAATCTTGCCATTTACAATGATGTGGATGGAACTAGAGGGTATTATGGTAAGTGAAATAAGCCAATCAGAGAAAAATGATTACATATGATCCCACTGTTTGGTATTTGAGAAACAAAGCAGAGGATCATCAGGGAAGAGAGGAAAAAATGAAACAAGACAAACCCAAAGAGGGAGACAAACCGTAAGAGACTCTTAATCTCAGGAAACAAACTGAAGCTTGCTAGAGTGGAGGGGAGTGGGAGGCATGGGGTAGCTAGGTGGTGGGTATGTGTTGTGGGGAGCCCTCTGTATTGTATATGACTAATGAATCACAGACCTGTACCCCTGAAACAAATTACATTATATGTTAGTTGTTGGGTCGCTGGGCTCCGGGAGTGCAGGAAGAACAATAGAAAGGACCGCAGGGGGGCGCCTGGGTGGCTCAGTGGGTTAAAGCCTCTGCCTTCGGCTCAGGTCATGATCCCAGTGTCCTGGGATCGAGCCCCGCATCGGGCTCTCTGCTCAGCAGGGAGCCTGCTTCCTCCTCTCTCTCTGCCTACTTGTAATTTCTGTCTTTCAAATAAATGAATAAAATCTTAAAAAAAAAAAAAAAAAAAGAACGGACCGCAAGGTCCTGCCATCTTCCAGCCTCCTCCTCCACCCCCTTTCCTCTCCATAGGTAACCCAATACCTATGCAGGAAACAGATAAAGACCCCCCCCCAACTCCCTCCCGGTCCGACTTCCCCCACTCTGCTTTCCAGAGTCGTGGAACCGGGAACCTCAGAACCTTGGAACCTCACCTAGGGTGCCCACCTCCTCCCAGGCACAACTTTCCTGGCTCCCCTTCTCCTGAGCCCTGAAACTTCACCTGAGAGTGCCGTTAATAAATATTGCCTTGCGCCCACTTCGCCTGGTTTCGGTGTTTATCTCGCCTATAAAACTTCTTTATATTTGGTGCCCGAAGCCCGGGAGGAGATTGAGCCCCCACCCTGGTGGGGAGGCTCTCTCCTCTCCCTAGCCGGACCTGGACCTGCCTTTCTGAATGCCACTTCCAAAGCCGTGGTGAGTTTCCCCCAATTCCGAGCCCCCCTCCGGAAAGCCCTGCCCTAATCGCAGCCGCGTCAGGGCGGGCCCGCCGGTCACCAGGTGACCTCCGTGACTCCGAGAGGCTGGGAGACATCCTAACCTCTATGGCAGTCGACACAGTTTTTCCGCAACCCAGTGGTGGACGAGGGGACGCCTTCCTCCAGCCCTCGGGTTGCCCGGCAACGAATCGTGGGGACCTCCCAATCCAAATTCGACCCTAAAACATCTCGGGGGTGTTTTAGGCCTATTGACCAATCTTAAAACCCTGGAACTGGACCAGGACCTGCAAAAACGATGTTACTGTACTGTCGCTTGGCCACAATACCAATTAGACAATCAGTCCCAGTGGCCTCCGGAAGGCACGTTTAATTATCATATTTTCATGGACCTAAATAATCTCAGCAGGCACCAAGGCAGATGGGCCAAGGTCCTTATGTTCCCATATCCCGGCACCTTGTAGGCCCTTTGAGCGTATGAAAGCTCCGTTGAAACACCCCTTTCCTTCACCTTCCCCCAACCGCAGGGTGCATAACCTGCCATCCCTCACAACCCCAGGCAGCAGCTCTTCCTGCCCATGGGTCCTTTCCCAGTGCTTTAATAAACCACCAAAGATTTTGCACCAAAGATGTCTCAAGAATTCTTTCTTGGTCATCGGCTCTGGACCTCACCCCAGTGAACCTCATCTAGGTTCTAGAACTTCATCACAAGCACCTCAAAAATGAAATTAATTTTTTTGAAATTAATTTTGAAAGAAAAGTCAGTCTAATATTGGAAACTAAAGCAAATAAAACCTATTTATTTAGCAAATTTTAAGGTAACTATTAGAGAAAATAATTATTTCTGGTGACTTTTGAATATAGAACTCTGTACATTCTTTATGGTAAATAAGGAGTAAGAGAACAACAAATTAATATTAAATTTCATTTAGCAATTTTATTTTTAGGAGCAGTAATTGTTGCAGTTTTAAAGCTATTTTATGTATATTTTATGTATATATGTTTTATGTATATTTTAAGATAAAGCTAATAGGTAAATATGTCCAGGTTATTAGGAACCAAGATCTTCAATTTCCCTGGTAAAAGATATAGAATACAGAATTGAGTCCAAGATGGTGGAGGAGGAAGAGAACTTAATTTCGTCTGATCCCAGGAATTCAGCTAGATAGCTATGAAACCACACTGAATACCTGCAAACTCAGCCTGAGATCTAAGAAAAGAACAGCTGCAACTCTACGAATAGAAAAGCCACCACTTCCTGCAAGGTAGGAGGTTTGTAGGAGAGAATCAGAGGCAATGCTGTGGTTTTGGAATATAGGTGAGGTTCAGATGGGATCCAGAGCTGACAACCAAGAAAGAACTCTTGAGATGTCTTTGGTGCAAAAAGATGGTTTTATTAAAGCACAGGACTGGTTGGCTGAAAGAGCTGCACTGGGGTTATGAGCAGCAATTGATCATATACAATGGGGTTGGGGGAAGTAAGGAAAAAGGGAGGTTTCAAAAGGATTTTCACATGTTGAAGAAGACCCCCAGGATACTGGAAGTCTAGCCCATTCTCAAGCTAAGGTTGTTTTTCCCTCTGGTAAAATATTAACATTAAGATAGTTGGGAGGGGCACTGAGAGGCTCAGTTGTTAAGCATCTGCCTTCTGCTCAGGTCCTGGGATGGAGCCCCACATCAGACTCCCTTCTAGGCAAGAAGCCTGCTTCTCCCTCTCCCACTCCCCCTGCTTATGTTGCCACTCTCACTGTCTCTCTCTCTCTCTCTCTCTGTCAAATAAGTAAAATCTTAAAAAAAATAATAAGATAGTTGGGAGCTTCCTGGAAGAAGGTCCCACATTTGGGTGGGTGGTGTCACAGGACATCAGCTTGTGCTTTGTTTCAGCTAGGCTTCTGCTCCCTCATCAGCAATATATGAGTGGGGGGAGGGGCGGCAGGGGTTCCATCAACCAGCTATCAGCAAGTGATAGAGCAGTGGGGAATAAAATCAGAACTTTTAGAAGTCTGCCCTGCTGGAGTGGAACCCTCCCTGGGATAGTGTGGTCACAGAACCCTCAGGGTCACAGAAAGAAGGAGGGGGTGACTGAGCATGGCAGAGCTCCCAGATATCAGAGTGGGGAAGCCAGCTACAAAGATGGAGCCCAGGAGTGGGCTCTCAGCTCGGTGTTGCCATAAACTGTGCTCCATAGCACAGTCTGGCCCCTGCTCTGCAGGGACCCAACAAGCAGGAGAACTGGGGAGACTCCCCTTCCTTCCCCAGGAGAAGCATCACAGGAGCATGCCATAGGAATCTGCTGGGTTTGAAGACTCATAACAGGGCCATGTTCTGGGAAGAGAAATGCCCTGTCGCAGGCCAGGTGAGCACCAAGTGCGGCCAGAGACCAGGGAGACAGGAGTGACTGACTGCTTTTCTCCAAGTGTGCACTTGATGTGGGAAACAGAGGCAGAAGAAAAGTTATTAAATTTCCTTACCCACTGACAAACCCCCGAAACAGGCAGAGTGACATTCCTCTAGGGAGTCAACTGCCTCCACCTTAATAGTTTGCTAAGGGGCAAAAGGCAATCCTAGCCTGACCAACCCACCCCAACCAGGATCCTGTGGGTCTACTTTAACATATAAAAATTCCTTTGGAAACTTCTTTTATCTCTAAACCTTCCAAGATATGGGTTGGCAATCATCCCCAAGCGTGTGGCTCACCAATATTGTTCTGAAGGGTCTCATGACTAAGGTTTTATTAAATAGTAATGATGAAGGAGCAGAAGGCTGGCCGAGGACAAAGCAAAAGCTGGCACCTTACACCCCCTCTCCCTCCCAACCTCGGTGACATGTGTGACATTCATCAGGCACTCCTGGCTGCCCTAAAAAGAAAACAAATAGTTAACTTGTAGAGATCACAATCCTACAAGACAGGAGTCTAACTCAGTTTACAAATGTCCTAGTGATTTACAACAAAGAAGATATCTTATCAATAGCCTAACTTCCAGAGACAAGTAACTCAGTTCCTAAAGCCCTAACATTGCCCTCCCCTCCATAAAACTGAAGGAGGCTGAGGCAGAAGGAAATGTAAATAAAGTTAAATTTCTTCTAAACCTAAAGCTCATTGACAAGGATGTGTGATAGGAGGAATGTGACATTCCACCAGGAAACTCCCAACTGTCTTCATGTTAGTGCCTCATTAGAGGGAAAAACAGCCTTGGCTTGACAATAACCAGGCCTCCAGTATCGTGACAGTCTTCTTTACTGTGACAGCCCTTCTGAACACCCACTTTGTCCTCACCTACCCAACTCCTGTGTATATAATCAGCCACTCTGTGTATATAATCATTCACTCCTTGAATAGAGCCCCACATCGGGCTCTCTGCTCAGAGGGGAGCCTGCTTCCCTCTCTCTCTCTGCCTGCCTCTCTGCCTACTTGTAATCTCTGTCAAATAAATAAATAAAATCTTTTAAAAAACAAAACTCTAGCTCTAGGGGGAATACAGCACATAAAATTCATGGCTTTTTTACCCCAAGATTCTTTAGTCTCTCAACTTTACTTTTTTAATTTCCTTTTTCAAACAATTTCTTATTTTATCAACTCTTTTTAAATTTTTTAAAGATTTTATTTATTTATTTGAGAGTGAAAGAATGAGTGAGAAAGAGAACAAGCAAGGGGAATGGCAGAGGGAGAGGGAGAAGCTGGTTCCCCCAGAGCAAGGGAGCCTGATGCAGGGCTCAATCCCAGGACCCTGGGATCATGACCTGAGCCAAAGGCAGACACTGAACCAACTGAGCCACCCAGATGCTCCTTATCAACTCCTTTTTTAAATCATCTTTAATTTTCACTTTTACATTATGTTCTATCCCTTCATTGTATATAATCTTATTTTTGTGTGTGTGTGTATATATATATATATATTTTCTTTCTTTCTTTACAATTTTGGGATGCAGTTTCTTCTAGCAGACCAAAATACCTCCAAAATCTAGTGTATGGTTCTGTTCTATCAACCTGTCTGATCATATTCAATTTTTTTTCTTCTTTTTGTTTTTCTTCTTGCTTTATTTTGTTAAAGTCTTTTAAAATTTTCATGTTTACAATTACATTCCATCCTTTCATTGTTTTTAATTTTATTTTTGTATATGTAACTTTTTCTTTATTTTTTATTTTTTAACTTTTCTTTATTTACAATTTTAAGATGTAGTTTCTTCTAACAAACTGACCAAAATACACTTGGGAAATAGTGTATTGTTAGTTTTTTTCACCTGTTTGTATCCTTTCCTTTCTTGTTGTTGTGGCTTTTCTCTCATTCATTTTTTCTTTCTTTTAATTTACATTTTATTTTATACATTTAATTAATTAATTAATACATTTAATTTTATAGTTACATTCTATCCTTTCATTGTATTTAATTTTATTTTTGTACATATATAAGTTTTTCTTTCTTTATAATTTGGAATCTAATTTTCTAAAAAACAGAACAAAATACAAAGAGAATCCAGTATTTTGCTCTATTCTGCTCACCTGTCTGATTATATTCTCTTTTTCTTTCTCTCTCTCTCTTTTTTTACCCTGGTGTCAGGTCTCTACTGATTTGTTTAGTGTATATTAATCTGGAGTCATTGTTGCCATTTTAGTATTTTGTTCTTTCATTCATCTATTCTTCCCTGGACAGAATGACAAGACAGAGTACTCACCTCAAAAAAGAGAACAAGAAGAAGTACTGACTGCCAGGGACCTAATCAGTATGGGCATAAGTAAGACTTCAGAACTAGACTTCAAAATAATGATTATAAATATATTAGCTGGGCTTGAAAAAACCAAAGATGCCAGAAAATCCCTTTCCAGAGAAATAAAAGAACTAAAATGTAACCAAGTTGAAATAAAAAAGGCTATTAATGAGATGCAATAAAAAATGGAGGCTCTAACTGCTAGGATAAATGAGGCAGAAGAAAGAATTAGTAATATAGAAGATCAAATGATAGAAAATAAAGAAGCTGAGAAAAAGAGAGATAAACAACTACTGGATCACAAGGGGAGAATTCAAGAGATAAGTGATACCATAAAATGAAACAATATTAGAATAACTGTATCCCAGAAGAAAAGGAGAGAAAAGAAGGGCAGTAAGGTATATTGGAGCAAATTATAGCAGAGAACTTCCATAATCTGGGAAATGAAGCAGGCATCAAAATCTAGGCGGCACAGAGAACCCCCCTCAAAATCAATAAAAATAGGTCAACACCCTGACATATAATAATGAAATTTATGAATCTTAGAGGCACAGAGAAAATCCTGAAAGCAGCTCAGGACAAGAGGTCTGTAACCTACAATACAAGGCTAGAAACATTAGATTAGCAAGAGACCTATCCACAGAGACCCAGCAGGCCAGAAAGGACTGGTAGAATATATTCAGGGTGCTAAACAAGAAAAATATGCAGCCAAGAATATTTTACCCAGCTAGGATGTCATTCAAAATAGAAGGAGTGATAAAAAGTGACCAGGACCAAAAAAAAGTAAAAGAATTTGTGATTACCAAACAAGCCCTACAATAAATATTAAAAGGGGTCCTCTAAACAAAGAGAGAGCCAAAATAACACAGACCAGAAAGGAACAGAAACAATATACAGAAAGTCACTGTAATTTGCAGGCAATACGATGGCACTGAATTCATATCTTTCAATAGTTACTCAGAATGTATGGGATAAATGCCCGAATCAAAAGACACAGGGTATCAGATTGGATAAAAAAGCAAGACCCATCCAAATGCTGTCTGCAAGAGACTCATTTTAGACCCAAAAACACCTCCAGATTTAAAGTGAGGGGGTAGACCAATGTTCATAGCAGCAATGTCCACAAGCCAAGCTGTGGTAGGTCCAAGATACCTTCAACAAATGAATGGATAAAGATGTGGTTCATATATACGATGGAATATTACTCAGCCATCAGAAAGGATTACCATCTACCATTTATTTGCATTGACATGGATGGAAGTGGAGGGGATTACACTAAGGGGAATAAGTCAAGCAGAGAAAGACAATTATCATACAGTTTCACTCATATGTGGAATATAAGGAATAGCACAGAGGACCACAGGGGAAGGGAGGGAAAACTGAATGGGAAGAAATCAGAGAAGGAGACACACCATGAGAGACTCAGAACTCTGAGAAACAATCTATGGGTTGCAGAAGGGAGGAGGTAGGGGATGGTATCACTGGGTAATGGGCATTAAGGAGGGCACATGATCTGATGAGCCCTGGGTGTTTGTTTGTTTTTCATTTAATTTTATTTTTTCAGGGGAACCTGGGTGGCTCAGTGGGTTAAAGCCTATGCTTTCAGCTTGGGTCATCCCAGGGTCCTGGGACCGAGCCCCACATTGGGCTCTCTGCTCAGCAGGGAGCCTACTTCCTCCTCTCTCTCTCTCTCTGCCTGCCTCTCTGCCTACTTGTGATCACTATTTGTCAAATAAATAAAGTCTTTTTAAAAAATTTTATTTTGGGGGCGCCTGGGTGGCTCAGTGGTTTAAAGCCTCTGCCTTTCGCTCGGGTCATGATCCCAGGGTCCTGGGATCGAGCCCCGCATCGGGCTCTCTGCTTGGCAGGGAGCCTGCTTCCTCCTCTCTCTCTCTCTCTCTCTGCCTGCCTCTCTGCCTACTTGTGATCTCTCTCTGTCAAATAGATGAATAAAATCTTTAAAAAAAAAATTTATTTTGGGGCGCCTGGGTGGCTCAGTGGGTTAAAGCCTCTGCCTTCGGCCCAGGTCATGGTCTCAGGTTCCTGGGATCGAGCCCCACATTGGGCTCTCTGCTTAGCAGAGAACCTGCTTCCTCCTCTCTCTCTGCCTGCCTCTCTGACTACTTGTAATCTCTGTCTATCAAATAAATAAATAAAATCTTTAAAGAAATAAAATAAAATGGCTTCTGCTTTAAAAAAAAAAAATTATTTTTTCAGTGTTCCGAGATTCATTGTTTATGCACCACACAAGCCCTGGGTGTTATATGCAACTAATGAATCACTGAACACTACATTAAAAACTAATGATGTAATCACTAGCCATTAGGGAGATTCAAATTAAAACCACATTGAGATACCACCTGACACCAGTTAGAATGGCCAAAATTAGCAAGACAGGAAACAACATGTGTTGGAGAGGTTGTGGAGAAAGGGGAACCCTCTTACACTGTTGGTGGGAATGCAAATTGGTGCAGCCATTCTGGAGAAAGGTGTGGAGATTCCTCAAGAAATTAAAAATAGAGCTTCCCTATGACCCTGCAATTGCACTGCTGGGTATTTACCCCAAAGATACAGATGGAGTGAAAAGAAGAGCCATCTGTACCCCAATGTTTATTGCAGCAATGGCCACGGTCGCCAAACTGTGGAAAGAACCAAGATGCCCTTCAACGGACGAATGGATAAGGAAGATGTGGTCCATATACATGATGGAGTATTATGCCTCCATCAAAAAGGATGAATACCCAACTTTTGTAGCAACATGGATGGGACTGGAAGAGATTATGCTGAGTGAAATAAGTCAAGCAGAGACAGTCAAGTATCACATGGTTTTACTTATTTGTGGAGCATAACAAAGAACATGGAGGATATGGGGAGATGGAGAGGAGAAGGGAGTTGTGGGAAATTGGAAGGGGAGATGAACCATGAGAGACTATGGACTCTGAAAAACAACCTGAGGGTTTTGAAGGGGTGGGGGGCGGGAGGTTGGGGAACCAGGTGGAGGGTAATAGAGAGGGCACGTATTGCATGGAGCACTGGGTGTGGTGCAAAAACAATGAGTACTGTTATGCTGAAAATAAATAAATTAATTTAAAAAAACGATGTAGCATATGTTGGCTAATTGAATTTAAATTTAAAAATTAAAAACAAAATAAAGAGGGGATGGAAAACTATTTATCATACTAATGGACATCAAAAGAAAGCTGGGGTAGAAATCCGTATAGCAGACAAACTAGATTCTAAACCAAAGACTGTAATAGGAAATAAGGAAAGACATTACATCATAATTAAAGGATCTATCCAACAAGAAGATCTAACAATTGTAAATATTTATGCCCTCAACATGGAAGCAGCCAATTATATTGACCAATTAATAACAAAATCAAAGAAACACATCAACAATAATACAATAATAGTAGGAGACATTAACACCCCCCTCACAGCAATGGACAGGTCATCTAAGCAGAAGATCAACAAGGAAAAAAGGGCTTTGAATGAAACACTGGACCAGATGGACTTCACAGATATATTCGGAACATTCCATCCTAAAGCAACAGAATACACATTCTTCTCGAGTGCACATAGAACAGTCTCCAGAATAGATCATATCCTGGGTCACAAATCAGGTCTCAACCAGTACCAAAAGATTGGGATCATTCCCTGCATATTTTCAAACCACAATGCTCTGAAGCTAGAACTCAATCACAAGAGGAAATTTGGAAGGAACTCAAATACATGGAGGCTAACGAGCATTCTATAAAGAATGAGTTTGTTAACCAGGAAATTAAAGACAAATTTAAAAAACAAATTCATGGAAACAAATGAAAGTGAAAACACAACTGTTCAAAATCTTTGGGACACAACAAAGGTGGTATTAAGAGGGAAGTATATAGCAATACAAGCCTTTCTCAAGGAACAAGAAAGGTCTCAAATATACCTAACCCTACACATAAAGCAGCTGGAGAAAGAACACAAAGAAAGCCTGAGCCCAGCAGGAGAAGAGAAGTAATAAATATCAGAGCAGAAATCAAGGAAATAGAAACCAAAGAATAGTAGAACAGATCAATGAAACTAGGAGCTGGTTCTTTGAAGGAATTAATAAAATTGATTAACCCCTAGCCAGACCTATCAGAAAGAAAAGAGAAAGGACCCAAATAAATAAAATCATGAATGAAAGAGGAGAGATCACAACCAACACTGAAGAAATACAAACTAGTATAAAAACATATTATGAACAACTATATGCCAACAAATTAGGCAATCTGGAAGGAATGGATGCATTCTTAGAGATGTATAAACTACCAAAATGAATCACAAAGAAATAGAAAACCCAAACACACCCATAACCAGCAAGGAAATCGAATCAGTGATCAAAAAATCTCCCAACAAAAAGAGCCTAGGGCCAGATGACTTCCCAGGGGAATTCTACCAAACATTTTTTTAAAGATTTTATTTATTTATTTGACAGACAGAGATCACAAGTAGGCAGAGAGTCAGGCAGAGAGAGAGGAGGAAGCAGGCTTCCCATTGAGCAGAAAGCCCAATGCAGGGCTCAATCCAGGACCCTGGGATCATGACCTGAGCTGAAGGCAGAGGCTTTAACCCACTGAGCCACCAGGCACCCCAATACCAAACATTTAAAGAAGAATTAATACATATTCTTCTGAAGCTCTTTCAAAAAATAGAAATGGGGGCAACTGGGTGGCTCAGTCATTAAGTGCCTTCATTCAGCTCAGGTCATGATCCCAGGGTCCTGGGATCAAGCCCTGCATTACGCTCGCTCCCTGCTCAGTGGGAAGCCTGCTTCTCCCTCTCCCACTCCCCCTGCTTCTGTTCCCTCTCGCTGTATCTCTCTGTCAAATAAATAAATAAAATCTTTTTTTAAAAAATAGAAATAGAAGGGAAATTTCCAAACTCTTTCCAGGAGGCCAGCATTACATTTATCCCCAAAACAAAGACCCCACAAAAAGAAGAATTACAGACCAATATCCCTGTTGAACTTGGACGCAAAAATTCTCACCAAGATACTAGTTAATAGGATCCAACAGCACATTAAAAGCATTATTCACCAGGACTAAGTGGGATTTATTCCTGGGCTGCAAGGTGGATTAAACATCTGCAAATCAATCAGTGTGATACAATACATAAATAAAAGAAAGGACAAGTCATATGATCCTCTCAATAGATGCAGAAAAAGCGTATGACTAAGTACAGCATCCTGTCTTGATTAAACACAGTGTAGGGATAGAGGCTACAAGTATGGAACCTGACTGGATCTTTTTTTTTTTTTTCTTAATTAATGCTATGAAAGATACTTAACAGGGGAAAGTTTGAATATGGATTAATATTAGATGACATTAGGAATTTGAATATGGATTCATGTTAGATGATAGTGGGAATTATTAATTCATCATATAATTCCACTGTGGTTATGTAAGATACATACCAAAGATTTAGGGATGAATGATTATGGTGTCTGTAACTTGCTTTCAGATAGGTTTAGGAAAAGAAAGATAAGTATACAAACAGATGAAAAGATACAGTTACGGTAAGTATGGCCAAATATTAAGATTGTTGTATCCTTGTATGTATGTGTGTATGTATTTTTGGTGCAAAAAAAGGTGATTCTGTTAAAGCACAGGGACAGGACCTGTGGGTAGAAGAGCTGTTGCTGAACCCTTGCAGTTGGTTTTTGGGTGTTTATCATCCCTTTTTACTCAGTTTTTCTGTATGTTAAACAGTTTTCAAAATAAAACTGGGTGGCTCAGTCAGTTAAGTATTGCCTTCAGCTCAGATCATGACTGGGGTCCTGGGATCAAGCCCAGAGACTAACACCCCGCTCAGCAGGGAGTCTGTTTCTCCCTCTCCCTCCAGCTCTCCCCTCTGCTTGTGCTCTGTCAAATGAATAATTTAAAAATCTTTTTAAAAATTTAAAAGAGGGGAGGCAAAGAAGAAGTCAAACTATCACTCTTTGCAGATGATATGATACATTATGTGGAAAACCCAAAAGACTCCACTCCAAATCTGCTAGAACTTGTACAGGAATTCAGTAAAGTGTCAGGATATAAAATCAGTGCACAGAAATCAGTTGCATTTCTATACACCAACAAGAAGACAGAAGAAAGAGAAATTAAGGAGTCGATCCCATTTACAATTGCACCCAAAACCATAAGATACCTAGGAATAAACCTAACCAAAGAGGCAAAGAATCTGTACTCAGAAAACTATAAAGTACTCATGAAAGAAATTGAGGAAGTCACAAAGAAATGGAAAAATGTTCCATGCTCATGGATTGGAAGAATAAATATTGTGAAAATGCCTATGCTACCTAAAGCAATCTACACATTTAATGCAGTCCCTATCAAAATACCATCCATTTTTTTTCAAAGAAATGGAACAAATAATCCTAAAATTTATATGGAACCAGAAAAGACCTCGAATAGCCAGAGGAATGTTGAAAAAGAAAGCTAACGTTGGTGGGATCACAATCCAGACTTCAAGCTCTATTACAAAGCTGTCATCATCAAGACAGTATGGTATTGGCAAAAAAACAGACATGTAGATCAATGGAACAGAATAGAAAGCCCAGAAATAGACCATCAACCCTATGGTCAACTAATCTTCGACAAAGCAGGAAAAAATTTTCAATGGAAAAAAGACAGTCTCTTCAACAAATGGTGTTGGGAAAATTAGAGAGCCACATGCAGAAAAATGAAACTGGACCATTTCCTTACACCACACATGAAAATAGACTCAAAATGGATGAAGGACCTCAATGTGAGAAAGGAATCCATCAAAATCCTTAAGAAGAATACAGGCAGCAACCTCTTCGACCTCAGCCTCAGCAACTTCTTCCTAGGAACATTGCCAAAGGCAAGGGAAGCAAGGGCAAAAATGAACTTATTGGGACTTCATCAAAATCAAAAGCTTCTGCACAGCAAAGGAAACAGTTAACAAAACCAAAAGACAACTGACAGAATGGGAAAAGATATTTGCAAAAGACATATCAGATAAAGGGCTAGTATCCAAAATCTATAAAGAATTTCTCAAACTCAACACCCAAAGAACAAATAACCCAATCAAGAAATAGGCTGAGGACATGAACAGACATTTCTGCAAAGAAGACATCCAGATGGCCAACAGACACATGAAAAAGTGCTCCACGTCACTCAGCATCAGGGAAATACAAATCAAAACCACAATGAGATACCTCCTCACACCAGTCAGAATGGCTAAAATTAACAAGTCAGGAAAGGACAGATGCTGGCGAGGATGCAGAGAAAGGGGAACCCTCCTACACTGTTGGTGGGAATGCAAACTGGTGCAACCACTCTGGAAAACAGCATGGAGGTTCCTCAAATGTTGAAAATAGAGCTATCCTATGACCCAGCAATCGCACTACTGGGTATTTACCATAAAGATACAAATGTAGTGATCTGAAGGGGCATGTGCACCCGAATGTTTATGGCAGCAATGTCCACAATAGCCAAACTATGGAAAGAACCTAGATGTCCATCAACAGATGAGTGGATAAAGAAGATATGGTATATATATACAATGGAATACTATGCAACCATCAAAAGAAATGAAATCTTGCCATTTGCGACGACATAGATGGAACTATAAGTCAATCAGAGAAAGACAATTATCATATGATCTCCCTGATATGAGGAAGTTGAGAGGCAATGTGGGGAGGTTGGGGGGTAGGAAGGGACTAAATGAAACAAGACGGGATCGGGAGGGAGACAAACCATAATAGACTCTCTTTTTTTTTTTTTTTTCTCATTTTATTATTTTTTCAGCGTAACAGTATTCATTCTTTTTGCACAACACCCAGTGCTCCATGCAAAACGTGCCTTCTCCATTACCCACCACCTGTTCCCCCAACCTCCCACCCCTGACCCTTCAAAACCCTCAGGTTGTTTTTCAGAGTCCATAGTCTCTTATGGTTCGCTTCCCCTCCCCAATGTCCATAGCCCGCTCCCCCTCCCCCAATCCCACCTCCTCGCAGCAACCCCCAGTTTGTTTTGTGAGATTAAGAGTCATTTATGGTTTGTCTCCCTCCCAATCCCATCTTGTTTCATTTATTCTTCTCCTATCTCCTACCCCCCCATGTTGCTTCTCCATGTCCTCATATCAGGGAGATCATATGATAGTTGTCTTTCTCCGATTGACTTATTTCACTAAGCATGATACGCTCTAGTTCCATCCACGTTGTCGCAAATGGCAAGATTTCATTTCTTTTGATGGCTGCATAGTATTCCATTGTGTATATATACCACATCTTCTTTATCCATTCATCTGTTGATGGACATCTAGGTTCTTTCCATAGTCTGGCTATTGTAGACATTGCTGCTATAAACATTCGGGTACACGTGCCCCTTCGGATCACTATGTTTGTATCTTTAGGGTAAATACCCAGTAGTGCAATTGCTGGGTCATAGGGTAGTTCTATTTTCAACATTTTGAGGAACCTCCATGCTGTTTTCCAGAGTGGTTGCACCAGCTTGCATTCCCACCAACAGTGGAGGAGGGTTCCCCTTTCTCCACATCCTCGCCAGCATCTGTCATTTCCTGACTTGTTCATTTTAGCCATTCTGACTGGTGTGAGGTGATATCTCATTGTGGTTTTGATTTGTATTTCCCTGATGCCGAGTGACGTGGAGCACTTTTTCATGTGTCTGTTGGCCATCTGGATGTCTTCTTTGCAGAGATGTCTGTTCATGTCCTCTGCCCATTTCTTGATTGGATTGTTTGTTCTTTGGGTGTTGAGTTTGCTAAGTTCCTTATAGATTTTGGATACTAGCCCTTTATCTGATATGTCGTTTGCAAATATCTTCTCCCATTCTGTCAGTTGTCTTTTGGTTTTGTTAACTGTTTCCTTTGCTGTGCAAAAGCTTTTGATCTTGATGAAATCCCAACAGTTCATTTTTGCCCTTGCTTCCCTTGCCTTTGCTGTTGTTCCTAGGAAGATGTTGCTACGGCTGAGGTCGAAGAGGTTGCTGCCTGCATTCTCCTCAAGGATTTTGATGGATTCCTTTCTCACATTGAGGTCCTTCATCCATTTGGAGTCTATTTTCGTGTGTGGTGTAAGAAAGTGGTCCAATTTCATTTTTCTGCATGTGGCTGTCCAATTTTCCCAGCACCATTTATTGAAGAGGCTGTCTTTTTTCCATTGGACATTCTTTCCTGCTTTGTCGAAGATTAGTTGACCATAGAGTTGAGGGTCGATTTCTGGGCTCTCTATTCTGTTCCACTGATCTATGTGTCTGTTTTTGTGCCAGTACCATGCTGTCTTGATGATGACAGCTTTGTAATAGAGCTTAAAGTCCGGAATTGTAATGCCACCAACTTTGGCTTTGTTCTTCAATATTCCTTTGGCTATTTGAGGTCTTTTCTGGTTCCATATAAATTTTAGGATTATTTGTTCCATTTCTTTGAAAAAAATGGATGGTATTTTGATAGGGATTGCATTAAATGTGTAGATTGCTTTAGGTAGCATAGACATTTTCACAATATTTATTCTTCCAATCCAGGAGCATGGAACATTTTTCCATTTTTTGGTGTCTTCCTCAATTTCTTTCATGAGTACTTTATAATTTTCTGTGTATAGATTCTTAGTCTCTTTGGTTAGGTTTATTCCTAGGTATCTTATAGTTTTGGGTACAATTGTAAATGGGATTGACTCCTTAATTTCTCTTTCTTCAGTCTTGTTGTTGGTGTACAGAAATGCACCTGATTTCTGTGCATTGATTTTATATCCTGACACTTTACTGAATTCCTGAACAAGTTCTAGCAGTTTTGGAGTGGAGTCTTTTGGGTTTTCCACATATAGTATCATATCATCTGCGAAGAGTGATAGTTTGACTTCTTCTTTACCAATTTGGATGCCTTTAATTTCTTTTTGTTGTCTGATTGCTGAGGCTAGGACTTCTAGTACTATGTTGAATAGCAGTGGTGATAATGGACATCCCTGCCGTGTTCCTGACCTTAACGGAAAAGCTTTCAGTTTTTCTCCATTGAGAATGATATTTGCGGTGGGTTTTTCATAGATGGCTTTGATAATATTGAGGTATGTGCCCTCTATCCCTACACTTTGAAGAGTTTTGATCAGGAAGGGATGCTGTACTTTGTCAAATGCTTTTTCAGCATCTATTGAGAGTATCATATGGTTCTTGTTCTTTCTTTTATTAATGTGTTCTATCACATTGATTGATTTGCGGATGTTGAACCAACCCTGCAGCCCTGGAATAAATCCCACTTGATCGTGGTGAATAATCCTTTTAATGTACTGTTGAATCCTATTGGCTAGTATTTTGGCGAGAATTTTTGCGTCTGTGTTCATCAAGGATATTGGTCTGTAGTTCTCTTTTTTGGTGGGATCCTTGTCTGGTTTTGGGATCAAGGTGATGCTGGCCTCATAAAATGAGTTTGGAAGTTTTCCTTCCATTTCTATTTTTTGGAACAGTTTCAGGAGAATAGGAATGAGTTCTTCTTTAAATGTTTGGTAGAATTCCCCTGGGAAGCCGTCTGGCCCTGGGCTTTTGTTTGTTTGGAGATTTTTTTTTTTTTTTTTTTTTTTTTTTTATTTACTTATTTGACAGAGAGAGATCACAAGTAGGCAGAGAGGCAGGCAGAGAGAGAGGGAAGCAGGCCTGCTGCTGAGCAGAGAGCCCGATGCGGGACTCGATCCCAGGACCCTGAGATCATGACCCGAGCCGAAGGCAGCGGCCTTAACCACTGAGCCACCCAGGCGCCCCTGTTTGGAGATTTTTGATGACTGTTTCAATCTCCTTACTGGTTATGGGCCTGTTCAGGTTTTCTATTTCTTCCTGGTTCAGTTGTGGTAGTTTATATGTCTCTAGGAATGCATCCATTTCTTCCAGATTGTCCAATTTGTTGGCGTAGAGTTGCTCATAGTATGTTCTTATAATTGTCTGTATTTCTTTGGTGTTAGTTGTGATCTCTCCTCTTTCATTCATGATTTTATTGATTTGGGTCCTTTCTCTTTTCTTTTTGATGAGTCTGGCCAGGGGTTTATCAATCTTATTGATTCTTTCAAAGAACCAGCTCCTAGTTTCATTGATTTTTTTCTATTGTTTTTTTGGTTTCTATTTCATTGATTTCTGCTCTGATCTTTATGATTTCTCTTCTCCTGCTGGGTTTAGGGTTTCTTTCTTGTTCTTTCTCCAGCTCCTTTACGTGTAGGGTTAGGTTGTGTACTTGAGACCTTTCTTGTTTCTTGAGAAAGGCTTGTACCGCTATATATTTTCCTTTCAGGACTGCCTTTGCTGTGTCCCACAGATTTTGAACTGTTGTGTTTTCATTATCATTTGTTTCCATGAATTTTTTCAATTCTTCTTTAATTTCCTGGTTAACCCATTCATTCTTTAGAAGGATGCTGTTTAGTCTCCATGTATTTGGGTTCTTTCCAGCTTTCCTCTTGTGATTGAGTTCTAGCTTCAGAGCATTGTGGTCTGAAAATATGCAGGGAATGATCCTAATCTTTTGATACCGGTTGAGACCTGATTTGTGACCCAGGATGTGATCTATTCTGGAGAAGGTTCCATGTGCACTAGAGAAGAATGTGTATTCTGTTGCTTTGGGATGAAATGTTCTGAATATATCTGTGATGTCCATCTGGTCCAGTGTGTCATTTAAGGCCTTTATTTCCTTGTTGATCTTTTGCTTGGATGATCTGTCCATTTCAGTGAGGGGAGTGTTCAAGTCCCCTACTATTATTGTATTATTATTGATGTGTTTCTTTGATTTTGTTATTAATTGGTTGATATAGTTGGCTGCTCCCACGTTAGGGGCATAGATATTTAAAATGGTTAGATCTTCTTGTTGGACAGACCCTTTGAGTAGGATATAGTGTCCTTCCTCATCTCTTATTATAGTCTTTGGCTTAAAATCTAATTGATCTGATATAAGGATTGCCACTCCAGCTTTCTTCTGATGCCCATTAGCATGGTAAATTGTTTTCCACCCCCTCACTTTAAATCTGGAGGTGTCTTCACGTCTAAAATGAGTTTCTTGTAGGCAACATACTGATGGGTTTTGTTTTTTTATCCATTCTGATACCCTGTGTCTTTTGATTGGGGCATTTAGCCCATTATCATTCAGGGTAACTATTGAGAGATATGAATTTAGTGCCATTATTAGCCTGTAAGGTGACTGTTACTGTATATTGTCTCTGTACCTTTCTGATCTACTACTTTTAGGCTCTCTCTTTGCTTAGAGGACCCCTTTCAATATTTCCTGTAGAGCTGGTTTGGTGTTTGCAAATTCTTTCAGTTTTTGTTTGTCCTGGAAGCTTTTGATCTCTCCTTCTATTTTCAATGATAGCCTAGCTGGATAGAGTATTCTTGGCTGCATGTTTTTCTCGTTGAGTGCTCTGAATATATCATGCCAGCTCTTTCTGGCCTGCCAGGTCTCTGTGGATAAGTCTGCCGCCAATCTAATATTTTTACCATTGTATGTTACAGACTTCTTTTCTCGGGCTGCTTTCAGGATTTTCTCTTTGTCACTAAGACTTCTAAATTTTACTATTAGGTGACGGGGTGTGGACCTATTCTTGTTGACTTTGAGGGGGGTTCTCTGCATCTCCTGGATTTTGATGCTTGTTCCCTTTGCCATATTAGGGAAATTCTCTCCAATGATTCTCTCCAATAGACCTTCTGCTCCCCTCTCTGTTTCTTCTTCTTCTGGAATCCCAATTATTCTAATGTTGTTTCGTCTTATGGTGTCACTTATCTCTCGAATCCTCCCCTCATGGTCCAGTAGCTGTTTGTCCCTCTTTTGCTCGGCTTCCTTATTCTCTGTCATTTGGTCTTCTATATCACTAATTCTTTCTTCTGCCTCATTTATCCTAGCAGTGAGAGCCTCCATTTTTGATTGCACCTCATTAATAGCTTTTTTGATTTCAACTTGGTTAGATTTTAGTTCTTTAATTTCTCCAGAAAGGGCTTTAATATCTCCAGAGAGGGTTTCTCTAATATCTTCCATGCCTTTTTCGAGCCCGGCTAGAATGTTCAGAATCGTCATTCTGAACTCTTGATCTGACATATTACCCATGTCTGTGTTGATTAGGTCCCTAGCCTTCGGTACTGTCTCTTGTTCTTTTGTTTGTGGTGATTTTTTCCGCCTTGTCATTTTGTCCAGATAAGAGGATATGAAGGAGCAAATAAACTACTAAAAGGGTGGCAAAGACCCCGGAAAAATGCGCTGTAACCAAATGAGAAGAGACCCCAAATTGTGGGGGGGAGAAAGGGGATAAAACAGCTTCTGAAAAAAAAAGGGGAAAAAAAAAAAGAAAGAAAAAAATTTAAAAAATAAAACAAATAAAAAAATACAAAAAAGAAAGAAAAAATATATATATTTAGATGAACTAGTCAAAAAATGTTAAAAAAGAAAAGGGTAAAAGTTTTAAAAAATTTAGCAGAAGAAGAAAAAAGAAAAAAGAAAAAAAAATTGAAAAAAGAAAAAAAAATTGAAAAAAGAAAAAAAAATTGAAGTAGCCGCAAGACTAAAGAATCATGGGGAGAAAGCCATGAGTTCCGTGCTTTGCTTTCTCCTCCTCTGGAATTGCTCTGCTGTCTTAGGAATTGAATCTGCTTTCTCCTTGATAGATGAACTTTGTCCTGGCTGGATATTTTGTTGATCTTCTGGGGGAGGGGCCTGTTGTAGTGACTCTCAAGTGTCTTTGCCCGAGGCGGGATTGCACCGCCCTTACCGGCGGCCGGACTAAGTAATAGGCTCGGGTTCGCTTTTGGGAGCTTCTGTTCCCTGAACGCTTTCCGTAGAGTTCCGGAGGACGGGAATGAAAATGGCGGCCTCCCAGTCTCCGGCCCGGAGGAGCCGAGAGCCTGGGGCCCCACTCCTCAGTGCGCCCCCAGAGGACAGCACCCAATCACTCCCGTATCCCCAGCCTCTAGCCGCGCTCGGAGCTCACCCAGCCCGCGACCAGTTCAAGGTAACCCCGAGCTGAGAGTTCAGTCCTCGGCTCTGTCTTGGCAGCCGGCTTCTCCGTTCTAATAGCTGCGAGCTCTCCGACACTCCGACACCCCCGATCCTTCTGTGACCCTGCGGGGCCTGGGGCCACGCTGGCCCCGCGTGGGCTTCACCCCGGTTTAGCCCCTGGAGCAATGTCCCTCAGTGGAACAGACTTTTAAAAGTCCTGATTTTGTGCTCCATTCCTCCGCCGCTTGCCGGGAGCCGGCCCCTCCCCCCGCGGTCTATCTTCCCGTCATTTTAGATTCACTTCTCCGCCAGTCCTACCTTTCAGAAAGTGGTTGATTTTCTGTTTCTAGAGTTGCTGTTCTTCTTCTCTTCGCTCTCCCGTTGGATTTGTAGGTGTTTGCAATGTTTAGATAAGCTATCGAGCTGATCTCCTGCTACCTGATGTAGTCTCAGGCTGCTACTTCTCCGCCATCTTGACTCCTCCCCCCATAATAGACTCTTAATCTCACAAAACAAACTGAGGGTTGTGAGGGGGTGGGGGTAGGGAGAGGGTGGTGGGGTTATGGACATTGGAGAAGCTATGTGCTATGGAGTGCTGTGAAGTGTGTAAACCTGGCAATTCACAGACCTGTACCCCTGAGGATAATAATACATTATATGTTAATGTAAAAAATAAAAAAAAAAAATTAAAAGAGGGGAGCCTGGGTAGCACAGTTGTTAAGTGCCTCAGGTCATGGTCCTGGGGTCCTGAGATCAAGCCCTGCATCGGGCTCCCTGCTCAGTGGGAAGCCTGCTTCTCCCTCTCCCACTTCCCCTGCTTGTGTTTCCTCTCTCACTGTCTCTGTCTTTCAAATTAATTGATTAATTAATTAAAAGAAATTAAAAGTTGGAAATAATTTTCATATTAACTTTGTAAAAGTAATAATGGAAAAATAAAATTATATATATATACATATAGAGAGAGAGAAAAAAATAATGGAAGATATTCCAGGATATATCCCATTAATATTGCTTATTTTTTTGTTCTCCTCAGCAATCAAGCGATTCTCACTTTGATCATTCAAAAGACACATTAAGAAACATATCCAAGGGACGCCTGGGTGGCTCAGTGGGTTAAAGCCTCTGCCTTCGGCTCAGGTCATGATCCCAGGGTCCTGGGATCGAGTCCCGCATGGAGCCCCGCATGGAGCCCCGCATTGAGCCCCGCATCGAGCCCCGCATCGGGCTCTCTGCTCCGCAGGGAGCCTGCTTCCTCCTCTCTCTCTGCCTGCCTCTCTGCCTAGTTGTGATTTCTCTCTGTCAAATAAATAAAATATTAAAAAAAAAGAAACATATCCAAACTTTGCTGTCTCTTTACCCAAGTTTGATTTTAGTATTTTATTAAAAATTCTTGAATTTGTAAATATTAAAACACTGCAACTTAATTACACAAGAATGACAATGTACTAGCAATAAAATCAAAATAGAAGCTAAACTATTTAGAAGCAGTAGCAACTCCTTACTTCAAAGATAATTTTAAAAGGCAATTTTAAAGAATGCTTCATATGTATTCAAAGCAGCTCTCAGCCTGCAGTGATGCCACCGCACCAACAGAGGACACTGCTAAGCATCTTAGGTGCAGCTGGAAAACCTTTAATCAGTGCTGTTGCAATCTCTTAATTAGCTTGAATTGATGAGTTCATAGAATTTATTTTGCTAATTATGTTTACTGCTTACTGTACTTACTCTTATACTACACACTAACTGGTACAGAAGTGTTCTAACAACTGGTTGAGCCATACCAGTGCAGACCAGCTGATAGTGCTTTCTTCTATTAAGACAGAAGCCATTGGGCTCCTGCAGGAGGGTATTCTGCACGAGGACTCTCAGTACCACCATCTTCCACTCTCCGGGGCTTGTTCCATTCTAATCCCTACTTTCCTGCATTTCCTCCTCACTTGATCCTCCTCCTCCTCCGCCACCCCACCTCCTCCTCCCCCTCCTCCTCCTCCTTCTTTTTGATCCTTCTTAACAGCATATGAAAACACTCAAAACTTTACAAAAAAGAAAAAAAGTTTCCTCAATTCTATATACTCTGCTCCCTCAATTTTTCTTTCCTTGCAAATATGGCCAAATTTATTTAAAATTGTATCCTTTCCTCCACTGCCTCCATTTCTTTCCTCCAAATTATTCCTCCATGGCCTGATATCTGGGGCTTCTGATCTCAGATCAAAACTGCTCACACCAAGATCACCAAAGCTCCTTGTTGCCAAATCCAGTGGCCACTCCTCATTCTTGGTGTCATCACTCCTCAAGAGCATCCTACACTTTACCCTTCCTTCTTACCTGGGCTTTTACCACAACACTTTCCAGATTTCATTTTGTCTGCTGGCTTCTCTTCCCCTGCTGTCCCTTTGGTGTATGTTCTTCACTTTTTTCCTTAGCTCTCTTCTCTCCTCATGCTACACATTTTCTGAGGCCTATCTCCATTACTCTCCTCCCCCTGTGTGTTGATGCCACCCATTAAATCCATCTGCAGCCATGACCCCCCTTCCTCCAAGTTCCACTGGAATAAACCTTGTTGCAGAAAATGGTGTCACCCACCCAGTTGTCAAGGAAGAAACAAGGTACGCAATCTTGACTTGTCCCTTTCCCTCCCCCACACTGCAAAATGATTCCCCAGACATTAACTTTACCTCCTAAGCACCCCATAAAACTATTCCTCTTCTTTCCATCAGCCATTACCTTAATTCTAGTTTCCATTCTCTTCCCCTGGGATCACTGCAGAAGCTCCTTGCTCAGCAGGAGCCTGCTTCTCCCTCTGCCTTCCACTCTCCCTGTTTGTGATCTCTCTCTGACAAATAAGTCTCCACGCTGCAGTGATCTAAGTCACAAATCTCTCCCTGTTCTCAGGCTTAAAGCTCTTCACTATTCCTCTGGATAAAGCCTCCATCTTGTCATGGCTGACAAGGCCCAGTAAGAGCTGGCCCAAGCCTCCCTCTCCAGCCTCACCTTTCCCCACCTCTCCCTTGCACCATAAGCCCCTAAGTCATGGGGAACATATTGGTCTTCCCAGTTTGTTTTGTGCTTGTTCCTTGACCTTTGATGTCCCCTCTAGAATACTCTTGTCTTCTCAATGCCTGGCTAACTCCTCTAATCAGTCTTCAGTCTTCAGGCCTCAGCTTGGACCTCTGTTCCTATAGGCTTCCTCTGAGTCACCATGACTGGCTTAGCTGCCCCTGTTGACTATTGTCACAGCAACTGTTTACCATAGACTACTGATTTTTTCAATCTTACATAACCTGCTATACAAACACGGCTTCCAGACCTGTCCACCGCTCCTTCCTGATTAGCATCCCAAGACCCCCTCCTGAGCTGCCACTAACCTAGGCAATCCTGTATGACCCTTCTCACAGCATTTATTACACTTTTTTTGTAACTGTATATTTGTTTCCACTCTCCAATAAATCATGAGTCCCACAAAGGACCACTTCTCTATCAGTTACCACTTAGCAATTGCCAGTTATTGCTCAACAAATGTTCAGTGGGTGAATGAATCCTTCTGTGATTATAGTTCAAGCCACCTTAGTTATGAAGTTCAAGGGATACATGTAATTAATTTACATAGTGCTATAGAATTATTGTATTAGTATCTAGCTGTTTTACTCCCTGAGGGTACAGTCTATGCCTTATTCAATGTCTTTGCTCCAGAAAACTCAGCATGCCTGGCATATACTCTTTTCAACCAACTTTTGTTGATTGTATCAGTGATCCAAAAAATTAAGAAACAGAGGCCCAGGTGATTGAACCCTAGACTGCACATAGCTACCTTGTCCCAGAAGCAGTATTAGAACTCAGTCTGATGGGGCGCTTGGGTGACTCAGTTAACATGTCTGCCTTTGGCTCAGATCATGATCCCAGGATCCTGGAATCAAGCCCCTTCTCAGGCTCCCTGCTCAGTGAGGAGTCTGTTTCTCCCTCTCCCTCTGTCTGGCCCCTACCATCCCCATTCCACTGGTGCTGTCTCAAATAAATAAAATCTTAAAAAACAAACAAACACAAAAACCCTCAGTCTGAAAAAAGGGATGCTGGGAAGGAAGCTCCTTGATGTCTAAATAGAATGTCAGCACAAATGAGAGAAGTACTGAGTTCTCTCCATCAAGAGACTGACCAGAGAGGTGCCTAGCTGGCTTAGTTGGGAGAACACGTGGCTCTTAATCTCAGGGTCATGAGTTTGAGTCCCACATTGGGTGCAGAGATAGCATAAGTAAACTCTGAGAGAGAAAGACACTGGCCAGTAGCAATGGGAACTGCTACAGTCAAATATCCTCATAGTAGATATGACTTAGGCCAAGAGGTGTGAGGACAGGAGTTTTGGGTATTTCAGCATGGAAGAGAGATTGGACCCCTGGTTTCTCTTGACCCTTTTAGTCAGTTTCAACCCTCAACCCCACGTACTGGTATTGGGGTATTATTTGTTCTTCTCTGGAATCTGTTTGCTCCTAAGATAGTTCTTTTCCCAGTCTTTCTTTGCTACAGTGAGTCACTGACAGGGGCCTGGGAGAATCATTTATAGTATAGCCCATGGTGGATGTTACCTCTTTCTAGGTGTTTAACATACCCCTCCCCCAGCACCCACCTTGGGTGCCTGGGTGGTTCAGTCAGTAAAGCCTCTGCCTTCTGCTCAGGTCATGACCCCAGGGTCCTGGGATCAAGTCCCGCATTGGGCTCCTTGCTCAGCAGAAGCCTCCTTCTCCCTCTGCCTGCCACTCCCCCTGCTTGTGATCTCTCTCTCTCTGAAACAAATACACACATACATACGTACATACATACATACATACATACATACATACATAAATGTTAAAAATAAGTAAGTAAAATCTTTAAAAAAAAAAATCTCTCCTCTTCAGCTTCCTCTCCAGCTCCAGGTCTCACTTTTCATCCCCACACCGACTCTCCCAAAAACTCTGGTGAAATTCATGAGACAGCCAAGAGATAAAAGTGAAGAGAGGCAGCACTGCCGAAGAGGTGGGGAGGGAACAGGAAGAAATCTGATTTTCTCCCTTTCCTCCATTTCTTGAGAACACTCCCATGTCCCTACCTCTAGAAGCAGATAAATCCCCTGCTTTCCTAAACATCATGAACCTTTAGAGGAAGCTGAGCCTGAGCTCCTTTCTTCCATCATAAGAGTCAGTCTTGAGGCTAAAGAGCCCAAGATGGGAGATAGGTGGGCTTTTCTCTAATTGGGACTTTTTCTCTTTTACCGCACATTTTGAGTAACCTTCAAGCACATTCACACACTGACAGTATTTTACCTTTGCACTGGACTTGAAATTCCAGGACTTACCTCTTTACTGGCACCAATACACTGTGAGCTTGGTGGAATGTTGACCAGGACTCAAAAGCCAAACATATCAGCCTCTCGTAAATATACTTCATTTCCTTCACTCCTGGACTGACTGGGTTTCTACTGGCATAACAGAAAACTGCCCAGTGACCCAGATTCTGCAGGGGATGCTTTAAGAGTGAAGAGAAGGAATCTGTTACTCCATCTTCTCCTCATCCTTGCACCTAACAGTATATGTTTGTCAGCCCATTAAAAATACTTTTTGCTAATACTTAACTCAGACAACACTGTGGCAGTCAACAAATCCCATTCTCCCTTTTTCCAATAATTAAGTCTAGGAGTCTGGCTGCTTGCTTAACAAAGGAGTACAAGAAGTCTTCAGATGCCCTGACACACAGGATGGCTGACTACTGCTGAGATGCACAGGACTCTGTAAGACAGCTCTGGCTACCTGCTGAGTTCTAGCACAGACCCTGCAGTGATCATCTTTTCTCTAGCCCCAGACCAGGCTAAATAGGATTCAAAACACTGTCTCTGTGCCCTCTATCAATCTCATAGACCTTTAGCGCATATGGGCCTTAAAATAATAAAGCTTAACACGGTACTTAAAGGGCTGGTCTGCTTAAATCATGAATGTGCACATTACTTTTTTGCAGTAATTAAGACGCTACTTGTTCACATTTAATCACCATCTTCACAAACATTGTCTTAACTAAAAACTTCTATCAACAGGAAGTCCTAGAATGATAGCGTATGAGCCGCAAAGATTTGGAAAACATCACACACCCTTTTTCATCTAAAAACTTGGGTGCCTGAGAATGGGGTCTTAATCATGGCCAGGCTGCACATTTAGGTCAGGCCCTATCTACACATTTTTATATGCTCAGTGCTTAGCAGAGATCCAGACACACAGCTGGCCCTTGATAAGTATTTGTTGAATTTCAATAAATCCTATAAAAAGCTCACATGGCGACATCAGCTTGTCACATCTCTTACCACTTCTGTTCCCAAAAGTAGTACTACTAGTAGAACCTAATAGACCCAGGTCTAGCAGCAGGGGGCACACACAGCCGCTGCTCAAATCTGAGAAGGAATGGCACAAACTCCAAAAGAGGGTTGGATTTAGACCTGGCCTCAAAACCTGAAGTGACTTCCCCTTCCCATGTTGATACTGGGATTCATAAGGTGCAGAGTGGAAGAGTGAGCAAAGACAGTGGATTTCAGGACCTTACAACCCAGTGAATTAACCCCTAAGAGAACTCTTCCTTCCCAAAGAGGGGATAGAAAGGAGAATAGGAGAGAGACTTCCCACAGCTGTTGGCTAAAACAGCCGCTCTCACCTCAGTCCATTCGGGGAAGGGGTTACAAAGCAGACAATCTTTATTCACAATTGCGGCAGCAGAGGGAAGGTACCCCCAGGTCAGTTCAAAAGCAGAGATACTGGGTGGAGCAGATGGTGCAGGGTAGGGACTCAGCACTCGTCCTCTCCCAGTAGGGCATAAGGGTTTCGGGCAGCCAGGCTGGACCCTGGAGCTGAAGTTGGGGTGTCCTCATCCCCTTCCCCCTCCTCATCTGCATCCCGGTCCTCCTCTCCCTCCTCCTCACAGGAGCTGCTCAGCTCTTCTTCTTCCTCCTCCTCCTCGTCACCTGCTGGCCCCACCCTGCCCTGCAAAACCACCAGCTCTGTGGTCTCCGGATGGGACTCCCAGGTGCCTGGGGAACCAAAACAAGAAGAGAACAGAGGAAAGTTTTAAGCGAGGAACTAAAGCCAAAGAAAGATGGGGAAAAGGCAAAGACTAAGAGTAACAATCGGTTTTGTAGCTGCTGGCATTCATTCATTCAAATTCCCATATGCTGGGCACTGAACAGAAGCTCTGCATATATTAACTCTACTCTCTACCACCACCTTGCCAGAGGACAACTATCATCCAGGTTTTGCAGATCAGGAAACTGTCTCAAAGACACTTAGTAACATAGAGCTGACCGACAGGTAGAGAATCCAGGTCTAACCCTCACTCTGTGTAGCCACAGACCCCCCACCTTTTTGCCTACATTATAGCACAAGAACAGTGGCTGTCTGACCTTTCTGTTCATTGTAGCCGGGGGGATGAAAACACAGGCTGAGGCGGCCGTCCAGTGCCAGCCGTAGGAGGCTATTGGCTGCTCTGTACACATCGTTCCGGGCTGCCTTAGCTGTCTTATAACCACGCTTCTCTGCCCAGGCTGGAGAGAGAAAAGAAGAGTAGGGAGGGAAGCCATTAACTGGGCCCAGTTACCATCACCCCATTCTTATAACACAGTCCTTCCAGTTTTCTCCAGATCATCCCAGACCACTGATCTTGCTGGCCCCACAACAGAAATCCAGGCATGCGCAGCCAGGTGCTTCATCAATGGCAGAACCTCTAAGGACAGGTGAGGAGATAGGACAGGGTTCAGGGTAAGGGGAGAAGAAACCAGGAACATGGAGCCCACCTTCACAGATGTCCCAGGCACACCAGGGGTGTTCCGCTGAGGGATCCTTGGCCTCTGGGTGGCGCAGGTGGAGCAGGACCTGCACAGGAATTCGAGAGGCCAGGTAGCCCACGGCGGTGTATGGCTCCTGGATTTGGGCAATGGGGTAGATCCCTGCCAGAACCTGAGGGCAAACAAGAATGCTCAGTCTGTTCCTGACCCCCTGCCTCCTCTCCTTTCCTGCCACCCTGCCCTCGTACCTGTAACTGCCTGGGCAGAAGGGATGGGAATATGAGGCCGGGGCAGTCACAGAGCTTCACAGAGGGGGTGAGGAAGTAGGTCTGAAAGTATCGGGTGTGGCCAGGGGTTCTGGAGACACTCACAACCTTCCTGCCTACCAGACCGTTGATCAGCGAGGACTTGCCCACATTGGGGAAACCTAAGAAAGGCAAGAAAAATTAACATTAGACAGTTCCCTACTCTGCAATAGGCAGGATGTAGTGCTATAACTATAAATAAGAAAGAAAGTAAGGCACAGAAATTAAAGAAGTGGGGGTGCCTGGGTGGTTCAGCCACTAAACATATGCCATGGGCTCAACTCATGGTCCCAGCATGCTGGGATCAAGCCCCATATAGGGCTTCCTGTTCAGCGAGAAGCCTGCTTCTCCCTCTCCCACTCCCCTTACTTGTGTTTCCTCTCCCACTAACTTCCTGTCAAATAAATAAATAAAATCTTATGAAGGAAGGAAGGATGGAAAGAAATTAAAGAAGTGGTACAACCTTGCAAGTTTCGAAGCAGACTCTGGGCTGCTAGGGTTGAATCCTGGCCTCTCCACTTATCAGCTTTATAACCTCAAGGCAATTTACTTCATTTTCTGAGCCTGTTTCCTCATCTTACAAGTACAGATACCTTCAAGCTCAAAGTGGTCAGGATTAAATACAACTGTGTGGTTCAGTGCCTGCAGTACACTAAATGCCCAACACAAGTAAGACATGCAGCTCATAATCATCGCAACTTCTCCAGGGAGAAGACGGGAAAACCTCGAGGCTCACTGCTCCTCTCTTCAGGACTACCTCTAACATTTTGGGTGACCTTTGTATCTGCACAGGTGGCCTGTTTAACACTCTGGCCTCTCAGTGCCAGCATCTATCTTCCAAAGGTCATTTCCTCAACTACCCACTGGCATAGTCATACTCTGGATCTGGTCAATTCACACTTCTAAAATCTCAACTGCAAGCACCACTCTCCCTGCCCCGATACCCTGTCATTCTAGCTCACTTACTCTGTTCCTCATTTCTAATAAAATTTTGACCCACTATTCCATACTGAACTCATGTCCTCGCTTCCCTTCTAACCCAACTGAGATACCATGACCCAGCTCTATACCCAGCCCCTTTTACAGACCGTGAACTCCCAAGTCCTGCCCCTCTCCTCCATCTTACTCATTCCCATGGCTCCCATCTCCCAGTGCTCCAACACTGGCTTGTCCCATAATCACCAAGCTTGCTCCCACATCTAGATCTTTTCATTTACTAATCCCTTGGTCTAGAAGACCCTTTTCCCGTGTCTCCAAATGGTTACTTCCTCTCAACATGCTGGGCTCTTCTCAAAGGGGACTTTCCATGAGAGCCCTTCTTTCTGGATCACTCTCTATCCCCTTTCATTGTCCCTAAATAATATGGTTTTAAGTCATGAATCTATTTATTTCCAAGGCAATAAGCTCTGTGAGAGTAGGGACCTTTCTGGTTCATGGCAGCATTATCTGCTCCTGGAACAGCACGCGGCACTTAGCAAAACATCTGTCGACAACTAGAAGTAAATCCAAGCTCAGGACTGCCTGTGCCACAGAAAATGCTCTCTCTTACATCACTCTGATATAAGCTACTGCACATAAGGTATTGCAGAGTCTTGAAGAGTGGACACCCCAACCCCCCTACCCTTGCCAGGGAGAAGCAGGGGGAAATGACTGAAGAGAGTGTCATCTGTCAGCAATCAGATAGGTTGTTCCCAGGACAAAAAGGAGACTAACTCAGCAATGTTTCCAAGGAGCCCAACTAACTACTCTGCTTTCCTTAATTTGATTCCCCTATCACCTCAATGCCACAACTTTGCCCAAGTCACTTCTTACTGCTCCCATCAACAAAGGGAAGGGGCCCTGGGTCCTAATCATACATTCCTTTCTTCCCCACCAAGAGTGGAGACAAAGCTCTTAATTCACGGAAATTCTCCTTGACAACAGACTTAAAGGGATAAGACTTAGAAAGATATGACTGCTAACTAACCTCCTACTAGGACTTAGTGATTTCCCTACTACAGATTGATTATGACTATGGCAACAGTTAAGATATATATCATTTAGAACAATGCTTGGTACCTGGTAAGCACTACGTAAAGGTTAAAGTTTAACAATCGTGACTATTGGGGTGCCTGGGTGGCTCAGTAGGTTAAAGCCTCTGCCTTCAGCTCGGGTCATGATCCCAGGGTCCTGGGATCGAGCCCTGCATTGGGCTCTCTGCGCAGCAGGGAGCCTGCTTTCTCCTCTCTCTCTGCCTGTCTCTCTGCCTACTTGTGATCTCTGTCTGTCAAATAAATAAATAAAATCTTTAAAAAAACAAACAAACAAAAAAAACAATCGTGATTATTACTAATAACACTATTTGTCAGTCATCCTTAGGCTCTGCCTATGCTATTCTCTTCATTCCTCACATCCGTTCTTCTAATTGGGTATCAGCATCTTCATTCTAAAAACCAAAATAGGGGCGCCTGGGTGGCTCAGTGGGTTAAAGCCTCTGCCTTCAGCTCAGGTCATGATCCCAGGGTCCTGGGATGGAGCCCTAAACCTTGGATTTACATAGGGCTCTCTGCTCGGTGGGGAGCCTGCTTCCTTCTCTCTCTCTTCCCGCCTCTCTGCCTACTTGTGATCTGTCAGATAAATAAATAAAAAATATTAAAAATAATAATAATAAATAAATAAAAACCAAAATAACTAAGACTCGTAAAGGGTAAATACCTTGCTCAAGATTAGTAAGAGCTAAGCCTGAATTTAACTCAAAGGCACCAGGACCTTTCCACTATTGCTGACACCTTCCTTTTCTGAAACTCTGTACCTCGGGGTAGGCCGCCATGCATGGGCCACCACTTCCTTACCCACACAGCCAATGGTCACCACCCCATCTTTGTAGCGCTCCCGGGTTGGGCCAGTTGGCTCCATCGCTGAGTCAGTCTGCTGCTCCACCAGGACTGCAGGTCCATCCTCTTCTTCCTCCTCCTCTCCAGAGCCATTTCCCCAGGTGGCCCCAGTCACATCTCGGGCAATCTTCTCCCGCCAGCTGCTCAAGTCCACTGTTCAGGGAAGAAGATGATAAAGGTTCTCCCCAGGGCCACCAGAGATGATTGCACAGACTATGTACTGCACAACTCCCTCTGGAGTTGGAGAGTGCCAACCCACGTGACAGATTCTTCCTGGCCTGTGTTGAGTTTCAGAAAAATACGGGGAAGACTGAAGGCAACAGAGCACTGGGGTTCCTGCCTACCTGCTACCTTTGTTGCCACCTTGTGTGCTCCCTCTTCCATCCTTCCCTGGCTGCTCAACTACATCCATAATAGAAGGGACTAACTTCAGGGAAGGGAAGCAAAATGACTTTAGGTCTTGGGTTTCCCCCATATCCTTCCACAGCTCCCCTCTAAGAGCTATATACCTTTTCCTGCAGTGATGGCTTCACAGGCTCTCAGCAACTGCTCTGGCCCCAGGGCCCGAGTCCATCCTCTCCCCCGCCTCCGACTCTTCTTCAAAACTGAGATCAAAGGGCACAAGTGTTAAAACATGGGCTTATACACCCCAACTCGCCCACCACCCTTAGGCCCAAGATCAGGTACTCCGTCAACAAACTTCTCTATTCTCCCTGTTGTCCCCTGCCACCCCATCTCTCTCATGCTGCCTTTCTCATTGTCCACTCACCACTACTAGGATCCTGTGGGGTACAGGGGTCCCGAGGGAAAGAGGTAAAAAGGACTATGTGGAGCTGGGGATAGTGTTGGTGAAAATAATGCTTCCAGGCAACCACGAGAGCCGGTGGGGCTAGATCCACCTTGTTCAGGACCAAGACCAAGGCCAACCCAAGTTCTCCAGTCACGTACTCGTAAAGTGCTGGTGGGAAATTCACAACCTGGAACAGGGTTGGCGAGAGGAGAGAGCAATGAGAAGTCAACCCAGAGTTCTCTGCCTCTAGTTCCCCACTCACCAGGCACCACTCAGAGACAAGACTCGGGGGGTAGCAGATTCTAGGGGCAAAAGGGTAAATTAGCAAAACTGAACTAGAAAAATAAAGTAGCAGTAAGCAATACCTGTGCATTTGTCTCTGGGGGACTTCTTACAGGTCCCTATTAGGGATGGAAATGAGCCAAAAACAAGACAAGGAAATAGTGATACCTAGCACACTGGTGTAAAGACTGGGGTCAGGAATAAGAGTAGGGTTGGGATAAAACTCATAATACCTGTTTTTGTGTGCACACAACTATCTACATGTATTTAGATGCATGTATGCACATGCACATGTCTGTAGATTTGTGATGAGCATGTGTGGCTGTGTGAGTGCATGTGAGTACACACATTTGTATGTGTAGGAGTGTGTGTATACGTGCCATTAAGGACTTCCAAGCTAAATGTCCCCACAGACCTCCCTTTCTCCCACTAGAGGACAGCAATGGAGTGGCAGAGCTGGGTTAACACAAAGGTTTTCCAGCAGCCAAGTTTAGAGCCTTAACTACTATCCTAGTCTTCCACGTAAGGCTGAGTTCTATAGTGACTGATGTGGTGGGGCAGGGAGGAGCCCCAGGCTGCCTTCACAGAATCCCCCGGAGCTCCACACTAAAACATCCTATTGGTCTAGCTATGGTGGAATGAAAACAGGATACATAGTTTTTCATCAAAGGAATAAAGAGAGTCAGTTAACCAGAGGAGGAGTGATAAGCTGTGACACTGATGAACAAAGGACTGAGTTCTTGACTGCAGACATCACTATGAGGTAGGAAAGACCTCTCCATCTCCCAACTCCTGCCTCTGCCCTTTACCCCACAAGAATATTCCTCCCCATCCTCCTTGTCACCCTCACCCCCAGTACTCACTGGGTGTCGGATATCAGTGATAAGTAGGACAATGTCAGACATCTCTAACACACGCCACAGCTGCCTCCATGTCTGAAAAAACAAGATCACTGGAAGAGTACCTAAGCCCAGAATTCCTCTCCTGCCTGACCCCAGACCAATCTGACCAACAGTCACTATGCCCCACTCCTGTCCCCACTCCATTCTCACCTCCAGATTATGCTCAAAGTAGCTGAGTTTCTCAGAGGTGTAAGCCCCATGAATCTTCCCAAGGTACTCCTGGAAGCTCCGTTCCTCCTGGCTCATTAGCTGCTCTTTGGACATCTCATAGCTCCAAGGAGGACGTCGGGGAAAGTCCAGAACTGGGAAGTTAAGAAAAAGTCCAAGTAAGTCAGAATAGTTTCAGGGCTCAAGAATGGATCCCAGACCTCTCATCCCTCACAGTCAAATCTTCCTCTTCCAAGTTCCTTCCCCCAGTCCACTGCCTCTTCCAAACACCCAGATGTTGAGCTCTCACCTGAGCCAGGCTGATAGACCTCCCGAATGTCCAGCTCCAGCAGCTCAGCACTGACAGGCTGTAGCACTTGCTCGCGGGCTGCCCTCTTTCTCCTTTCCACCTCCTCCCGGCTGTCTCGCTCAAAATGCAGCCGGTATCTAATGGGACAGGGACCGCAGCATCTCTTGCAATCCCGTGGCCACAAACTCCCCTCCTGGGCAGACATCTTCATAGAGCTTTCTCTCCAAAGTTGTCCAAGTCCTTCTCCCGCAATATTCCACCTTCCTCTAAACCTCGCCCTTTTAAAAGCCAAGAACTCTCTCCAGCCGCCCCCGCCCCGTTAGGAGGATTGTGGCCCGCTCCCGTGAGCCCAGCTGCCTGCGAAGAGACGGACAGCATCCCAGACCCACCTCCACACCAGCAGCGGGCTTACCCCACCAGCAACACTCTCACTTCCGGGTAGGCGGGGATGCCCTGCCCAGCGCCCCCCGCCTGCTCTCACCGATTTGGGTCATAGCCTCGAGGACCTAGCCCCTGGGAAGGCTGCTGATTGAGCCTGCGAATATGATGGGTCACAGATTCCCCGTCCGAGGTGTCGGTCTGCTCCTCCCGCCGCTCCCGGCTCCCGCTGCGGCTGTTGGAACTGGATCGCAGCCCATCTTGGAGCCCTGCGGGGAGGAGGCGGTGACGCTAATACTGGACGGCTCTAAGGGGCGGTAAGACCCCCCTCCCCGGTCTGTGTGGCTTCCCCTCACACCACTCCACTTCTTTTGAGGCCCGATCCTCCCAGCATCCTGCCCAAGACCCTACCGGATGTGCGTGGGGGGAGTCATTCCTCCTCCAGGGACCTGCGGGGATGGCGCCCCGTTCGAGCTGGAGGGATTCCCCTCCCCCAATTCCCCATCCTTTCCCACTCATTCCAGGGAGACTGGGGTGAGAGAATCCCAATCGTCTGCGCGTGGCCACCACCCACTCCCACGCCCCGCAGGGGTGCGGCGGGCACACCCCTCCTTCCAGAGGTGCGGGAGCCCGAGCCCCGCCCCCTCCCCTCGCTCCCGCACTGACCTCGCTTCCGCTCCCGCTTGTCCTGCAACTGCTTCTTCTTTTGCTTCACGCTGAAGGGCTTCTTTCTCGGCATGGCCTGGACCAGTCCCCTGGCCCACCCTCCGCCGAGCTCCCGCCGCCTCAACTGACTCCCCCCCACCCCCCCGGGCAACCCCCGCCGCAAGGGCCTGGGACCCTAGAGGGGGCGGGGCTATGAGGTGACGTCAGCGGGCGGGCCTGGCCGATTTGCCCCCACCCCCCTAACCGTGGCCTGGGTGGAAAGCGAAATACAGCCACTTCTTTATGGGAGCGAGGCGAGAGGAGGATGCGGGGTGCGCTACTGCACGTGAGAGTCAGTGGCACCGAGAGGGCGCAGCGGCGGCGAGGAAGGAGGCGCGCGTGGGAGGATCAGGCTAACTTCGTCACGGACGCTACCAACTCGCGTTCGGAGGAGGGGGGACGTGTGTCATCACTACCTTGCGCTCTGGGGGGAAGCTACCACTCACCTGGAGGGGGCGGTGGAGCGGAGGGCGGGTCCTACCACCTGGGAGAAAGAGGAGCGTGGATGCGCTGAAGCTACTTCTCAGCCTCCCACCCCCCGGGCTTGACCTTAGTGGAAAGACTGGACTGCGCGTCCCAGGAATGGAGTGGAGTTGCTCTTCTACACTGGGGGCGGGGCCAGACGTCTTGAGGGGCGGGTAGCGGTCTCAAGAGCCCTGGGACCCAAATTCCTTGTCAAGGGAGCGATAAATAGCAGGTTTACAGATCATAAGGGCAAGCGCAGGCTAGGAAGGAAACCCAGGTGGGACAAGGATTTTTGGAGAGAGGTCAGAGGGCACGAAGTTGTGCCTGCAGCTGTTACCATAGTAACCGGGTCCGGATGTGGCGATCTCAAGGTGCGACAGCTCTCTCAGGCCTTCTGGCCCGAGAGCCTGTCGACTCTATGGCACACAGTGAGCAGCCAGTCGTGGGTTCTTTGCGAGGGGAGAAGAGAGAGATTTTTAAAAGCATATAGAGGAACGCAATAAAAAGTAGCCTTGAGACTGCTTCTGTGCCTGGCAGAGGCCGAGGGAGGCGTTTTATGATAGAATTTGACGCACAAAAGCTCCTCGGAGCTTCCCGGAAGTTAAATGGCGGGAGCATCAGCCTCTCCATGCACTCACCGGAAACGGAAATAGGATCCCCGCGTGCCCCTTCCTCACTGCCCTCCAAATCCCGCTGCAGCCATTGCCGCAATCACGATGCCCAAACGAAAGAAGCAGAATCAGCAGCAGCCGCCGCCACTGCAGCAGCCCCCTCTGCCAGAGCGGGAGGAGGCTGGAGAGGAGGAGGATGGGAGTCCCATCGGTGAGGAGCCCGGGAGGGGTGTGCACATGCCTGTCAGCTGGTCGAGGCGAGGGGTTAGGGTCTGAAAAGATGCGGGGGAGGGGGCTCTTAACGTTAGGAGGAAGGGCGCAAGCACTGGGGCGCGGATAGGATCCTGTCCAGTGTGGAGTCCTGAGTGAGTTCTCTTCCTTGACCCCTCAACTTCGATCCGGCCTCTAACCTTTCTGAAGAGGGCAGGGGAGAAGATAAAGAGCTCGTGTGCGCAGTCGCAGAACAGCAAGGGAGAGGGGGCCCTAGAGAGGTTGCAGATTGCGTAGACTAGGATAACAGTTTACCATCAGACTTGCATAGGGAAGCAAGATAGAAGTGCTGCCTTCTCTGAACTACTCCGGGGGCGGGGAGGGGGGGGATCGTTCTGATTGGCCAACAGTTGAAGGGAGGATTGGATTACATCTGGAATCACCCGGGATGTTTTGGGTAGCAACTAGGTTAAGGGAAAGAGAAAGCTGTAAGATAGCCTTCCTGCATTATACTCCTTGACTGAGTCTCCACTTTTTTTTTTTTTTTCTTCAAACTGGAAACTCTTTTTTGAGGAAAGGGCAGGTGGATTTACCTGAGAACATGTAACACTACTGAGAATGTATCTGGCTTTACAGATTGAATTAAGAAATAAGTAGTAGAAAAACATGAGACAGGATCATTATAACTTTAGTCCATTCTGATAACTATTTTTCATGTCTGCTCTTAGGACCACCCAGCCTTCTAGGCCCTCCTCCCATGGCCAATGGAAAGCCTGGTGACCCCAAGTCAGGTGAGGATGAGGGGACTCAGATTCTTTGATTAGTCCTGGAGAAGGGGGCAAGGGAGGGACTAAAACCCAGAAGAACTTAAAACTGAAAGATCAGGGATTCTGTTCAAAAATGAATGGAGAGATGTATATTCACAGATTGGAAAACTCAGTGTTGTAAAAATGTCGCTTATTCCCAAATTGATCTGTAGATTCAGTGGATTCCTGGTTACAATCCCTATCAATCCCTAACATGGAAATAAGCATTCTGTGTTATTACATGGAAATGCAAAAGCTGCAAATACAATCTTGAAGTTGGAGGACTTACCTGAATGTCACAATTTACTGTAAAGCTGTAGTAGTTATGGTGTGGTGTTGGCACAACAACAGACCTAAAAGTCAATAGCCTGGTACAAAAAGCACAGTAACAGGCCTGCACATATGTAGACACCTCATTTATGATGAAGTTGGAGCTGAAATAGTGGTCATTTCATAAATGATGCTGGATTAATTGGGTATTCTTGAGGGGGATGAAATCTGACCTATTCATATGGTATGTAAACGCCAACTGAAGTGTAGATCTAAGTATTAAAAGTAAAGAAAAATATTTTCATGGCCGTGGAGGAGATAACAGTTCTTAAACAGATAATAAACATTATAAAGATTGATAAACTGAACTACATTAAACTTTTATTAATCAAATCATACCATTAAGAAATTAATAGGAAGTCATAGATAGAGGATACTTGCAACAAATACAACCAATGAAGAGTTTGAATCTAGAATATACACAGGCCTCTTTTAGACAACCTGTTAGAAAAAATGGGCAATGTACCAGAACAGCTCTCTCTGAAAAACAGATCTAAATGACCAAGAACATGTGAACAAGAGCTCAATATCATTAGTTGTTAAATAATTGCAAGATGAAAACATAACACTTCAAGTTAAGACCCTTGTGCACTGTTGGTGAGATTGTAAAATGGTGCAGTTCTATGGAAAACACTATGGAGTTTCCTCAGAAAAAGTTAGAAATAGAAATACCACATGATCCAGCATTCCCACTTCTGGGTATATATCCAAAAGAATGGAAAGCAGGATCTTGAAGAGAGATTTGCACACTCCTATTCATAGCAGCATTATTTACAACAGCCAAGAGCTGGAGGAACTCTAAATGCCCATTGACAGAAGAATAAACAAAATATGGTATCTTCTTACAGTGGAATATTATTCAGCCCCAGAGAGGAAGGGAACACTGTTGCATGCTACAGCATGGAAGACTCTTCAGGCCATCTTGCTAAATAAAACAAGCCAGTCAAAAAAAGACAAATGTATAATTCCACTTATGAGGTATTTAAAGTAGTCAAATTCATAGAAGCAAAGTAGAATGGTGGTTAGTAGGAGCTGATTGGAGGAGGAAAAGGAGAGTTGTTCAGTACCTATAGAGTTTCAGTTTTGCAAGATGGAAAATTTCTAAAGAGATCTGTTTCACAACAATGAGAATTTACTTAACACTACTAAAACATGCACTTGAAAATAGTTAAATGGCAAATCTTAGGCACCTGGCTGGCTCAGTCAAATAGAGCATGTGACTCTTGATCTCAGAGTTGTGAGATCGAGCCCCACGTTGGGCAGAGTTTAAAAAAAAAGACAGCAAATTTTATGTTACATATTCCACCACAATTAAAAAGCAAAACAAAACAAAAACACTCCCCAGAATGGCAAAGTGAAAAAAATTGACAATACCAAGTATTGTCCAAGACTATGGAACAGTTGCCAGTGGGAGTGTAAATTGGTACAGTCACTTTAAAAAAGAAAGTTTGACTTCATTAAACTTTAGCATACATATACCCTAGGACCCAACAATACCTCTACTACGTTTATACTCAACAGAAATGCATACATATGTGTAACAAAGACATGTATAAAAATGTTCATAGCAGCATTTTTCGTTATAGCCCCAAACTGGAATCCACCCACATGTCCACCATCAGTAGAATGGATAAATAAGTTGTTGTGTGTGCATGCAATGGGATACTACACTGCAATGAAAATGAACGAACTCCTGCTACAGGCAACCTGGATGAATCTCACAAACACGATGTTGAGCGAAAGGAGCCAGACAGAAAAGAATGCAGACTGTATGATTCCATTTATGCGAAGTTCAAAAACAGGCAAAAACTAACCTATGGTGCTAGAAGTCAGGATAGTGGTTACCTTTGGGGAGGAGGGTGGAATCTGGGGGGGAGGGGCACAAAGGGGGGAGGATTTGCGAGTGCTAAGAAGGCTCTATCCCTTCACCTGGGTGGTAAAATCACAGGTGTGTTTACTTTGATGGCAGTTGAGTTGTCTACTTAAAATTGGTGTATTTTTCTGTATGTATATTATACTTCAATAAAAAGTAAAACAACAAAAACACAGGGCTGCTTTATCAGAATTAAGCTGGCCACTGATCACCTTTCCATGTCTTTCTCTCTTATTCTTCAGCTCTTCACAGAGGTCCTCCAGGATCAAGAGGACCAATGATTCCACCACTCCTGAGTCTCCCACCTCCTCCCCGGGGTAGAGGCCCAATTCGGGGAGGCCTAGGCCCCAGATGTGGCCCATATGGTCGTGGTTGGTGGGGGGCCAATACTGAACCTCCTTTTCCTGGACCAGGCCATGGGGGTCCTTCCAGGGGAGGCTTTCACAAAGAGCAGAGAAATCCTCGAAGGCTCAAAAGTTGGTCTCTTATCAAAAATACCTGCCCGCCCAAGGATGGCCCTCAAGTTATGGAAGGTAAGGTCCATTTTTCTTATGCCTATAACATTTAATGCCCATCACTCCCCAAATGCCTGTGACTCTTCTTTTGGGTTGTCCTTTGTCCTTCTGAAGTAAAAGTAGCCCTGAATGTGTTTTTCTCCCAGGAAAATGACTACCATTCTAAAATGTCTGGAAGTGGTAGGGAGTAGAAAATCTGACTGCCCTCTCTTTCTCTGCTTTTTGTTACATTTTTCCTTTCTTTTATTTTAAACTGCTCAATTTTGACTTGTTTACAGACAAATCCAACCGCCCCGTTTGCCGACACTTTGCCAAAAAGGGTCACTGTCGATATGAAGACCTCTGTGCCTTCTACCACCCAGGCGTCAATGGACCTCCTCTGTGAGACTGTGCCTTCCTATCCAGGCTGGAAGGAGCCCTCTGACCTAGCGGCCATATATTTCCCTGTGGCCCTGTGATGGCTACTGTGAGGCTGTTCCACCCACCACCCTCAGTCAGTGACACCCACCCCTCTCCACAGCCTTCCAGTTTGGGGTCCAGAGCTGTGTTTCATCACTGGTGCCCAGTGTGTGGGCTTTCTTCTGATCCAGCCTCCAGAGACTCGCCTTCAGGACCCCATCTTTGCTCCCTTCAACTGCCTCCTGGATCCTCTTCCCCGTTGCCAACTGACTGCTGAACAGGAAACTTCTTTGGTGCTGTTTCTTGTGCATCTGTCCACCCATCCCCCGGTACTGCCTTCGATTCCTGAGAGCCCTGGAGCAGTTTCCTACCATTCCCTTCTTCTAGCTGCTTGTTTTAAGTCCTTTTTATGTGACAGCCCCTACCCCCAAAGTTGCCAGTTGCTCTGTGAAACTCACCAGGTTGACCTGGGGTCAAATATGGATGACTGGTACAGAGTTACTCCCTGAAAGGCCACTCTCCCTGCTTTTGGATTTTGTAGTTTCTTCGTCAGTAGCATGATCCCCACCGCTCTGGTCTGTGATCACTGTGCTTTGTGAAATTGTGCATCCCCTCGTACGTAGCCTTTCTCAGTGTCCGTGGCATCTTTGTGACTTCCCAACACTAGAGTAAGTTTTTCTGCCAAAATGAGTGAGGCTCTTGGTGCCCTCTAGACTTTCCACACCTCCCAACATGGGAGAATTTGAAACTTTCCACAAGACTGCCTCTCTGGTCTCCCCATTCTCCTGGTGTTGGTTTTTCTGGGTTTAACATAAGCCCATGAGATGTCCTCTGAAGCCTCTGATGGGCCACCCTATTTCCTCTCCAGCCCACTTTAGTTAGAGTACGTCATTGTGAGGCCACCAGCCCTTTTGTCTGAATTCTGTGAATCTCCACCTGGCCTACCTTTGGGTGGAACCTGGACAGTACTGTCGCCCTCATCTAACCTTCTTCCCTATATCCCTGGTACTGGTTGTTTTCTGTGAAAACGGCAGTGAACAGGTTTGGTTTTGAACTGGCCCAGAGGAAATGGGTCAGGAGTTGTGTGGGCAAGAAGGAAGGATGAGAGCCGTTGGAGACCTGAGAATGATTTTTTTTTTCTTTTTAACATTTTTTATATTAGTAATAAATGCAGTGGAAACAAGCGTTTTCTTCAATCCCTGTGTTCCAGTCATCTCTGGAGGTGCAGATAAGGGTGTTCTTTTTGGAGTCACTTTATTCTTCCATTTGTTCATATGCAGTGGTGTTGGAGAAGGAAAAAGCTTGAGTTTTTTTTTTCAGTCTGAAGGAACTAGTGAGGTCCCATAACCTATAAGCATCAGACACACCAGGCTGCATTACGTTCAAGAGTAAGGCCTTAGAGGGGAAAGGAGAGGCCAAGTATCCACAGAGTAATTTTTTAATGTTCTACCCATGTTTGTAGGTTTGATGATTATGGAGTTGTGATGACAAAACAGTCTTTAAACAAATATTTATGGAGTAACTATGGGACTGACAGTATACTAGGCACTAGAAATAACTAAAACCAATGTTTAAATCTACAGGGGAGACACGTTTATCAAACAATCATGAATATGTGTAAGGCCACACCTGTCAAAAGTGAGACATAATGCAAAGAGTATGTAATAAAGGGAGACTGGGAAGGTGACATCTGAGACAAGCTCTGAAGGACAAGTTGTGGAAGAGCAAAGTCTAAGCAAAGGTGTTCACCAAGAGATGGGAAGAGTAGGAGATGAGGCAGAAGGAAGAAGAACTAGACCACTAAGGACCTTGCAGAACACACAGCCTTGGGTCTTTTCATTAATCCTTTGAACAGTTTTTAGGCAGGTTGGCATGGATTAGATTCATTTTTCAACCAGATCATATGGGTGTATGGATGTTTGGAGCCGACCAGGCTTGGAAATGCCTTCAAAAGTAACTTCAGTAGTCCAGGTGAGTTATACAGACTTGGGTAGTAGACCAGAGAAAAGCAGACATTTTATTTTATTTTTTTAAAGATTTTATTTATTCATTTGACAGAGTAGGCAGAGGCAGGCAGAGAGAGAGGAGCTCCCTGCTGAGCAGAGAGCCCAATGTGGGGCTTGATCCCAGGACCCTGAGATACGACTTGAGCCGAGGGCAGAGGCTTCAACCCACTGAGCCACCAAGACGCCCTGAAAAGTAGACATTTTAAAATAAGAGATCGAAATGAAAGTATCAGTTTTCTCCGGGTAGTTCTGGGTTGCATAACTACCATTTAAAAAGAAAGATACAGGGATAATGCTAGGAATTCAAAATGAGTCTGAGCTGTCTTTTTAAGACATATGAGAAGAGAGAAAATAAGTGAGTATACAGGTTTGTATTCATATTAAAACTAGTGACATCTTTTGCATATCTAAGTTTTATAGTATAAGTGGTAGTTAAACCATAAGCATGGAAACATTCACTAAATATTAAGTACCTACTATGGCCCAGTTTATTAGCTTTTAAGCACAGTTTTAACAGAAACCAAAGTTAGTCCTAAAGTAAAATAGAAGTTAATTTCTCAAAATTCAAGAGGTAGACAGCCAAAGGCAGGCCACCACCTCAGGTACTCAGAACCCCTTCCCCCAGGTTTCAGCTCCACAACTACCAGGGTCAGATACTCCTATTTGTGGTTTGGGAAACAAAGCTAGCTTATCCATGTTCCAATTCTCAAGATGGACCATGAAGGGCAGAGGACACCAGCTTTCTTGAAGGAAATTTCCTTAAAGCTAACACAGCTCTTCAACTTTCTGCCACTGACCATAATAACTAGTCTTCCTAGCTGTCACCGAAGCTTTGAAAAATTATTTTTATTCAAGCAGCTATGTGCTAAGCAAAATACTGGATTTTCAGAATGAATATCCTCTATTAGCCCCTCTGCTAAAATTTTGGGATGCAGTAGAGAATAAGACGAAGTGTTAATGCCCTCCAGCCAAAGACCACCAGGAACACACCCATCAAAGAACGGGATTTATTAATTCTGCAGAGGTTATCTCACTAATGGAGGTTTAGGAATGACAGGACTAGCACCTGTACCAGGGATGTGAAATTGTTCTGGGTTGGATACTATCAGGAAGTGAGGGCAATTATGATTGCGCATTTTTTTAAGATTTTATTTATTCATTTGAGAGAACAAGCAGGGGGAACAGCAGAGGGAGAGGAAGAAGCAGAATTCCTTCTGAGCAGGAAGCCCAACACAGGACTCCATCCCAGAAAGCTGACCTCAGCCGAAAGCAGATGCTTAAGTGATTGAGCCACCCAGGAACCCCATACAATTGTACGTCTTAATAAATCTCATCTAGAAGGAAGGAGGAATGAAACATGGCTAAAAGTAGCTGGTCAAATGGCCATCATTTTAGCCTAGAGGGGGCTGTTTAATATTTATGGTGTTTGCACAATGACCTTGTCTTTGTGCTTAGAGAAGATTATGAACTTTGTCTTAAATTCATGACAGTCACAGTAACCTTTTCTGACATTGGTGTTCTGTGAGGTTATGTTCAACCTCAGCACCATGGCCTATCTCTTAGGATCAGGCCAATTCCCAGTTGTCAGGAGCTCTTTTTCTTGAACGTGAACACATGAATAATTACAGATTGTGATTAATGATATAAAGGAAATAATAAATAAGGTACTGTGTAGAAAATAATGGTTGGGGGCTACTCAAGATGTGGTGGTTGGGATAGAACTCTGAGGAATCTGTTGCTGAAGTCACCTGAGAGGAGAATGTCAAGTGGGAAGAAGAGAGTGCACAGGACAGCCTTGAGGAGGGCTGACATTTGGTGGCCAAGTAAGAATGAGGATGAAACCAACAAGGAGATGGAGGAGGGTTGGCTAGAGGGGGTTGTGGAGATATCTTGGAGTGTAGTGTCTTCTCTTTGTTTAATAAATATATATATATTTAAATATTTTATTTATTTATTTGACATCAGAGATCACAAGTAGGCAGAGAGGCAGGCAGAGAGAGAGGGGGAAGCAGGCTCTCTGCTGAGCAGAGAGCCCGATGTGGGACTCGATCCCAGGACCCTGAGATCATGACCTGAGCCGAAGGCAGAAGCTTAACCTCCTGAGCCACCCAGGTGCTCTAATAAATATATTTTTTGAATAAATGAAGTAGACATGGCTTGCTGCTGAGGGGGAAATGGAAGAGAATTGCCTTTCAGTTTGGGCCCGGGTAACTGAGAGGTGGTGTGATTTCTTTTTTTTTTTTAATAAATATGTTATTCTTTTTTTTTTAAGATTACTTATTTATTTATTTGACTGACAGAGATCACAAGTAGGCAGTGAGGCAGGCAGAGAGAGAGAGGAGGAAGCAGGTTCCTGGCTGAGCAGAGAGCCCGACGTGGGGCTCGATCCCAGAAACCTGGGATCATGACCTGAGCCGAAGGCAGAGGCTTTAACCCACTGAGCCACCCAGGCGCCCCGGTGGTGTGATTTCTTGATGGGAAACGTGGCAGAGACACGGGGTTAAGGAGTAAAAACAAGAGCTCAGTTTTGCACGTAATAATTGATATTTATTAGAGATCTCAGAGAGGAAGTCCAAAAAGCAGTTGGATTTGTGAGCCTCGTGCTTACGGCAGAAGTTGGGGTCAAAAAGAGATATTTGGGAGATGTTCATCAGTTATGGATGGCATTTAAAGTCATGAGACATAGGTGATAAGTCTAGATAAGAACGTCAAAGAATGTGCCTCAATACATTTAGACTTAAAGAAGAGAAAGAGAGCAGCCACTGAAATGGAAGGGAAACCTGCAGAGAGCACAGTCCCTGAAAAAAGCAAAGGAAGTGGGAGCTATCCTGTGTCAAATGCTGCTGGGAGAGTAAGATAAGGACAGAGAATTGGCCCCCAGTCTGTTGGCCTTGGCAAGAATAGACTCAGATAATGGTATAGAGACAAGAGCATGATTATAATTGTTTAAGAGAAGAACAGGAGCTGAAAGAGTTATGGGAGCATCTTACTCCCACCGTCTATTGAGTGGTACAGTTAGAAGCAAGCCCAAATCTTGACTGTGGTGGTGGTTTAAATGGTTGTATATATGCCAAAACTTTGATCCAAGTGTACATTTTGCAGTTTATTCCCTGTCAATTTATTGTATGTGCAGTTTATGTGTATCAATGGTACCTCAGAAAAAATGTTGGTCCCCCCCGAATCCCAACAAAAATGAACCCAAGCTTCACCACTCTGTTAGGCGCCGATTCGTCGTTTACAACTCTACATTTGAGATCTTTGTACCACGCCTCTTTCTAAGTAGACGGACTGAGTCTTTCTGCTCCTAACCACTTAAAGAACAAAAACAAAGAAAAAAAGGATGCCTCTGTTCCTCCGTACTAGTCCGAAATTACTATGTTCAGTACGTAATCACGCAGCGTTGTGGAGTCACTAGCTCAGGATTCCCGCACAGCCATCAGTGCTTTGTTGACGTTATGGGACGTCTGCCCCGCCCCGTCGCCGCAGGCTCGCCCCCCGAGATGACAGCGAGGCGCGCACGTGCACTGCCGAAGTACAGGGTGGCAGCGGAGAGCCCGCCCCCTTCCGGGCCCCACGCGCCGGAAGCGGAAATAGCACCCGGCGTCTCCAGAGTAGCTGTAACTGCCACCGCGATGCCGAAGGGACCCAAGCAGCAGCCGCTGGAACCCGAGTGGATCGGGGACGGAGAGAGTACGAGCCCCACAGGTGAGGCTGATGGGCAGAGAACCAGCGAGAGAGGAAAGGGGAGAAGAGAGTGCGCGTGTTTTAGGAAGGGGTCACGGGGTGTAAGCCTGATGGGCCGTGAGGGAGGCCACTGCGCATGCGTTTAATGGGGCTAGAAAGCTTTTACCCAGGCCTGAGCGAATTGGGTGGGAGCGAAAGAAAAAGTGCTGGGCTGTCGCACACGAGTTTCAGTGGAACTGGGCAAAAGACAAGGAAAAGCATATGGTGCCGCGGGAGAGATGGGGAGAAATAAGAAACTCCTCCTTTCCTTTTGAACACTTTCCCCACCATACTGTATTCTGCATTCTGCAGGAATCTGTAAGCAGTGCCCCGATACCCCTGCCGTAGCGCGATCGTGCATGCACGCACACAGATCACGCCAAGCACCCATACCCCCTCGGGAGCGAGAGGATGACTCCCTCTTGAGCTCTTGCGTAATACACAACAGGCTCATCTGGAGCAAGAGCGTGGTGTAGCTACTGGGTGTTGGAATGAGAGTTAAGGTTTACTTAAAAACCCAGACTGTTTGTTGAGCAGCTGCTTTTTATCACCGTATACACTGTGCTGAGGGGAGGGAGAAAAAAATATGAAGACATCCTCTCAAATTTGAAGGCACTTCAAGGAGAGAGAAAATGGATAAAAATAATTACATTTGGTACACAGTGTGACTAATTTTACAAGCATTCACTGGTTGCTTCTTGTATACCTAGTACTGAGGCGAGAACTGGAAATGTAGAGATAAAAGATAAGAGTTGCCCCAGAGGGGCACCCAGTTTAATAGAAGGGAAAGCATTAATCAGAAAATAGTTGACAGAGTGATGAATGTGCTTGAGAATGCTAAGAGACTAGAATGCTAAGAGACTAGAGCAGAGAGGAGAAGCATCTATTCAGACAGATAGGGTAGGAATGTCAGCAAAGCCTCTCAGGATTATGTGGTAGCTGAGTTGATTCTGGAAGGATGAGTATGAGTTAGCCAGAGGAGGAGAATTTCAAGCAGAGAAAGAAATTTGTGCAAAGGTAAAGACAGGTGAGGATGCCTGGTTCCCAGTATTGGGTGACTAATGTGATGGGGCTGGAAAGATGTTCAGGAGACAAATAATGGAAGATTTCATACACTATTCCAAAGACTTCAATCCTGAGGACATTAGGGATGACTCATGGAAGTGCTTAAGGAGTAATCTGATCAGCTTATCCTGACAACACTGAGCAGTGGAGAATGGGTTGAATAGGTCAAGATTGGAGAAAGGATGACCATGTAAGAGGCTCTAGCAGTGATCTAGGTGAGAAGCAATAAGAAAGTGAGCCAAGGCAGTGAAGACTAAAGAGTTACTGAGGAGATGGCGTGGAGCAGGTCTGAGAACTGACTGAAGGAAGAAGGATTAAGAATGACACTCAGGTAACTCAGTGGGTAGACTATTGCTTGAAATCAGGAATGCGCTGTAGGATTGGGAGTGGGAAGAGGTAAGGTCAACTTTTGAATGCCAAGTTGGGGATTTCTGGGAATCTCCCCCCCCCCCCCCCCGCACCCCCCCCGGGAATCTTTTAAGAGCAGATGGCAGGAAGAGAGATCTTGGGCTAGAAATAAAGACACAGGCATGTTGTTGAAAGGCTGGATGCAGAAAAGTCTGCTAGGGAGAGTATGCAGATTAAAGCCAAAAGAGGACAGAAGGTAGGAGCCCAAGAGAACCTCAGCAGTTAAGGGAAGTAAGGGAAGGAGGCAGAAGAGATGAGACTGAAAAAGGTGAGCCATCAGAGAAACTGAAGGCAAACCAGAAGCAACAAGCCCTGAAATTAAGTAATGACAGGAGGGAAGTAAAAGGTTGAGGAGATGGTAGCATGGAATGTTGCAGAGAAATCATTGCAAAATCAGGACTAAAAATACACTTTTTGGGTTGAGCACCTAAGGGGACAGTGGCAACTTTGGCAAAGGGTAGTATTCCTTAGGAGATGATATCCAAACTGGATTTGAAGTATGTTAAAAAAGGAGTGGGAAATGAGGAAGCAGAGCTAGTGTGGACTACACTTTGGAGACTCAGTAAGGACAAGGGTAGCAAATGGTAATTGGGTGCGGAGATGTTGAGGTTAAGGAAAGTGTTGTATTAGGCTTTGGAGTTAGGAGCAGCTGAAGTGGTGTACTGAAGCTGTTAAGAGGAGGAGAGATGGAAGATACAGCATCATTTTAGCCATACTTAGCTCTGTTCTGTTCCTTGGCGATCATGCTTTTTCAGGAGGTTCAAAGTGAAGTTCTAAATTCAAAGGATTTTTTTTTAAAGATTTTATTTATTTATTTGACAGAGAGAGAGATCACAAGTAAGCAGAGAGAGAGAGAGAGAGAGAGAGAGAGAGGAGGAAGCAGGCTCCCTGCTGAGCAGAGCCCCATGCGGGGCTCGATCCCAGGATCCTGGGATCATGACCTGAGCTGAAGGCAGAGGCTTTAACCCACTGAGCCACCCAGGAGCCCCTCAAAGGATTTTTCTAAAAAGATTTTATGTATTTATTTGACAGACAGAGATCACAAGTAGGCAGAGAGGCAGGCGGGGAGTGGGGGGAAGCAGGCTTCCTGCTGAGCAGAGAGCCCGATGTGGGGCTCAATCCCAGGACCCTGAGATCATGACCAGAGCCAAAGGCAGAGGCTTAACCTACTGAGCCAGACACCCCTAAAATTCAAAAGAGATTTAAAGGAAGGAGAAATGATGTGGTTGTATTAGTCCTTGGGGAGAAATTAGTATTTGGGACAAGACTCCTTAGTGTTATCAAGGTGAGCTGATCCTGCCATTCCCTCTTCTGTACTGCAGTGGGTCCTCAGTCTTAATATTTTTAGGATTGGGGCGCCTGGGTGGAGCAGTTGGTTAGGTGTCAGACTCTTGGTTTTGGCTCAAGTCATGATCTTAGGGTCCTAGGACTTTGGCTCAAGTCAGGGCGTCTGGGTGGTTCACTTGGGTAAGCATCTGCCTTTAGCTCAGGTCATGATCTTAGGGTCCTGAGATTGAGCCCCGTATAGGGCTCCCTGATCAGCAGGAGTCTGCTTCTCCCTCTCCCTCTGCCTGCTGCTCCCCCTACTTGTGCTGTCTCTCTCTCAAATCAATAAATAAAATCTTTAAAAAAAAAAAAAAAGACTTTTCCTCTTTTTCCCTTTCTCTGTGCCCCTCGCCCTGCACTCTCTTTTTCTCAGATGAGTAAATAAAATCTTTAAAAGTAACAACAGAAAAATGTCTTAAGAGATTAAATTCTTTGGAATAGCATATAAAACCTTTCATTATTTCTTCTGCATATCTTTTCAACTCAGTCACATTACTCACCTGATGTGGGGATCAAATTTTAAAATATGTTTTGGATGGAAAACACAGATTAAGCAAAGTCAGACTACGTATGCCTGGGGCTTAATCAGGGAGCAAGGAGAAGTTAATGTCCAGAACCTAGATGTGGGTAGGGAAACGGATATAACAGAAAAGATAGGATAGGACCCTTTTAGTTTGCCAAGCCTTAAATTACTGAGATTATCCTTGGATAATTCCAGTTTTAAGCATATAGATATTCAGTAAAACTTCCCTGAATAATTGATTACTATGGACTATGTGGAATTTTAGCCTAAAAATATCTAATGTGGGAACCCCTGGTTGTCTCAGTTAGTAGAGAATGTGACTGTTGACCTCAGGATCATGAGGTCAAGCCCCACATTGGGCATGGAATCTACCTTTAAAAAAAAAAAAGAGAGAGAGAGGGGCACCTGGGTGGCTCAGTCGTTAAGTGTTTGCCTTCAGCTCAGGGCATGATTCCAGATCCTGGGATTGAGCCCCGCATCTGGCTCCCTGTTCAGCAGGAAGCCTGCTTCTCCCTCTCTCACTCCCCCTGCTTGTGTTCCCACTCTTGTTATGCTTCTCTCTGTCAAATAAATAAAATCTTTAAAAAAAGAAAGAAAAATACTTAATGTGGTAGGTAGCAGAAAGCCATTTATTTATTTGTTTGTTTGTTTGTTTATTTTAAGCTAACAATCCAGGAGTGCTTCTGGATAGAATTGGATAGCAGTGGATGGATGAATTGATTTAGAGGGGAACACATGATGGTGGGTAGGCCTGGACAGGAAGAGAAATTCTAAGGCTGCTGGATGCATCCCAGTCTGATAGGGCAGGGAGAGGAAGTTCGTTAGCCTTCAGGGAATCAGGATTGGATAGAAAGCAGGAGCTGGAATTTGTTCAGTCAGTCAGGTTTTATATAGGACATCCCACTTTGTTCTGGGGGAACTCAAGCCAAACAGTCTGTCACGTGCTCTCTGGGATGAAAGACTGATGTACAAACAGTTAAATATAACGCAGTGTGATTTGAGCTAGAATGTTATGTGAGCAGAGCAGGTGGGGCATAGACCCAGATACTCGTTTACTTACCAGAGAGCTCTGTTTACACAGTCTGTGCTTTTCCTTTCTTTCTTTTTCCTTTTTTTAAAGATTTTATTTATTTATTTGACAGACAGAGATCACAAGCAGGCAGAGAGGCAGGCAGAGAGAGAGGAAGGGAAGGCTGAGCACAAAGCCCCATGTGGGGCTCGATCCCAGGATCCTGGGATCATGACCTGAGCCGAAGGCAGAGGCTTTAACCCACTGAGCCACCCATGCGCCCCCAGCCTGAGCTTTTCACAAATGATATATGGGAAACTGAATTTATCATATTTTTGTCCTACTTTCCCCCTCATGGGTGACAAGGGTAGGGAGAAGGGACTTTCTCTTCCAGTATATCCTGAGGTAATAAATGGTACCACTAGTGCAACTAATTTTCCAAGTAACAATACAGGAGTCATTGGGGTACCTGGCTGGCTCAGTTGGTATAGGACTCTTGATCTCGGGGTTGTGTCTTTTTTTTTTTTTTTTTTTTTTTTAAAGATTTTATTTATTTATTTGACAGAGAGAGATCACAAGCAGGCAGAGAGGCAGGCATAGAGAGAGAGAGGGAAGCAGGCTCCCCGCTGAGCAGAGAGCCCGATGCGGGACTCGATCCCAGGACCCTGAGATCATGACCTGAGCCGAAGGCAGCGGCTTAACCCACTGAGCCACTCAGGCGCCCCTCGGGGTTGTGTCTTAAGCCCCATGTTGGGTATAGAGATTAAAGAAAATCTTTAAAAAACAAAAAATACAGGGGCGCCTGGGTGGCTCAGTGGGTTAAAGCCTCTGCCTTCGGCTCAGGTCATGATCTCAGGGTCCTGGGATCGAGCCCCTCATCGGGCTCTCTGCTAACCAGGGAGCCTGCTTCTTCCTCTCTCTATGCCTGCCTCTCTGACTGCTCGTGATCTCTGTCTGTCAAATAAATAAAATCTTTAAAAACAAAAACAAAAATAAAAAAAAATATAGTCATCTCTGAATATTGTAACTACTTACACAGCTGGGAGCTCTGTCGTTACTATATGAATTCTACTTCTCCCTTCCACTGCCACTATGGCACCATTGTCTTTTGTGGGACAGTGCAAATGCCTAGGGAATGATAGAAAATAGTAAAATAGGGTGGAGCCAATGAGAGCTTTGCAGGGAAGGTCATGCTGCTTTGGAATTTGTAGATAAGAATTCACAATGTCTGCTTAACCTTCTAGACAAAGTGGTGAAGAAGGGGAAGAAGGACAAAAAGACCAAAAAGACGGTGAGGAAATGAGGGTTGTTGGTGAGAAATGACCATGGGTGTTTCCAATCAAAATACAGCCACGTGGGCCACCTGGGTGGCTGAGTCAGTTAAGTGTCTGCTTTCCGCTTGGGTTACGATCTCAGGGTCCTGGGGTCAAGCTCCACATCGGGATCCCTGCTCAACGGCGAATCTGCTTCTCCCTCTCCTTCTGTGATCTCTCTCACTTCCATTCTCTCAAATAAATAAAATCTTTTAAAAAAGAAAAATATGGCCATGTGTAGGAGGTGGGGGGTTCAAGGGAGGAGGAAAGATGTTGTCAAGAGAGGAAGGAAGGTAAGGGTGGATTGGAGGGTCATTGGGCCTGTGTGTGGCGGAGAAGGGCTTGCTTGGTTGGTCTCTGAGACACATTAACCTATATCTTAACTACCTTTACAGTTCTTTGAGGAACTGGCTGTAGAAGATAAACAGGCTGGGGAAGAAGAGAAAGTGCTCAAGGAGAAGGAGCAGCAGCAACAGCAGCAGCAGCAGGTTCAAGTATCGGGGGTCCATCCACCAACCCTTGTCCAGCCCATATTGGTTCACTCAGCTCATGGAAGATGCAGCAGGGGCCAGGGCTTCATTGTCTTACACCCGTTTTCCTTTCAGCAGCCGAAAAAGAAACGAGACACCCGAAAAGGCCGGCGAAAGAAGAATGTGGATGATGATGGAGAAGAGAAAGAGCTCATGGAGCGTCTTAAGAAGCTCTCAGTGCCAGCCAGTGATGAGGAAGATGAAGGTAAATGACCTGAGGGGAAATGGGTACCCCAGAATCCCTTAGTTATGAATACTAAATGATAATAGTAAAGTGCCTCATTCCTTGATCTTTGAGTTGGATTAGACTGGGGAACCAGACATTGTAATTGTTTCCTACCTCATCCTCTCCCCTTGTCATTTCAGTCCCTGCCCCCATACCCCGAGGAGGGAAGAAAACTAAGGTAAGCCATCTGTGTGGTAAGCCATCGGTGTCCCAGGGGTACCTTGACCATCCCATTGACTTCTCCCGCCCTTTCGTTCTCTAGGCTGGTAATGTTTTTGCAGCCCTGATTCAAGATCAGAGTGAGGATGAGGAGGAAGAAGAAAAACATCCTCCTAAGCCTGCCAAGCTGGAAAAGAATCGGATCAATAAGGTGAAAGTGGCAGCTCTGTTGGTCACTCCCACCCCATGGAGCGCCTTCTGGCCATGGTGTGGTAATTCCCTTGCTTTTTTCCCTGTTTTTATTTATTTAAATTTTTTTTTTTTTAAGATTTTATTTTTTTAGGGACGCCTGCGTGGCTCAGTGGGTTAAGCCTCTGCCTTCGGCTCAGGTCATGATCTCAGGGTCCTGGGATCAAGCCCCACATCGGGCTCTCTGCTCAGCAGGGAGTCTGCTTCCCTTCCTCTCTCTGCCTGCCTCTCCGCCTACCTGTGATATCTGTCAAATAAATAAATAAAATCTTAAAAAAAATTTATTTTAATTTTTATTTATTTTTTTAATAGTTTTTTTTTATTAAGATTTTATTTATTTGATCTTTACATCCAATTTGGGGCTCAGACTTAGACCACAAGATCAAGAGTTGCATGCTCTACTGACTGAGCCAGCCAGGTGCCCTTGAAGCCTTTCTTAGTTTTTTATGCTTTGTCTTCCCTTTTCTTTAGAATGCCTTTTCCAAACTCACATCCATTATCTCCTCTTAAGACTTGCCCTCTTAGGGGCACCTGGGTGGCTCAGTGGGTTAAGCCTCTACCTTCAGCTGAGATCAAGATCTCAGGGTTCTGGGATTGAGCCGCACATCGGGCTCTCAGCTCAGCTGGGAGCCTGCTTCCCCCTCTATCTGCCTGCCTCTGTGCCTACTTGTGATCTCTTTCTGTCAAATAAATAAATATAATCTTAAAAAAAAAAAAAAAAAATTTGCCGTCTCAGAGCCCTCCAGTATTAGTGCCACCCCATCCACATTGCTCACTTTCCTGATTCCCAGTCCCTTAGCTTTACTAGCGTCATCTAGTTAGCCTTCCACTTTCATCTCATGAGGGAAGCTAGTGTTTTCCTTGATCTCATTTTCTCTTCAGCAGCAATAGTTAATTCCCAGTTCTAGACTCCTTAGAAATGCTTAGTAAACAACAAGGTAGTAAATTAATTTTCTGTGTGCATGTTCTCCAGGCTGTATCTGAGGAACAACAGCCTGGGTTGAAGGGCAGAAAGGGAAAGGAAGAGAAGTCAAAGGGAAAGGCCAAGGTGAGGAGGTATTGGCAGGAGGAGGGTCCCCTGCTGTTTGTCAGGCATTAGAACATTTCATCAGACCTATTGTCTTCACTGTTAGTCTCACAATAAGTCTGCTACTCCGGACAATGAAGAAGAGGAGGATGAAGAAGAAGAAATAACAAAAGAAAAGGAACCACCCAGACAAGGGAAGGAGAAGGCCAAGAAGGCAGAGCCGGTATGTATTTTGGTGTTGGGAGAAGATGGGCTGAGGTACTAGCACTCTGTGGCCCTTGGTTTGGGGAGGGGAGCAGAATCTGGGGGTGGTGTTAACTACTACAGTTGACAAGCTTCTGTAAAGGGCCACAAAGTAAATATTTTTGACTTTACGGACTACATACAATCTCTGGTGCACATTCTTTTTTTTTTTTTTAATGATTTTAATTATTTATTTGACAGAGATCACAAGTAGGCAGAGAGGCAGGAGGCAGAGAGAGAGGAGGAAGCAGGCTCCCTGCAGAGCAGAGAGCCCGATGTCGGGCTCGATCCCAGGACTCTGGGATCATGACCTGAGCTGAAGGCAGAGGCTTTAACCCACTGAGGCACCCAGGTGCCCTGCATATTCTTTTTTAAAAAATAACTTTTTGAAAATGTAAAACCATTCTTAGCTTGTGGGCCATATTAATATAGGTATCAGGCAGGATTTGGCCTGTGGCCCATTCAGCTCCTGATTGAGAGAGGAAAGGACCCTGGTGTTACCTTCAGATGATCTGGTTTTCTGGCTCTGGCAGTCACCAGCTGTGTGACTTTTCCACCTCAAGGGGGCTCGGTTATCTGTGTGATCTAGTGATTTCCGAGGTCCCTACACTTGTAGGACTTTCTGATTCTGGATCCACTTAAAATATCTCAGTGCTGGGGCACTTGGATGGCTCAGTCATTAGGCGTTAGGCGTTTGCCTTCGGCTCAGGTAATGATCCTAGGGTTCTGGGATCAAGCCCCACGTCGGGCTCTCTGCTCGGCGGGAAGCCTGCTTCTCCCTCTTCCGCTTGTGTTTCCTTTCTTGCTGTGTCTGTCTCAGTCAAATAAATAAAATCTTTAAAAAAAAAAAAAAAAGATTTCTCAGTGCTGTATGTTAGGGTTTCTGGGCTTTTTTTTTTTTTTTTGCTTGTTAGCCTGTAAGACAGAACAGCTCATTTGACAGGTGAAGAAAAGAACCTGTTTCGTTTATTCCTCTCCCACCCCGCAGTGGTATGTGTAGTTATATCTGTGGGTTTGTAGAATTGTTATATTTGGGTCCCTGGGTGGCTCAGTCATTAAGTTTCTGTCTTTGGCTCAGGTCATGATCCCGGGATCCTGGGGTCGAGCCCCATATCAGGCTGCCTGCTCGGCAGGAAGCGTGATTCTTCCTCTCCCTCTGCTGCTCCCCTGCTTGTGTTCCCTTTCTCGCTGTGTCTCTGTTAAGTAAATAAAATCTTAAAAAAGAAAAGGAATTGTTATATTTTATACATTCATGTTCATACCACTTGTCTTATACAATTCCTGGAAGCAGAAGTGGCTAAAGGACTCCAGGTAGCCCAGGGGTGTGTATGAGAGAGTGATAGGACTCACCAAGATATTTCAGGACTCTGGGTGAAGAAGGAATGAATTGACTGTGGGACTGGGTAAATGACAGGAAATCTGAGTTCAGGAAGGAGTCTCTTGTTTTTTCATCACCCCCTGGTTCTCACAGGGTTCAGAGGAAGAAGGAGAGGAAGAAGAGGAAGGGGAATCTAAGGCTGATGATCCTTATGTGCACCTTAGCAAAAAGGAGAAGAAAAAGCTAAAGAAACAGGTAAGACCTTGGTCGAAGTTAGGAGCATTTGATTTTTTTTAATATTTCAGTGAGCGGGGCCGTGCACCTGGCTGGCTCAGTTTTTAGAGCATGTGACTCTTGATCTTGGGGTTGTAACTTCAACTCCCACACTGGGCACAGAGATTACTTGAAACCTTTAAAAAACTATTTTCAAATAGGGGACATCTGAATTAGGAGGGCAGGAAAAGAGAGCTTTGGGGGTTATTGCAGGAAAAATGGAGTCAGGAACAAAGTGGATACTGTTAGCTTTTTTTTTTTTTTTTTTTTTGGTGTCTGATGACGTGGCTGTGTTGTGACAGGTAACTGGCATTCAGTGGCCTCATACCTGGTTTTTCCTTCCTTCTCAGATGGATTATGAGCGCCAGGTGGCTTCATTAAAAGCAGCCAATGCTGCTGAAAATGATTTCTCCGTGTCCCAAGCAGAGGTGTCCTCCCGCCAAGCCATGTTAGAAAATGCATCTGACATTAAGGTATGGTCTGAGGGGACCCTCAGACCATTTTGCTCAGGGAAGTGCCACCTTTCCCTGAGCAGTCATGGCAGCCAAGGAAGTAAGGTATGAGTGGCTTAGTCCACTGGAAGAAAACTTGGAGGCGTGTTATATCCCTTGAGTTCTGCTAACTTCAGCAAGAAAATAGGAAAACCAACAGAAGCAGAGGAGTCCACCCTTGGGGGCGAAGTAAGGTGGGGTGGGGTAGACTGGCTTAGAATTTGGGAGACTCCTGTTCAAAGTAGTGGGCAGTTCAGCTCAGGTCATGATCCCAGGGTCCTGGGATCCAGCCCCGCATCGGGCTCCATGCTTGGCGGGGAGCCTGCTTCCCCCTCTCTCTCTGCCTGCCTCTCTGCCTGCTCGTCATCTCTGTCTGTCAAATAAATAAATTAAAAAAAAAAACTTTCTCAAAGTAGTGGGCAGGAAGGAGACCAGTGTGAGAAGAGGGTCATGCTGGAGTTGTCTGTCAGAGACTTCCTAGCAGGGAGAAGGTTGCAGCTGCTGTGGGAGAGGGGGGACTCTCATATACCTATTATTTCTTCTGCCACTGTTTTCCTGATAACTGCAGCTGGAGAAGTTCAGCATCTCGGCCCATGGCAAGGAGTTATTTGTCAACGCAGACCTATACATTGTAGCTGGTCGCCGCTACGGGCTAGTAGGACCGAATGGGTGAGGAGAGGGGCTGAAGTTGTAAAGGGGAAGGGGCTGGAAGGAAAAAGATTTTTCAGGGGTGGCCTGGTTCCAATAGTTCTCATTTCCCAGCAAGGGCAAGACCACTCTCCTTAAGCACATCGCCAACCGGGCCTTGAGCATCCCTCCCAACATCGACGTGCTGCTGTGTGAGCAGGGTGAGGCCAGTGGTGGAATGGGCTTGTGGGGAGATGAAACAGGTCTAAGGTGGGGTGGGCAGTTAGGGTAGAAGAGTCAACCACAAATAGAAGAAATTATAGTTATGGAGTGGGAAATATTGTGGGGGAGAGTGGGGACAGGGAGATGGATGCTAAGGAGAGGAGAGACTAGAGAATATTTTATTTGAAACAAGTATAAAGTGTTGAGCAAGGTCAGGCCAACCAGAAATAGAGCTGATGGGAAAAAGGAATGGGAGTCTTGGCTCTCCTGGCGACCTGTCTGTTCTCGCCCCTGCCCAGAGGTGGTAGCAGATGAGACACCAGCCGTGCAGGCTGTTCTTCGAGCTGACACCAAGCGATTGAAGCTGCTGGAAGAGGAGCGACGGCTCCAGGGACAGCTGGAGCAGGGAGACGACACAGCTGCTGAGAGGCTAGAGAAGGTAGAGGAGATGGCGCAAGGGACACGGGCTAAGCCTTGGAGGATTCTGGAACCTTCGGACATGTGTCCTCTTCTCCGTCCAGGTTTATGAGGAATTACGGGCGACCGGGGCGGCAGCTGCAGAGGCCAAAGCCCGGCGGATCCTGGCTGGTCTGGGCTTCGACCCTGAAATGCAGAATCGGCCCACACAGAAATTCTCAGGGGGCTGGCGCATGCGTGTCTCCCTGGCCAGGTGGGCCACCCAGATCACTACCCTCCCTCTTCCAGCCTCCATCCATCTTGTTCTATGGCCAGTAGGGAGTTTAAGGCTTCCTGCTTCCTCCCATATCGTCTGTATTGTCAGACTGAAGATTCTTTTCTCCCTACCTGGTGGTACATTTTCATTGACATCTCCTGCACAGGAGCTTCTCTGACAAGAGATTGGAAAGTAGTATTCACCTATCAGAGGCTTCTGTGGGGTTTTCTGAGCAAAGATCTACTCCTGATCCTACATTCTGCCACCCTACCCTCTAGGGCGCTGTTCATGGAGCCTACACTGCTGATGTTGGATGAGCCCACTAACCACCTGGACCTCAATGCTGTCATCTGGCTCAATAAGTGCGTCACCCACCATTACAGTCTTTGCATCATTGATTCCCATTATGTCCTTATTTCTAGCTGTTCACACACTGTCTTTACAGCCTAGCACTTCCTCTTTTCCTCCCTTTTTTCATGGTCTGTCTGCTTCCCCTGACTTAACCCTAGCCTGATCATTGTGACATGTCCATACTCTTTTCTAAAACTCAGCTACCTCCAGGGCTGGCGGAAGACATTGCTCATCGTCTCCCATGACCAGGGCTTCCTGGATGATGTCTGCACTGATATTATCCATCTCGATGCCCAGCGGCTCCATTACTATCGGGGCAATTACAGTAAGTAGGATCATTTGTAAGGGGAGGAAAGAGATGAGGCCTCAAGAAAAGGCCTCAGAGCAAGGACCCAGTAGCTAAATCTTCAGAGTGCAGACAGTGATGCCCACTAACTGGTCCTGCTTGTCCCTCTGCTGGGGAAAAAGACAACCATTAATGCCCGTCCTCCTGTTCTGCTGCAGTGACCTTCAAGAAGATGTATCAGCAGAAGCAGAAAGAACTACTGAAGCAGTATGAGAAGCAGGAGAAAAAGCTGAAGGAGCTAAAGGCAGGTGGCAAGTCCACCAAGCAGGCGGTGAGCACCTGGGGATCTCCCTGGCCTGGGAGGCGCTTCTCTCCGTACAGAGAAAGAGGGGGCTCTAGGACACTGCCCTTCATTTCAGGGACTGCTATGAAGGGTGTGGCTTTCTCCTTTTCCCTTTCTCTGCAGGAGAAGCAAACAAAGGAAGCCCTGACTCGAAAGCAGCAGAAATGCCGGAGGAAAAACCAGGATGAGGAATCCCAAGAGGCTCCAGAGCTCCTGAAGCGCCCCAAAGAGTACACCGTGCGCTTCACTTTCCCTAACCCCCCGCCTCTCAGCCCTCCTGTGCTGGGTCTGCACGGTGAGCGGTGGCAGACCCCGGCAGCACAGGGCAGAAGCATGTGCACCCCACGTCCTCCACCCGGCATGGGATCCATTGGCCAGGACAGGACCTTTAGGGTGACTCTGAAAAGGAAGTAAATCACTTCTTTTCCTGGTTCTCAGGTGTCACGTTTGGTTATGAGGGGCAGAAACCACTCTTCAAGAATCTGGATTTTGGCATTGACATGGACTCAAGGAGTGAGTTGGTGTCAAGTGCTTGGGGATGGGGAGCTGGACTGTGAGGGAAAGTTCCTGGGGACCTCTTTAACTACCTGTCTTTGTCCTTACAGTCTGCATTGTGGGCCCTAACGGAGTGGGGAAGAGCACCCTGCTCCTGCTGCTGACGGGCAAGCTCACACCAGTAAGTCCTGGAGCCAGGACAGGGGAACATGACAAGGGTGGCAAGACAGCTCTTCACCAGATGCTAGAATCAAGGAGTCCTTTTCTGTGCTGGCAATTTTAATATGGAACTCGTCATAGATGACTCATTGTCATAAGAGGTGCTCAAGAAAGTAGAAGTAGAGGAGAACACTGTAGACAAGTTTGGGGAGGAGAGCCAGGAGAAGAGGGGTTAGACTGGGGGTACTGTTCCCCTCTCTGTGTTTTGGTTATACAAGAAATGTAAGTTCATTGTATAAATTGCATAAGTCAGAGAAAAATCTAGAGATTCCTGGTATTAATTTTGATGGATTGCTTTTTCTTTTTTCTCTGCAAATGTGCGTATGTTTTTTTTTTTTTTTTTTTTTTAATTTGACAGAGAGAAATCACAACTAGGCAGAGAGGCAGGCAGAGAGGAGGAAGCAGGCTCCCCGCGGAGCGGAGAGCCTGATGTGGGGCTCGATCCCAGGACCCTGAGATCATGACCTGAGCCGAAGGCAGAGGCTTTAACCCACTGAGCCACCCAGGCGCCCCTGATTTTTTTTTTTTTTTTTTTTTTTTTGACAAAAATGGCTCTCGGATTAAGTGTTTTTACAGCTAGTTCTTTCAGATAATGTACATCAAGCATTTTTTCCATGCCAGTAATCTGTGTCTTTTATGGGTTTACTATGATTTATTTGATGCCCGTCACTTTGATCATTTCTGGTTTTTCACTGGAGGTCAGCTGTATAGTAAACATTCTTACTGTACGTGTTCCTGAATGCAGCGTTTTTTTAGGATGTGTTCCTAAGAATTGCTTTTAGGACTTTTACAACACTGCCATACAGTGCTATAGATTGGTTGTAGCCCTCTTTACTCCCTCCAGGAAAGTGTTGAGAAGGGCCCTTTTCTTCACACCACCACAAGGTGTTTTTATTTTTTATTTTCTTCTTAAAGATTTTATTTATTTATTTGACAAAGAGAGATCACAAGTAGGCAGAGAGGCAGGCGGGGGGTGGGGGGGAGCAGGGTCCCTGCCGAGCAGGAGCCTGATGTGGGACTCAATCCCAGAACCCTGAGATCATGACCCAAGCCAAAGGCAGAGGCCCAACCCACTGAGCCACCCAGGCATCCGGTGTTTTTAGATCCTCTCACAAACTGTCTCTTAACCCCCATCTGAGGCTGAAAAAGGTGCCATTGGTGGGTATTGCTGGGTGGGAAGGGGGTGTTCTTTGGTTGTGGTCAGTCCCCTCCTGGTTCTGAATCTGTGCTTTGTGTCTCCCTTTATTCTCCTTTCACTCCCCTTTGACTCTGTACTCTTTACTTTCCCAGGTGTGCTGTTGTCACATTAGGGAGAACATTCAGGTTCCCTTTCCTGCATGGACTTATTCCTAGCCCAATTCTGGTATCTGTCTCCCCTACAGAAAAGTTGAAATATGGAGTGGCAGCACCTCTCCCTTTTCCCTTATCTTCCCACTTGTGTTTTCCTTGCAGACTCGTGGAGAAATGAGAAAGAACCATCGGCTGGTAAGTTGACTTTGGGAATTTGGATATGAAGAGTCTGATAGAGGAAGCATGATTTTCACAGACCACCTCTTTCTCTTGGGCAGAAAATTGGCTTCTTCAACCAGCAGTATGCAGAGCAGCTGCGCATGGAGGAGACGCCCACTGAATACCTACAGCGGGGCTTCAACCTGCCTTACCAGGATGCCCGGAAGTGCCTGGGCCGCTTTGGCCTTGAGAGTCACGCCCACACCATCCAGATCTGCAAACTCTCTGGTACCACTGTGGGGGGTTGGGAAGGTGTCCTCTTCCATTTTCACACTTCCTGACTGTATTTTGAGTCAGAAGAGAAGAGGGGCTAGGACTTCAGGAATCTGTGCATGCACACATTCAGCTTACATTCAGAGACATAAAGCAGTGAAGTGTCATGGTTCTCCTCTTTCCTTTGCTATAGGTGGGCAAAAAGCCCGAGTTGTGTTTGCTGAGCTGGCTTGTCGGGAGCCTGATGTCCTCATCCTGGTGAGTGGAAGTGGACTGTGGGAGGGGCCAAAGGTGGCAGTAATGAAAGGAATTGTAACGCTTGGTCATGGAACGTCTCCTCCATAGGACGAACCGACCAATAACTTGGACATCGAGTCTATTGATGCTCTTGGGGAAGCCATCAATGAATACAAAGGCGGTAAGTTGGCTCAGGGTGCGCCCTCCTCCTTTCCTTGGGGACCAGGCTATAGTGTCCCTTGGCCAGGGCTCTTTTTTCAGGTTCTAAGTCTGCTCTGCCCCCTTCCTCCCTGCCTTCCACTCCCTCATCTTTTTTCAAAGCTGTGATTGTCGTCAGCCACGATGCCCGACTCATCACGGAAACCAACTGCCAGCTGTGGGTGGTGGAGGAGCAGAGTGTTAGCCAGATCGATGGTGACTTCGAGGACTATAAACGGGAAGTGTTGGAGGCCCTGGGTGAAGTCATGGTCAACAGACCTCGAGAGTGAGTTTTCCTTCCTGGAAGTCTCCTGAAAGACAAGCTTGCGTGGCCTAGAAGTCTCCTGTTGTCCTCCTCTCTCCACTTGGGCACCTCCCTCTGGTCTGCAGCTGACCCAGCAGCTACTCAAGCATGGGAAGGCAGACCATGACCTTGACGTGACCAGGGTACCACTTTGATTGGCTTCTTTTCTCTGAAAGACCAGTCTGTTTCAGTTTTCTTCAGAGAACTAAGCTGGCCTTATCCTTGACATCCCTCCATATACACAGAGGTGACCGTCATTGTTGTGGGCTCCATCCAGCCAAGCTTAAGTGGCCAGACTCTTATCATTAAGAACCCGGCCTCTGGTCTATCTGAAAGCTTCAGGCCCAGCTGGTCTCCTGGTCTTTGAGTGGTGCTGCTAATTTCTGGTGGATTTAATGATGACTTACTGATATAAGCAGCTGTTGCAACTCAGTGCTAGAGGCAAGTTCTAAGGCCTATACTATTACCCAGCCCGGGGTCCGGTACCTGCAGTCACTTGTTGAGTTGGGGACTTGAGGGCAGGAAAGAATTGACACTCAACTTGAATCTCCCTTTACAAGGGGAAGAAATAAAGGAAAGGAGTTGTTGCCACCAAATCACTGTTTGGAGATGTTTGGGAGTTGGGACCGTTCTCAGTTTTTATTTGCTTTTTTCCATTTGCTAGCAGTAATAAGTATCCACTCTTCTTCACTAATACCGATGGCTGTAACTTGCAGTCTTAATGCATTTTAGATGGTACTTGCTGTTTGAAGGGCCTCCCTGCCTTCCTCCAGCCCTTCAGACAGGAAGGAAAAGGTTCATCCCTTCCATCTGGGACTCTTGGTTGGGCCTGTCACTGTCCAAGCTCTGCCCTATGGCAGAGTAACGATCCTCTCAAAAGTTCCTAAGTCAGCCATCATGTGCAGCACTGTGGGGTATAAAAAAGGAAAAGACAGGGTCTACCTCCATCAATAGTCTAGCTGCAGAAGACTTAGAAATGAGATTTGAGCATAAACGTGATTTGGTTAATTGCCAAATGTATGGTACTCTAGATTCTGTGCTTTGCCATATGCTCATAGAAGGGGAAGATTATCCAGAGCTTGATGATTTGACTGAGAGATCACTTCAGGGTGGGCCTTTTAAAAAAGAAGAATTGAATAATGAGAGAATAGGGAGCCATGTTTGGACTCTATAAAGAGCACACCGGAGGCCTACAAAGACGAAAAAACTATTTTGGGAGTTAATGAGAAAGCATGGCTTGTGTGGCCATTTTTCTTACTAGAGTTATATTGGGGAGGTAGATTTGGGAAGCAACCAGTGGCGAGTGGTTGGTGGTTCAGGTGGTGGTATGACTGTAGAAGCATGTGGAGTGGAGCCCATAACTTGTTGCAAGTGTGGTAACTAAGTGCTTAAGTAGGGTATGGGAGGGATGGGTTGGGAAGGAAAAGGAAGGAAAAGGAAGAGGTGTGGGAGTTGGGGAGAATTCTAGAAGAGAATGATCTGATGTGTCCAGTTCCAGAGGGAACATAAGGAGCTGTTTGGTTAAGACTTACCAGTGTGGGGACGCCTGGGTGGCTCAGTTGGTTAAGCGACTGCCTTCAGCTCAGGTCATGATCCTGGAGTCCCGTGATCGAGTCCCATATCGGGCTCCCTGCCGGGCAGGGAGTCTGCTTCTCCCTCTGACCTCCCACTTCTCATGCTCGTTCTCTCTCTCACACTCTCTCTCTCAAATAAATAAAATCTTAAAAAAAAAAAAAACTAGATTAAGACTTACCAGTGTGGACACCTATTTTTGGGAAACTTTTTTTTTTTTAAAGATTTATTTATTTATTTGACAGATCACATGCAGGCAGAGAGGCAGGCAGAGAGAGAGAGGGGGAAGCCGGCTCCCCGCTGAGCAGAGAACCCGATGCAGGGCTCGATCCCAGGACCCTGAGACCATGACCCGAGCTGAAAGCAGAGGCTTTAACCCACTGAACCACCCAGGCGCCCCGGGAAACTATTCTTTGACCAAGTGAATAAATAACAGTTGGTGTGAAGTACAGATTTTATACTGGAGGTACAGATTTGGTGTGGAGATAGTGTTGTTAGGAAATATCTCAAATTAGGAAACCATCCCCCATATGGAATTTGAGGGGAAAAAGATCAGGGTCTTCAACCAAGCACCTGAGTAAGATGTTTCATGTAAAGTAAATTTCCACAATTCTGTGAAGTAAATATGTCACAGAAAGTGGGAGTGAGGGTTCAAACTAATGGCATGATGTTGGGACAGGATACTTCACCTCTGGGTACCTGTTTCCTCATCTATAAAATGAAGATGATAAAAAATACCTACCTCATAGGTTGTGAAGGGAGTAGATACATAATTATTTTGTAAAGTGCTTTAAATTTTTGCTTTTGTTACATGTGTTTCATGCTACACTCTACCTTAATATTTTCAGTTCTCTAGATGGTATGTAAAATATGTGGGAATGTTATTTATAAAGTGAATGCCAAAATTTTGCATTTCAATTTTTTTTAAAAGATTTTATTTATTTATTTGACAGAGATCACAAGTAGGCAGAGAGGCAGGCAGCGAGGGGAAAGCAGGGTCCCTGCTGAACAGACAGCCTGATGCGGGCCTCGATCCCAGGACCCAAAATCATGACCTGAGCCTAAGGCTGAGGCTTAACCCACTGAGCCACCCAGGCGCCCCTCAAGTTTTTTACCTAATTTCACTACAAGCACTTCACATGCTCCAAAACAGCTTCTGTCCGTGGACACAAATAGTACCTTTTCCTTCAATATACATACTTAATGGAATTATTAATAATGCACTTAAATATGGGTAAAAGGTTGCCCCTTCTCCAAAAGAAAAACAGCATAGAAATTAAATGCAAAAAGAAGGGGTGCCTGGGTGGCTCAGTTGTTAGGCGGCTGCCTTTGGCTCAGGTCATGATCCCAGGGTCCTGGGATCAAGCTCGCATCAGGCTCCCTGCTTGGTGGAAAGCCTGCTTCTCCCCCTCCCACCCCCCTACCCCGCTTGTGTTCCCTCTCTCGCTGTGTGTGTCTCTCTCAAGTAAATAAATGCAAAAAGAACAAAAAAGGGGTGCCTAGATGGCTTAGTCAGTTGAGTGTCCAGCTCTTGATTTTAGCTCAGGTTGTGATCTTAGGGTTGTGAGATTGAGCCCAGCATTGGGCTCCATGCTTAGCACAGTCGGCTTAGGATTCTTTCTTTCCCTCTTCCCATCCTCCTGCTTGTGTGTGCACACAAGAGTGTGCCTTCTCGTTCTCTCTTTCTCAAATCTTTTAAAAACACACAGTTTGGGGCGCCTGGGTGGCTCAGTGGGTTAAAGCTTCTGCCTTCGGCCCAGGTTATGATCTCAGGGTCTTGGGATTGAGTCCTGCATCGGGCTCTCTGCTCAGCGGGGAGCCTGCTTCCCTTTCTCTTTTCTCTGCCTGCCTCTCTGCCTTCTTGTGGTCTCTGTCAAATAAATAAATAAAATCTTTTAAAAAATAAAAAATAAAAACACACAGTTTACATGGTACAGTATATATGGGTAACCCAAAGCCTGGAAAATGGAATTTCATTAACAGAATTAAATTTTTTATTCTTAAGCAACTTTTGCTATCTTTAAATCATGGACTAAGGTACATAATAACCATAGAAATGTTTTTGAGGGGCACCTGGGTGGCTCAGTGGGTTAAAGCCTCTGCCTGGGTCCTGGGATTGAGCCCCGCATTGGGCTCTCTGCTCAGCGGGGATCCTGCTTTCCCCTCTCTCTCTGTCTGCCTCTCTGCCTACTTGTGATCTAAAAAAAAAGAAAAGAAATGTTTTTGAAAAGCAGAGACTCTTCTGCACACCTTTCTAATGAAGACTCAGGACAGTGACCTGCCCACAGTGACCCACCCTCAACAGAGAGGGTGTTGCTGATATGATGGCCCTTGTTTTGTTTTGTTTTTATGATGGTCCTTGTTTATCTGTCTCCAGTGTGCTGGAACTTTTCCCTTTGTGTAAAATGTGGACAGGGTGACCAAAGCATGAGTCCTGGAGGGGCTTGAGAGCCACAATAGCACTTTGTTTTAGGAACACACAGGGTTCTAGGAAATAGTACTACAACTGGAAAAGTGAAAACTAGTAGAGAGTCCTATAACCATACAGCACTCAAAGGAGGCCTGAGAGTGTCTGAAATTGCCATTGTGCAGCCAGTACTAAATGCAACAACAGAGACGCTTGAACTAGCTGTTCTGGGATAGTGGCTTTCAAAGTGTCCCAGGCTAGCAGCATGAGCATCACCTGGGAGTCTGTTAGTGCAGATAGGAACTATGGTGCCTTTAGAGCATGCCAAAGGAAACATGGCGCTAGGAAAGTAGGGGGTCATCTTTAAATCACGTGAATAAGGAAGATGTTTCAGGGAGTAACACTATAAAGCCAAGCCTTGAAGGTGGTGAAGGAACTAAGTGAGTGGGGAAAGAAGAGCCCTAGGGAAGAAACCATAGTGTGCAGAGCCCCTGAACCTGGGAAGAGCTTGACATAGGCAAGATACGTGGCTCGAACTTAAGTAGGGACCAGGACACTCTTGGCCTGTAAACCTTGATGGGGATGGGATACAGTTTGAAGAGCAATGCGAGGCCATTTCTCACAGTGGTGAGAATTGATCTGTTTTCATTTTTACAGAGTTGTTCTGGTTGCTGGGTGGAGGATACAGGAGATGAGAGAAGGCTTGGGCCTTGGAAAAGGACTACTCTTCTCTAAGAAAGATAATGTAGACTCAGATATTTTTAGGTGAAGGGGAAGTGGTGTTTACATTGATGGGGCTCACTCAGGAGTTTGGGTGCCAGTCAAGATTTAGGAATTGCCAAGCAGCAGTAAGTGTTGAGTTGGTACTAGCAATTTGTACTGAGCCAAGATGGTAGGATTTCATATTTTTGCAACATTAGGTTTACTGCCCAAGATAGGAATGTGAAAACTAGAACAATGGTGATCTGGAATTGGAGATGGAACTGGTGTGTCTGGAGAGGAATTGACAGAATGTTTATAGCAGAAAGGGTATTTGGGGGGCAAGGAGGATGGGAGCAGAACAGACCAGCTGAAATGGAGAGAAGTGCCTATGGGGACTTGGTGAAGGTGTGGAAGTGGGTCAGTGGCTGAAATGTAGATGATCAGCCTTGTCCAAAAAAAAGGTAACTGGTTACTTTGGATTTTCATGGAGAATTTGAAAAAAAGTGGCTGAACTCATTTTTAAATTAAAATAGAAAAAACTTCGAGTTGTCTTTAAAGGTCTTGTGGCCTGATGCCAGAGATAGAAACTAAGTCAGAAAATGACCCAGGGGTGCCTGGGTGGCTCAGTGGGTTAAAGCCTCTGCCTTTGGCTTGGTCATGATCCCAGGGTTCTGGGATTGAGCCCCGCATTGGGCTCTCTGCTCTGTGGACAGCCTGCTTCCTCCTCTCTCTCTCTGCCTGCCTCTCTGCCTACTTGTGATCTCTGTCTGTCAAATAAATAAAATCTTTAAAAAAAAAAAAAAGAAAACAAAATGACCCATTAGGTCGTGACATGTTCATTTTTTCTCCTTGAACTGGGTACTACCTATTTTTTAAAAACTTTTCTTAAACTTTAAGTAATCTCTACCCCTACAGTGGGGCTCCAGCTCACAACCCCAAGCTCCAGAGACACACCTTCCACTGACAGAGCCAGACACTACTTCATTCATACTTTACCTCTTAGTTTGGCCCATATGTTAGGGGCTCTTCTCAGGTCCTAAGTGCACAGAGCTGCTATAGGCAGACTGAGCATAGTCTGGGTGGACTGGGCAAAGGGAACATAAAAATAGCTCCATTGTCCTTGCTAAATGTAAATGAGACCTATGAAATTTAGGAGGTTATGGCCCTCCTGTGGCCGCTCCTGGAAAGAGCAGCCAAGAAACTTGGGTTCTAGGGTAATATGTTTTCAGTGTTTTCCAGATCAGCAGCAACACGTGGGAACTTCTTAGAAATGCCGAATCTCAGGATCCATCCCAACTACTGAATCAGAAAATTTGCTGGACGCCATTCCTTATGTCTTTTAAGAAGCCCCTCAGATGATTCTGATGTTAGGTTGAAAACTTTTTAAATTTTTTTTGATTTTCTTTGAGAGAGTGCGAAAAAGCATGAGAGGGGAGGTCAGAGGGAGCAACAGACTCCTTGTGGAGCTGGGAACCCAATGCGGGACTCAGTCCCAGGACTCTAGGATCATGATCTGAACCAAAGACAGTTGCTTAACCAAACTGAGCCACCCAGGCACCCTAATGTTTTTAAGTAGGCCCAACATAGGGCTCCAACTCATGACCCTGAGATCAGGAGTCTCACATGCTCTACCAAGACTGCCAGGTGTCCCAAAATGAGCTGTTTGTAGTTTTTTTTTCCTAGTCTCTACACCCAACATGGGGCTCAAAACTCTGAGCTAGCCAAGTGCCCCTGAAGACCACTTTTTTTTTTTTTTAATTTATTTATCTGACAGAGATGACAAGCAGGCAGAGAGGCAGGCAGAGAGAGGGGGAAGCAGGCTCCCCGCTGAGCACGGAGCCTGATGTGGGGCTCGATCCCAGGACCCTGGGACCATGACCTGAGCTGAAGGCAGAGGCTTCACTGAGCTTCCACTGAGCCACTCAGGCGCCCCAAGACCACTCTTCTTAATCCATGCCCCTATAGCCCCATCTTCCCAAAAATGCACTATCCTAATTTCTAGTTTCAAGAATAGCAGAAATTCCTATTTGAAGTTAATCCTATCCATGTCCTGATTTCCAAAACCTGTCCCCAAGACCTTACTCCATCAACGAAACCCTCAATACCTGTTCTTAAGAATTTAACATCACCAGGCGGTAGGCCTACTGACATCTGCTTTGCAGAGCCACTTTTGGGGGGAAGAGCAGCTTACACTATTCTGCTGCTTTATCCACTGAAACTGCCCTTTTTTTTTTTTAATATTTTATTTATTTGACAGAAATCACAACTAGGCAGAGAGAGAGGAGGAAGCAGGCTCCCTGCGGAGCAGAGAGCCTGATGTGGGGCTCGATCCCAGGACCCTGGGATCACGACCCGAGCCGAAGGCAGAGGCTTTAACCCACTGAGCCACCCAGGTGCCCCCCACTGAAACTGCTCTTAAAGGGAGCCACCAGTTTTTCCTTCTCCCAGAAACTGCTCTTGGGAGTTTTCCTCCTCCCATTCTCCCTGCTGCTTCCACCCACCCACACTTAACTCCTTCCCTAGGCAACTCCATAGGATGGTAGGTTCAATTAGAGGTGAAGTGAATGTCCACGCACACCGTCAGCAGCTCCAGCAATGTGAAAAGCTGTTTGCCTAGGTCCCAAGGCTTGCTCAAAGAATGTTGACCCATGAGATTTACTTTGTACCTGTGGTCTTTTATGTTCACAATATTCTTTCAGGGGCGCCTGGGTGACTCAGTGGGTTAAAGCCTCTGCCTTCGGCTCGGGTCATGACCCCAGGGTTCTGGGATCGAGCCCCACATCGGGCTCTCTGCTCAGCAGGGAGCCTGCTTCCTCCTCTCTCTCTGCCTACTTGTGATCTGTCAAATAAAAGTAAAATCTTTAAAAAAAAATTATTTCACCAGTATTTCACTCAGTACCCACACCGACCTCACAGCAGAACCAGTGTTAGCTCCTCAAAGGGACAGAAGCCACAGAGCTTTGTACTAATGTACTTAAGACAGCAGGCAGTGGTGGGTGTTGTTTTTTTTAACAGAGAGCCAAACACACTACGGGTTAAATAAGCTGCTTCTCTTTCCACTGTTTATTATTAATGTACAAAATATACAAAACCAAAAGAAAAAAAATACTCATCCCTCAAATCCATTGTGGCTCTAACCCAAGACCCTGCACAAAAGCCAACCAATCCACTGTTTTCATAGAAAACAACTGATGCCGAGACCTGGGAAGGAGAGGGCTGGGGAAAGGTGCGTCAGCTTTGCGGCACCCACCCAGGAAGGCACCTGGTGGGACTCAGAGGTGGCTGACAGGGCAAGGGAGCCAGAGGCTTCACACCAACAAGGTTCCAGGTGGGGGCAGAGTGCGCCAACTCCTGAAGGCAGTGCATGTAGTGTAACTGTCAGGCCCAGAGTGCTGGGCAAGTTGATGAAAAGCTGGTCTCACTGAAGTGTCAAGTTTCCAGAATGAACTACAGGCAAGGGTGAGCCAACACCACCAGCCTTGCCTATGCCAGCTACAACTTCCACTGGATGCAGACGTGAATTGACCATCACTGAACCTAGCAGACCCATGATGCAGACTTGGGTGTTCACAGAAAGTTGCGAAGTCTTACTTGAGAAAGGACTCAATGGAAAGCTTGTGTCAAGGTGGAAGTGGGGATAATGTATTCCAGAACTCAAATCCAGCCTGATTGAGCCCCTCTCAGTGCAGTGGGGTATATAATACCCCTTTTATCATCTCCCCACCCCATGAGAAGAATGAACTTGGCTGGGATGATTTCGTAAGTGCAGCTGATCCCGTGTCAGTTCTGTGTGCATGTGGAGGACCCACAATAGGAGAGTAGAGGTGTTCTCCAGGATAACCAGCTTTAGGTTCTCAGGCATAAAGGGTAATACTGGAAAGGGGTTTGGGGTTTGGGCAAATCTCAAAAAGTGAAGCCAACTGGGTGTTCTCTTCAGCAGTCCAGGGTACAGAATGTATCCAGTCTCTCTCCTCCCCAGACTGGAGGAAAATATGTACATCAATGCGCACCAGTGATCAGAAAACCCCCAGAAACCCAAGCAGGTGGGAACTGAGGGGGCCGGCTCCTCATCAGCTGGGGACAGGGGAATGTGGGCCTCACAGAAGCCATAAGAGGGTGGAAGGAGCAAGGCTGCAGTCCACAGGGGTGTGTGTGGGTGGGGCAGAGGAGGTGGTCCCTAGGGCAGGGGGGGCCCATTGACACCCGGGTGGTAGAAGGCACAGTTGTTCTCATAGCGGCAGTTGCCCTTCATCATGAAATGTCGGCAAACAGGGCGGTTGGACATGTCTGTGGGAATGATGGTGGAATCATTAGATAGAACATGGCTAAGAGGTCAAAGCCACCCTCGCACCCCATCCCCACCTTGTCCATAGCATCCCGAAAACTATCGTTCAGGGAGACATGGAATCTTATGGATTTGAGGGAAGACCAAAAGGTAACAACTACCAGACATACAGAAAATAGGGTGATTTCATGTCTGGCCTAGCATATCCAGCATACTGATGCTCCCCCAAAACTTGCATGGGACACCAAAAGCCATATAGTGAGCAGGAACCATTCTCACCTCCTCCATGGCTGTGGCCTCCATCGTGCCCTCGGTGGCCCCCTCCTCCATGGCCAGGGCCATCATGGCCACGGTGCTCATGAGGTGGTGGCCCTCGATGGTCATGGCCTCGGTGACCAGGGACATCATGAGGCCGGTGGCCATGGGGCCCACCATGTCCAGGACCTTCATGGGGGCGATGTCCACCACTTCCACCCATGCTCCCACCAGGGCCTTCATGGGGGCGATGTCCACTTCCAGCACCCATTCCTCCACCAGGGCCTTCATGGGGGCGATGTGCACTGCCTCCACCCATGCCACTGCCAGGGCCTTCATGAGGACGATGGCCGGTGCCACTGCCCATGCCACCACCAGGACCTTCATGGGGACGATGCCCCCCACCTCCACCCATGCTACCGCCAGGGCCTTCGTGGGGACGGTGCCCACCACCCATGCCACTGCCAGGGCCTTCATGGGGACGATGTCCACTGCTGCTGCTCATGCCCCCACCAGGGCCTTCATGTGGACGATGCCCACCACCTCCAACCATGCCCCCACCAGGGCCCCCTCGTCCATTTGGGGGTCCTCCTCCAGAGCGACCTCCTCTGGCCCCCCGGAAGGGAGGAGGAGGAGGAGGTTCATTTCCTCCTCGGCCACCACGGCCTCTATGGTATGGTCCAGGACCTGGTCCCGGCCCACCCCGCATTGGGCCTCCCCGCATGGGGTCACCTGGGCCATCCCAGAAGGGATCACCCCCTCGTGGAGGGGGTGGGGGACCCAAGAGACGTGGACCCACTGGCCCACCAGGGCCTCCATGAGGACCTGTTAGGGAAAAAAAAAGTATCAGCTATGTGTTACACTCAGGGAGGTCCTCTCCCAGCCTAAAGCACCTCCCACCTTTGGGTCAAACCTACCCTATTACCAGGCCAAAATTAAGCAAGTAAACCCATTCCAACCTCTCACTATCACCTACCTGGCATAGGTCCCCCAGGCCCAGGAGGGAAGTGCTGCATGGCCTTGGGGCCCCCAGGGCCTCCTGGTGGGAAACCATTGGCAATTGGACCAGGGCCTAATAGTCCATGTGGCACTATTAAAAAAGAAAAAGAGTAGAACAAGAGGATGCTAGAAGAGTGGCATGACTTCCTAATTAGGTGCGCCTTTCTGGCCCTCTCAGACCAACTTGGCAAAGCAATGCTCTGTCCAGTCTTGCCCTCCCCGCCGGCAGTAATACCCCTGCTCACCACTGTCTGTAAACCCTGCTCCCTGCTTGCCCTCAACTCCGCAGTAGGCTTCCTCCCCCAGACTCCAGGACTGGCCCTGGTGATTACCGAGCATCTGCTTGATCTTGTCTGAATAGTCTGGTTGCTTTAGCAGTTCCTCTGAGGGATGACTATTTGGGCTACCCTGTAAGGTAAGATGAATAAAGAACAAGGTCAACAGAGTGCAAGGGTAACAACTGCAAAGAAAAGAGCCAGATGAGGAACCAAGTGAGAAGATGAGTACTGGGATAAAAAGAGAGATTCCAGAGAAACTGGAAAAGAGGAAGGTGGGCTCATACCATGATGGAGGTTAGGATCTCTTGGACATTGATGCCTCCTCCTCCAGGACCCTGGGGGCTCTTCCCAGCACCCATGCTTCCCATGAGATTAGCCAGGACAGGGGGCAACTTGGAGCCACCTGCCCCATCAGGTGAGCCACCAGCTCCCCCAGGCTCCAGAGTCTCAATATATGGGGTCTCATCCATGGAACATTCCTGCAAGACAGGAGAATAATCAGGACTAACTTTGAAAGAATGAAGACACATTCCATTTGAAATGGAAATGAATTGTCAAAAGACACATTAAAATGGATCACACCTTCCATCACCACATAGCATGTGCTCACCTCATCTAGGGGGATGAGCTTCGGGGGTACAGGTTCATAGGGCTCAGGATCAGGTTCATGAGGACTATTAGGAACGCCACAGGAGATGGGGAAAAAAAGTGACAAATTATTTATTCAACCCTTCACATACCCTCCTAGCCCCCACCCACCTCTGAATTACTCCAGGGAATGTTCCCCTCAGGAGTCCAAGCATTTAACAAGACCATGGTTCATGCCCACACTCTTGCTCACCTTTCCTTGTTCAAGAAGAGCTCCTGAAGGATTCCTTTCTCCCGCTCAGCCTGGATGTATCGCTCCTGGCTGTTGCTTCCAGGGGTGACAAGGGGTGAGGGAAGAACCAGGGGCCGCGGGCACACCCATGGCACCTTCTCCTCCATGTTGTCATGGCTCAGACGCCGGGCCGTCTCAAATGCATGTCGGTCTGACAGTATCTCTCGCTTAGCTGCCTCACCAAAGTCCTTGATCTTATTCACATTTACTATTGGCAAGAAGAAAAAAAAAAAAGTAAACACAACCCAGTCCTTTTTAAACTCCCTATGCCCACTTACTACACAAAAATCTTGACCGCTCACCTCGTTCAGTTTCATCCAGTTCAAAATAGAAATATTCTCTCAGTTTGCCCTCCTCAGGCCACGTCACAGTTTTCCTCTTCCTGCCTTTCCGGGTCAGCTGGCTAGGATCTCCAGGACTCTCCACTGGCTTTGCATCCAGTGCTCCTGGCTCCAAAGAGGCTGTAAGCAAGAGAGGTTTCAGACCAAGGTCCGTCCTTTTAGAAAACCCCCAAACCTGAACCAATTTCTAGACTCACCTGTATCCATGAGCTCTGGGACTTCGACAGGGGGAACTGGGGTGCCTGGGCGGTCTGTGTCCATAGCCTCACAAGGAGGTGCTGGTTCTGGGGAAGAAGGTTTGGCTGTGCTTGGTTCTGTGCTCGTTTTCCCTTCAAATGGGCTTGGCTATTGTGAAAGAAAAAGTTCATGAGCTGATGAAGGTTAATGTAAGGCAATTAGTCCAGGGTCTTAGGATCCCCATGAGTTCCTATAAAGGAAGACTCCGTCATACTGCCGACCCTGCACCACCTCCACCACAGTCCACATCTTGTTGTCATCCCCAACCACTGCCAGGTGCTGAGCCCTTCCTTCTACTTTACTTCTGATACCCTGTCACTCATACCTACGGCCTAGGGCTCATACCTTGGCAGCTGTAGGTGACAGCACCTTCTTCTTCTTCTTAATTTTGATGCCTGGAACAGGGGCTGAATTGAGTGCATCCAGAAAGCCCAGGCCCTCCATGGCTACAAAAGGAAAAAGCATAAAATGGAATCGTCAGACCTCTTTCACAATCCTATTCCTATAGACAAAGTCTGGGCAGGAAATGGGCCAATGGAGATCCTGCCACGACTGAGGACATAGTAAGTTCAAGGTAACCAGGAAGCATATGCTGGATTCACATAAGAAATTCTTATTCTTTTTTTTTTTTTTAATTTTGTTTTTAAGTAATCTCTACAACCAGCGTGGGTCTTGAACTCCCAACCTGGAGATAAAGAGCTGCATGCTCCTCCACCTGGGCCAGCCAGGCGCGCTTTCTTTTAAAAATTTTAAAGGCAAGCAACCGACCCTTTGAGTATGAATTAGAGTTCAGGTAATTGAAGAAGGCAGCCCCCATGGACAAGACAGAATATCCCGAAAGTGAAAAAAAAAAAAAAAAACACAAGTGAAATAAAAAAAAAAAAAAAAAAAAAGACAGAATATCCCAAAGCTGGGTATCCCTAATCAGTCACTGAACAGCACACCTCTAAGACTCATCTCTAAAATTACTTTTAAGTAATCCTATGAAAGGAAACCTCCAGAGGTGCAAAAATTAAGTCACCAAGAAATCCATCTCCTACCCACCCCTCAACATTCATTCCCATTAAGAGTTTGCTCCCAAAGTGCATTCTTCTTCTTTAGACTCACGCTGTGGTGGGATGATCTTCACTTTGATCTCTTTGGTGGCATTTGGTGTGGTATTCAGTGGCTTGTATTTCTTCTCTGCAGGGGGTGCAGCATCTCCTGGAGCAACTGTGGTGCTGTAAGAAGAGAACTGTCAACAACATCTCTGACTCACTCTGACTTGCCCCTTCTTCTCCCTCATGTCCACAGACCTAACCCATGCAGAAACTCAGGATGTGGTCCATACCTCTGACGCTTGAGGGGAATGGGTTTAAGGTTGTACTTGTCAGAAACCACCACTGCACTGGCGTTCTTCTTCACAGGCACCAAAGATGGAGTCTCCAGCTCTAGCCCTGTGGGAAGAAACATGCTGTTGGGGTTGAACTCCCTCCCACTCTCTTAATTCTTCCTCCCTGGTCCAACCCTAAATCTTCATCCAACCCAAGCCTCACCCACTAATCTTCCTTCTTCCATATGTGTGCCCTACCATAAATCTGCTATTCCACTACAAAGTCCTAGGTGTACATCTGCCCACAGACCTTCCCAAGACCAGCCAACAGCCCTACCAGTGGAACGGAATTTGGCGTGACTTGGTGCCGTGGTTCGGAGAGACTTGGGCTTCTCTTTCTTCTTCTCTGGGGCCTCTTCGGCCCGGGTCTCAGCCTTCACCTCAGTCAAGGGTCGCTCAGGAGGAGTGGTTCGACTCCTCCCTTCTTCTTTACGTTTTTTCTTATCTTTCTCTGTTATAAAAATACAAAGCATTAAAGGATTTTACTTAAAGAGAAACACTGTAAAAGGTGAAGCAGGCTAAAGGCACTGAAGGCCATGTCCCAGTGGGAAAGAAATACGAGGGATAAAAGACTAAGGAGCTTACCAGCAGGCTGGGTACTGCTCTGGGAGCGGATGACAGCCATCCAGTCACTGACAAGGACTGAAGCCAATTTCCGGAGCTCTGCAGGTGAGAGTGTAAGGGGAAGTGCCTAAGTAGCTAAAAATATTTTCTTCCAATAACAGAAAAAAGGGATGTTTAAAGATATACTATGAAAATCTGTATAACAGAAAAAGTAACAGAATTTTAACAACAACATGAGATAGGCTCAAAAACCAAACTCTTCAAAATGGAACAATGAGGGGCGCCTGGGTGGCTTGGTGGGTTGAAGCCTCTGCCTTCGGCTCAGGTCCTGATCCTAGGTTCTGGTTCCAATTTTAGTATATGTGCTGCTGAAGCAAGCACTGATCCTAGGTTCTGGGATCGAGACCCACATCGGGCTCTCTGCTCAGCAGGGAGCCTGCTTCACCCTCTCTCCCTGCCTCTCTGACCACTTGTGATCTCTCTGTAAAATAAATAAATAAAATCTTAAAAAAAAAAAAAAAAGGAACAATGAATCACTAGGTAGTCTTCTATTCCAATCCAGTGGGGGGTTGGAGGGGAAGATGACACATTAATTACATACAAGGTACATTATAAAAACTACATCAGTTGTTTTACATGTATCTCATGCGGCTGTTTTAACTTGAAGATTTTTATCCCTCTTTCACAAACACACAGCAGCATAAAGATCAGAGTCAGAAAGCACCAGAATGAAGCCAGTGCCGATGCTCTTCTGCTAACCATATATTAAAAGAACAGAAACTAAAATCAGGAAACAGGCAGGGTTAAAGTATCTGAAAAACTAAGAACAGTATTACTCTACGTTGTCCTACCTAAAGGCGAACAAAGTTTCAAGGAGCAGATTTAGATCCATCTTATAAAAGATTTCCTAAGTCACCTTTTTTCCTAGAATGCTACTAGTGATTAATGGCTTTAAAAAAAATCAATTAAGTGTAACAAAGGTGAAGAGCTTAAAGCAGACCACTTTAGGGACGGGGAAGGCATTGTTTACTTAGAGAAAAAAGATGGACAGAGAATTTAGAGGACAAAAATGTGTTTCCAAATATACAGGGAAAAAAAAAAAAAAAACCCTACAGCTCTTGCGTTTTGTACTTGGCAAAGAATAGCTCTTACCTATGGCACCAGCCTCTTGCCAACATTTCCAATATAGACTTATTTGATAATGAGATTGTTGAAAACATTAAACCCTAACTTTTCAAATATACAACTAGCAATTTCTATATTTAAGGCAACATGAACTCCAGTGCATCCCCAATACAGGGATATCCTAAACCTTTTTGGACCAACTGATACTATGGTCTAGTGAGACTTTAAGGTCTATAAGGAATGTACAAATTTCAGTATTCAAAGGAAGTAACATAACAATTAAAGCTATATTCAAAGGTGGCAACACAACTGAGACAACGGGAAAACAAGGAACACTATACCTGAAAATGAAGAAATAAGAGATGAGCAATGATTTAAAAGGAAATTCTATAGTATGTGTTACATTACGAATTATTATTCAATATACTCTGTTACGTCACAAAAACAGAATCAGTATTTTAAAAAAAACTAAAACTGAGAATAAGAATGAATGGAAAGCTAGAGAACATTTTTCACTTAAACACTGTTAAACCCTTTATCTTGGTAAACGTTCCCAGTGTTTTCTTCTATAGCTAAGGAACTTCAGATAGGCTTACCCAGGCCTACATGCTCTTTCTATACCAAACTGCCAAAGCCTTTTTCCAAAAGGCCCTGGCACACCATTCCCTTCAGACAAATGAATGAGCCTATATTCTGATCAGGGATTAGTTCTGCTAGAATACTGTTCACTTGTGGGATACTAATGTCTTGTACTAGTGGTTTGTACCCTGGGTATAAACCCTTTTCTTCACTAAAGAAAAGGCTGTGAAGCCTTTTCTGGAGCCAGGCCCTGTCTTTATGCCAGAACCATATGATCCTTGCCAAGGGCTCCATACCCTTTGTCTTAACCTTTGTCTTAAGAAAAAGAAAGACTCTGTTGCTAACAAAGCTGTGATCTACTCCAGCAGTCAGGATTCTTTCTGCCCATGTCCTAAAGGAAGGTGTTTATTGGTAGAACTGTATGTCTATTACACACTGAAGGTCCCAGAATATGCTATATTTATTTAGAAAAATAAAAGGAAATGATGACAACACTCTCTAGGATGACACTATCTTCTCCAAAGAAGTTTAAGTATATACCTTTTACACCAAGAGATAGTAAGCATCAGTTTTTAAGTATGGGTCTTGTCTTACATTCAGTAGTAGAGAAATGGACAAATCCCATTCGGAATTCAGAACAGGAAAGGGAGAAAGGTTAGAGAGTCTCAATTTTTAAAAGAAAGAGAAAAGTATAGTGAGGTAGCAAGGAGTGACAGGACAATTCAAGGATAGGAGTAAGACACAAAAATAACAAAGGGGGGGGGGCGCCTGGGTGGCTCAGTGGGTTAAGCCTCTGCCTTCAGCTCGGGTCATGATCTGAGGGTCCTGGGATGGAGCCCCGCATCGGGCTCTCTGCTTGGTGGGGAGCCTGCTTCCCCCTCTTTCTCTGCCTGCCTCTCTGCCTACTTGTGATCTCGCTCTGTGTCAAATAAATAAATAAAATCTTAAAGAGAAAAGAAAAGAAAAGAAAAGAAAAGAAAATAACAAAGAGGCAGTCATGAGGAAGGGCTGGCCCCTACCTTCATCCTCACTTGACTTGCTCAGCTGTTTCACCAGTTTGGCTGTGTTGTTCTGTGAGAGATGGGGAGAAAGTTAAATACAAGGAGGAAAATGAGTCCTCTTGGAGCTAAGAACTGCACAAACTCACACACAATTTCTTTCTTGTGAGATTTTATTTTTAAAGTCATCTCTACACCCAAGCAGGAGCTCAAACCCACAACCCCAAGACCAACTGAGCCAGTTGGGCACCCTGCCCACAATTTCTTAACAGTCCCTAACTGCGACCACCACTACTCTTGTACTTTACCATTTATAGAACCTTTGTAGGCATACAAACTTAATCTTAAAACAACCAATGTAGGTAGGGGCCTTCATTCCCAATGAAAGACAAGAAAACTGAGGCTCAAATACCTGAACTACCCCAACCACAAACCTATTAATGGACATAAACCAAGTATTCTTATACTAAATTCCTATTTTTTCTACCACTCTCCTGCATAGGCCCAAGACTGCCACATCAGACTCATGTATTTTATCTACCAGGCTAAAGCAAAAAGGAAGCACTAGTGTTGTAGAGACTTAAGGTACCTGCTTGAGATGGTCCACAGTGAGCGGGAGGTGCTGCAAGGTCAGTAGAATTTGCTGTAAGAGGGGAATGTTGTTCGTTGTCTTTGAATAGGTCAGCCAATTGTTAAGAAGCTTGTAGCCACCAACATCAATAAACCTGCAGGCAGGTAGGAGAATCTGTAATGCCCCTTCCAGGTTTGGGAGTGCCACATCCCACACTCCTACTCCCCCATCAATGACCTAGGAACCCCCTGCACCCTCTCCCACCTTCTATGTACATCTTCCCAGCCCAGACACCCAGATCCCCACTTACTTGACCAGTATTTCTGGTGACTGGGTCTGCAGGAGAATGTTCAAGTAAGTGCATCGACTCACCATCTTTCGTGCTTCCTTCATCAGGCTGCAGGAGAGATATTAAGGTTAGAAATGGAGCAAGAGCCTCTTCTTTCAACAGAAACATCTCTGATCTGTGGGAGTGCCTAAAAATCCCTATGACTGGGACTCTGCCACAGAGCAGGAAAGTCACACAAGCCTCTGGGGGATGGGATGGATCCAGAGTGAAATGGAATCCCAGGAGAGGATGGAAGACAACTGAAGAGACACTGAGGTCTCTGATCTGGGGAGGTGAGCATCACTACTTTTCTAACTCACAGGACACACTTGATTCTGCTTCCCAGGTAAGAATGCTAGCACTAACAGCCACCCATTCATAGTCTGTTCAGGACTGGCTTGGTCTTTTGCCTTCCCCTGGGAAACTGCAGAATCCTTGAAGGAAAATGGCAGTCTGGGTATATGGAATGTGACCCAGAACAGAACCAAAAATTCTGTCACCTGGCTCTTCTGTTCCCTTCCTTCCAAAGCATGACTTCGAGACTGTGGACATCCAAATCCAGATTCCATTATGGTGAGGAACCCAGGGATCACCTTTTTCTATCATGTAGTCTAAAATTATTAGATACCGATCTTATTTCACTGACTCACTCTCTCCCCCTCCAAAAACGGTTATTCCTATTTACAGTCATATTACAACATAAAATATTCTCTACTCACAATGACTCCAAAAACAGGCAGACTCACCTGAAGATCTTGGAAATCCCATCCACACTCTTAACTTCCCCATCTCGGTTAAGGAAGCTATCCAGGCCCTTGAGAAGCTCTTTGGGATCTATGGGACCCGAACCCATGATCGAGGTTTCTAAGACAAGGACAAAATAAACCCACAGAATAAATGGGTGGCAAAGACAGTCCCACTATACCCTCTAATAAATTCCATTTGTAGAGTTGATAAAAATTTGTGACTAATTATTCAATCTATATTCAACTACACTCACCATTTTCCAGGTAAGAAAAAATCAAAACATCATTACCACAGAGAAAAAAAAGCCCTGGTAAGTTAAGCATGGACAGGACTGAACGGGAAGATAATTAAGACCGGAGGATTGGGCAGCACACCTTTCTCCCTCCTGGTTACATCCTTCCTAGATGGCTAAACTTCACTAAACTGTACTAGGACTGAGTCAAGTTTCCAAGGTATTCTTGCTTACTGTTAGGTCTTATTTCTTCTTAGCTGCTGATAAATCTGGCTTGAGGGGGAAAAAGTATAGCTTGTTAAGAACTGGTACAATTTCAGACACTTGGACTAAATATCTTCTAAGATTAGTCAGTTCCTTTTTATCTATTAAGAATCACAATGACCTCCAGCAGTAGAGTATGCTCTGCTTGCACCAGGAGACAATCAGGTGAGGTGGTGAGTGATAAAAACTTGAAAATATAATCTTTCCCTCAAGAGAGTTGTGGGTAGCTCCCAGAAATGGAGACAAATGGATATAAAGGAAATCAAGCAGGCACTCCTAAGCCTTGAACAGAACTGTCACTCATTAACCAAATATTGCACAAATTTTATTGTTTTAAAGTTAAGACTGGTTTGTGATTTCAAAAGCAAAGATGCGAATCTGATTACTACTCCCCTTCAAAATCACACAACCATCCAAGATCCCCAAAAGAAAGGCCTGAAATTAGAAACCAGAGAGCCAAAAAGAATGGAATAAAACTAGAAGCTGGGAAAATGCCATTAAATTTTAAATAGCTACTTTAGACCAGGTTAGAAAAAGAGCTCATTAAAAGCTAAACTGCTGTTATAGGATAAAGTGTGAAGCAATTTTTAGGCCAAAACCCAAGATAATTTAGAATCAACGTAGCTCTGTGATTTTTATGCCTCTAAACACGGGATTCTCAGAACCGAAAAAGAAAGCCACCTCGGTACTATCTGCGTTTCAAATGTAAGGTTACTTCTGGATAGAAAGGAATCAAGAATAAAACAATTTCTTGCCTCCTACTTATAGTACAGATAACAGACATGATCCCAGCAGAAAGGTGGGAATATCCGTGTTTTACAAGCTGTGTTTTGTGCAGATTTTTGTGCAGAAAAGAGAACAAATTTCTTATAAAATAACAAAAATTTGTTCTAAAGAGAAAAACAAGCATAACAATCTCAACCTTTTAGTCCTCCCAACAAAAACGCCAATAAATTTCTAGACAGGTCCTAACAACCTAGCGAAGCAGCAGCAGAAGCAGGGAAGAGGCTGGTTCTTGAGACCATAACCTGTGGGCTGAATACAGACACAGAGGTGAGGTAAAAAAAAAAAAAAAAAAAATGCTGAGGTGAGCAAATCTGGGTTAAGTGTGCTGTTGCTGCTGCTCTGGAACCTCCACAAGGACAGGTAGAACCTGTGGTCAGAAGAAAAACACTGAAGTAGAATATTGGGTAAGATTAGAAGCCCACGGGCCAAATCCACTGAAATGTGGTGATTCTTAGACACACACACAGGGAGAAAGGCATTCTTCCATGTAGTAAGACACCATAGAGTGGTATATGGACATTATAGCAAGAGACACATACATAAATACCACAAAAGGATAAAACAGATTTCCCATCTATTGGAAACTGGAAAAGCAGTGAGTGAATCCAAAGTAATACATAACAGCAACCACAACATACACAATTTGACAAAAAGACTTCAATTAAATTAACATCAATTCAAACCAGCACCACCACCCCCACCAGGCCAAATACTGCTGACCCGAATGATTCAAACTCAAATATACATCACCTTGCAGAACTACTTTTGCACATCCAAGTACGAGCTGAGCCAACACGATTATTACCCCTACTTTCTTCAGAAACTCAAAAGAAGTGTCACCTGAACTCAAATGTTCCTCTTCACATAAGTGGGTGGGAGAGAAGAAAGAATAACGATACCCAGAAAGAGACCAACAAGTACAAAGCTAAATTCTGCCCCAGTGCCTTCTGTTGGGAATGGGACCCAGGGACAACTTTTTCCCCATTCACAACAAGAATAGTCAGGGGAAGCTAGAAGACAAAGCAGAAATGCTAAATATTCATTTTCCACCAGTATTTTTCCTATTACTTGTATTTTGGAAATACAATTAACAAAACTAAGTTTCGTCTCACAAGTACCAATCGTGACAAAATGTAAATGGGTCTTCTCATGGCTTTTCTACAGGCAAATTAGTTTTAACTTATTTTAAACTAAGGACTATACCAAGTGTATTACAACCAAACTTCCTTACTTTAAAGTCAGTATATTTTGAAGGAAGCTACAAGGCACTCAACTGGAAAGGAATGAAGAGCCTAAATTCCTGGCACAGGCCTACAGTGGAAAACGCAGAGCTGACCAGGGAAGGAGGGACAGTAACCAAGTGTCATTTCCTAGTCCTTTCTGGAACCTGGAACGAATGCTTAAGGAAGCTTTCTGGAAACAAAAATAATCTCGGGCATATGTTTGCTTCTAATTTCCTTGAAGATAGAACATACAAAAGGGGCAGGGGGAGGTGAAGAACCCCAGCCTTATCTCCACCTCGTCCTAAGCTGTGCATTCCTTCTTATGGATTTTGCAGGCAGAGATGAGCACTACTGACTGACAACACAAGGCTCTGGGGAATTTTCTACCTTTCTTAACAGAGAGAAACGTAGAAGTTCTTAAGTGACACCAACTCCTGCCTCCAAAATGACTTTTGAGAGTTATTCAATTAACAGGGTGAAAAATACCTAGCTTGGCTAAAGTTATTCATAGCCATCACCAAAAAAAAAAAAAAAAAAAAGAATTGGTTCAGCACAAAATACCTATGCAAATCAGAGCCCTTTTAAAATCATAACCCTCTTATAACAAGAGGAAGGAGTCGGAATTTACCTTAACTTGGAAGTCTTAGCACTTCAGGAAATGAAAATGCTTTGTATCTGACCCCTGAAATTCCCCTTTTCTTGGTGTTTTGAGGTTATGTCCTAATACTCAGTGGACTGAAATTAGGTCTAAGTAATGCACAAGTTCTTACCTCTCCTAAGTAGTAGGCCCCTATCCCTCAAATTTATATTGAAAACCTGGTACAGTGATCTCCCCAAAATCTTATTTGCTTTTCAGTGAGGATGTAAAATCACCCAACCCCAGCAAAGGCTCTCAGAATATAACTGGCCACAAACTACAAGGATCAGGTTCTCCAAGGTTCTCTGGAAGGATGTGGTTTCCCTAGAAGACCTTGTTTCCCCATCTCCCATGTTAAGGAAGATCTTCTTTAAAAACCCCCTGTTCACTAGAGATCAGGAACCCCAATGGGTGGAATATTCAGCTCCCAAGGAAGGTATGCTGCAGAGACACATGGCAAACTGCTTAAAAGATAAAAAAAAACTTGTGGTCAATAGACATGTGGAAGAGTTCCTCCCACCCAATCCAGAAGTTTTAAGTACTAATTTGAGCATCTGTACCCAGCAGAAAATTAGCCCTGAGAGTCTAACCAAGTTACCACAGGACAGCTGTACAAAATGGCCTTCCAATTCTGCCTAGAACCTCCACGCTTCAAATCAGGAGTTTAAAAAATGAGAAGTATATGGAGAATTTGACAAAGATTTGACTTTGAAAAAGTTAGAGGAAGATAGAGAAGAGCAGGACACCCAATACCACCCTCAGATAGGGCATGGCTTTGAACATGCATCCATTGCGAAAGCACTGACAAGTTGAAAAATGAAGAAGACATTTTACTACCATTAATGGTTTTTAAGGAATTTCTTTCTAAAGGGAAGAAAAAAGAAATTCAAAAAAGGTGGCTCTTTGGAAAAAAGAAATGAAGGTTGTGAAATGTAATACCAGAAAGATTTTGCTTACCAGACACCGTAGCTCGCATCCCCCTGCCTTGAGTTTACAACTGCCGCCTCCTTTCCTATTCACTTCTCATCCTAGTACCAATGTACAGGAGCTACGCAACTGGAGAACGTGATAAAGCACTGAACACAAAGAGTTTATCCCCAAACCCAGAGGTGGGAATAAGGGTGATTTAAAAGGAAGTCTTGAAGTACCCACCCTCCCCCAGTCTCATTATACAAAGCGACCAAACGCAGGCCCAAGGACTGGTTCCTGAGCAGAAATGGCACAATTCAGTGTCATTAGGCCCCATTTGTCTATTCAAGTCACTTTCACAGTTCTCCTTTCCCCACTATTGCCCACCACACAAGATCTACATACACACAGCTCACACACACACACCACCACAAGGCTCCCAGTCTTAAAAGTATTGTTGGTATGACTGGTTTTCCACCCCTGGCAACTGAAGCAGGGAAAACTTCCAAGCAGTTGTGATGAGTGAAGGAAGGTGAAAATAAAAGCAACAGGCTCTGTTAAATATAAAAACTAGAGCTGCCCGGGAGATGGACAACTTCAAGACCTAATCCTTACAAGCTTTTCCAAGATTATAAAAGATATTCTAAAGTAAATGTCTTTTCCTGTCTAGCAGCAGCGTGCACAGGAGTCCAGAAAGCATCTGCTCAGGGGTGGAGTTTCAAGAGGGTGGAGAGAAGAAAGCTGATTACATCACCTTTCCATGCTGCTCCTCCCCCTTGACCAAGTTTCTAGGGCGGCCCTAAGCTCTGGGTGGCAAAAGGAGAAAAAAACAACAAAGAAGCAGGGACGACGCCATTTTGTAATGGAGAAGAGGAAAACTTAAAAAAGCTATCCCGGTGCTGCCAGCAGCTAGTTACACCAGAAAACACCCCTTTTCAGTAAAATACCCCAAACCAGCACCCATCCTGAATGGTCTTTGACGTAATTTGGTTAAGAAAGTTGTGAAAATAAAACCAATTAAAATATTCACAAGAACAATTTTCTGTGGGGAAGAACTGAATTTCCAATTGAGATTCAACCTGCTACCGTCGACCACCCCCATCCTCCCTATAAAGGGAAAGGGGGGAGGACTTGGACCCCTCTCAACAAATAGGGTTGAGGTGGGAGGACAGGAGAAAAATGGGCCAAGACACAACCTGCAACGCCGCTTGGAAGACAAAAGGACAAGGAAAAGTCGCCATATTGAAGCAGGGAAGAAAAAAATTCCTTTTAACGACACAAATCTTTTAGAAAGCTAGCATTCAATTGCACTAAATGGCTTTTAAAAATTATACTCCTGAATTGCACATTTCCCAACCTTTACACCCGCTATTAGACTGTATTCCCACCCACCAAAACGTTATCAAGTTAAAATGTTAATCATTTTTGCTTTTAAATAACCTATGCAACCTGCAACAATTACAAAACATTCTTTACCTCCCAATTATCTTGTATGTACTGGCACTAAGATTATATTTTGTACTGAATTAAGTGTCTTGCAATCTTTATTCCTAGATTGCCACCTATTTTAACCACACAAATATACCCCCAAACAAATTACATTAAAATTGAGAGGATTTAACAATCATTTTAAAAAGTCATAGCCAGCTATTACTTCTCTGCCCATCTCCTTACCCTGCAATCTTTATGTACAGATTGCTTATTAATCTGGCAAATTGAAAGGCGCCCTGCTTGTCTCACACACAAAGAAGTGGGACTTCTGGGCCACAAGATCCACCATCTTTTGTATGTGAGCTCATTAACCCTTTTGAAGACTGCTAACAAGAGGAAGTTAACCATTCCTCCTTATAAATAGCAACACTTATGGCTTTGGCAGTCTGGAATTGGCTGGATTACCAAGGGTTAACCGTCAAAATCCTCACTTGCTGGCCCTCCCTCCACCCTTTCCTTTCCTGCAGCAGGGCAGGAAGGTAGGTGGTAGGAGAGAGAGAACAAGACTGTTTAGACCAAAGGCCCTTTTTTAATGGAGATTAAGTGACCGGCTTGGTCCTTCTCCAGTTCTCTACTTTGTTCTATTGGCTCATTTCTTCCTCTCATTATTTTTGGTTTCACAACGGGAAACGTTGATTTCTTGTTGCAAGGCTGGTTTTGGAAAATTCGACACTTACTATCCAATTTTTTTGCGACGTCAGCACCTCGGGCTCAGGGGGGAGGGGGTTAAAATTTTGGAGAAAAAAAATAAAACCAACCAACCAGGACCCAAAACTCAATTATTTGGGGGGGCTCATTGGATCAAAAAGTCTCTTAAAAAAATGAAGGCCAACTCAGTATTCATTTTCCCCCCACCCAACTCCATTTAGGGAGGGGGGGTCGTAGAAAAAAAGTTCTGAGTGGATTCAAAAAAGTAAACGCTGGATGAGTGAATTTGGGTGGGTTTGGGAAGGGTGGGTGGTTGATTATTTTTGAAGTTATGTGGTGACGGTCCTTCGGCCACAGATTTCAAGTCCCATGCAGCGTGGGCTGGTGGGGAGGGCAAGATAAGTGGGAAGGGGCAGAAGACACAAGTGGTTGGGCTGGTGGCTGCTGTTTTCCCTTTCCCCCCTCTCAGGATCCTTTCAAGGGATTAGGTGGTGCTGCGGCTTGTTTCTTTTTTTCCTCGTGGCCGGCCTGTCTTTCTCCGAGAAAATTCAAACCTGGGATAGAAGGAACACAAGGGAGAAAGATGTAATCAATACGGGTTGCTTTAAACACCCAAAAGTACCTTATCTGTTGTCTCCAAACACCCCGATGTCCCATCCCGGACACAGCCGCCTTCTATAAACCACGGTCCTTAACAGAACTCGTACCTAACCGCCTTCCCAGTCCAACGATCTCAACAAAACTTGACCCACCAACCGACAAAACACCCAAACTTACCTCTAAACGAACCCCAGAATGGCGGCTGCCTGCTCGGGCGGAGTCTTTTATACCCGGACGCCGCCCAACGCGCCCAAACATGCTAGTGAAACGCCCTTGTCGCGAGACATTGTGCGCGAGGCGTGAACTCATTGGCCAACCCGAAAGACAACTCGCTAGCTGATTGGCTATCCTTCCTTCACCTTCGCTCAGCCCCTTCCCCGCCCGTTCCTTCTTCCGCCTCCTTCCTGGCCCCCCCGCTTACGAGCGCGTGACTGGCGAGCCTAGCACCTCCCTTTCCTCTGCTTCCACCACTTCCGTCCTCGAGAACACGTCTCACCCTGGTTGGTAGAACCGGGCCGGCGCATGCGCATTGAGAAGATGTCGGTCGAAATCCCCTTCAAAACTGCTTAAAATGCAAGCTCTAAGTATAAGATCTAGAAGTTGTAGTGATTGGATCGGGGAAAACGCAATTTTGAAGCCTAATTCGATTGTGACGCAGTTGAAATTGGCTTCTCCCCACAGCCCCCCATTTACGCTTCCGTTCTGACGCAAGTGCGCGGCCGCCTGGGGCACTGCGGGCTCGCCCTTGGCCCTACCCTAGTCAGTTTCTTGGAGCATGCGCAGTTGCTTTTCCGGCTCTTCCTGCCTTTGGCGTACGTCAACATGGCGGCTTCCGTTTTGCGTTCGTGGCTGAGGCTCCTTCCTAGCCTTTTGCCCTTCAGAGGTGCCTACGGAGTTCAGGTAGCTCCTTGGAGCACATTTTGTACAACCGCCACTTACTTATACTTTCTGTAGGTCGTCGCTCCATTGCTGGGAATTCAGGAGCGGAGACTCTCCCGAGTCTTTATTATGCCTTGGCTGTTTAGGCAGCGCTGCTTTCACCACTCTTCGCCTTCCCCTCACCCTTCTCAGTACTTCGCGGGTTTTTAATCCCCAGCCAAGGGAAAAGAGTTAGATATTCTTTTCGAAGGCACCAACTGGGCTAAAGAATTAGGTGAAAGATTGGGCCTCGTGGTCGTACACAACCAGCTCTTAAGCATGCATATAATGTCTAAATCTATCATGCCCTGGAGTGTCCTTGAGTTGAGGGACACTAATTTATGCCTGCTGAGCTATCTCCCAGTAAAGCCAGGATACGTTCTCACGACCTGAGGACCAGTTTCTTAGCTCTCTTTCTTTCGCTAAATTAGTTTTTTGTTTTGTTTTGTTTTTTAACCAGAGCATAAAAGATACTAGTCTTCTAGATTGAGGTTTCCCTCCAGCCTCATGTACTCACCGCACTGGAGGTTCTTGGTAGGGCAGGGTAGGTTCTTGGTGGGGCAGGGTGGGATAGGAAAGGTTGCACAGCTGCCACTCCCTAAGAGTGGTGACAGGGGTCACCACGGAGTTAATAACAGCCCTGGTAGCTTTAAAGCTAGCGTTAGGACTCAAGTTTGTTCTGACCTGTGGAATGTTGACCTTCAACTTCTGTAAGGCTGGGAAAATCAGTGATTCAGGTTGGATTTGGTTGGAGACTCACCTCTCCCCACTAAGCATCTTCCTTCCAAGAAGCTAGACATCCTCCCTTTTCCTTTCTTTTCCCTTTCCTCAGTACATCTTTGAAAGCACGAACACATCATGTGTGTCTTCTCAAATAAGACTGCTTCCCAATCACCTATCCTAGTTACCCTCTCATGTTATCTTCTTCAGGATCCAGTCAGAGACAGAAAGTGGTTGTTGATGACTTTAGTTTTACCCTAACAAAAATGCTATTTTCTAAATATATTTTTGCTTTATTCCATTAGTACGATGGGCATGTTTTCCTTGTCCCTAACATGGGCAGCGAAACTATCATGTCCTTTCCTTGAACTCATTTTCTCATTTATTGCCTTATTTATAGGTTCCTCTTCAGACTCTTTGCACCAGAGGCCGATCTGAGGAAGATTCTTTGTCCCCAGATCCCATAACACCTTATAAGAATGAACCCTGGAAATATCTGGACTCAGAAGGTACCTCTGAATGGGAAAGGGGAGGATCATGTGGGGTCTGCAATAAATGTACAGAGACACTTCTACTATCCCCACCAGGAATAACTTGTATGAGTTTTCATTTCAGAATACCAGAACCGCTATGGTTCTCGCCCCGTCTGGGCTGACTACCGTAGAAACCACAAAGGTGGAATACCCCCACAGCGGACTAGAAAGACATGTGTTGTGAGTTTCTGAAGGTGGTACGTGGATGGGATGTGGAGTGAGGGTGAATGCCATAGTGACAGTGGCAGTAGCACATTTTCTCACAGGACTTTGAACATCCTTCAACTACTAGTTTCTTTTCTCCACAGCGTAGAGATAAAGTTGCTGGGAATCCCTGTCCCATCTGCCGGGATCACAAGCTGCATGTCGACTTTAGGGTAAGAGCAGTCTTTTCTCTAGGATAAGGATTTGGAGCCTCTTTGTAGTGCTAAAGAGATTACCATGGGTGCCCCACTCTTCTTCATAACCTAAGCACCTCTACAGTTTATTTTGCATTGATTTTCTAGTAGTATTAAAAACATTCCTTTTTCCAGCTTTTTGTCCTCTACTGTGGCTTATACTAAAAACCTTCATCTCTTACCTATGAATTTACAGTCTAAATTGCAGGTCAGGAAAATGTTTATTTTTTTTTAAAGATTTTATTTATTTATTTGACAGAGAGATCACCAGTAGGCAGAGAGGCAGGCAGAGAGGAGTGGAAGCAGGCTCCCCGCCAAGCAGAGAATTGGATACGGGGCTCGATCCCAGGACCCTGAGATAATGACCTGAGTCGAACGCAGAGGCTTAACCTCTGAGCCACCCAGGCACCCCAAAGTGTCTATTTCTAATGGGAGAGCAATAGCCAAAGGTTCATTTATATCCATTGCAGTTATTATCAAGTAGATTGGGTTAGTTGTTTTGTTGTTGTTTTTTAGAGAGAGAGTGAGGGAGAAAGAGCACAAGCCGGAGAGTAGCAGGGGGAATGGGAGCAGACTCCCCACCAAGCAGGGAGCCCAGTGTGGGGCTCGATCCCAGGACCCCAGGATTATGACCCGAACTGAAGGCGGACACTTAACAGACTGAGCCACCCAGAGGCCCCTGAGGTTGTGTGGGATTTTTTTTTGTTTTTTGTTTGTTTGTTTTTGTTTTCTTTTTATAAGTTTGTTGTCATGTTGATGTTTGGTAACCTGCTGATACTTACCGCTGGAGGGCAAATGCATGAAGCAATATACAGAGTTCAATTATTTCTCAAAAAACAATTTATTGCAAGGACAGGACTTGCTCCTTAAAGAGTTCAAAAAGCATATAAAAATAATAATGGGGGGCACCTGGGAGGCTCAGTGGGTTAAGCCTCTGCCTTCGGCTCAGGTCATGATCTCAGGGTCCTGGGATCGAGCCCTGCATCGGGCTCTCTGCTCAGCAGGGAGTTTGCTTCCCCCTCTCTTTCTGCCTGCCTCTCTGCCTACTTGTGATCTCTATCCATCAAATAAATAAATTCTTAAAATAATAATAATAATGGGTAGGGGTGCCTGGGTGGCTCAGTGGGTTAAAGCCTCCGCCTTCGGCTCACGTCATGGTCCCAGGGTCCTGGGATCGAGCCCTGCATCGGGCTCTCTGCTCAGCAGGGAGCCTGCTTCCTCCTCTCTCTGCCTGCCTCTCTGCCTACTTATGATCTCTGTCTGTCAAATAAATAAATAAAATCTTTAAAAAAAAATAAATAATGGGTAAAATGCTCTTCTGAACTTGTGGTAAAGGTATTGGAGCAGAAGCTGAATGATTGGTCATCAGGGGAATTCGAAGGAATTCGTCTATCATTCAGTAGATAGGTGTCTGACTGCTTTCAGTCCCCTCCTGACACCACTGTAGGTAACTTCTCAATTTCTTTTTTTTTTTTTAAGATTTTATTTATTTACCAGACAGGGATCACAAGTAGGCAGAGAGGCAGGCAGGGAGAGAGGGGGAGGCAGGCTCCCCACTGAGCAGAGAGCCCGATGCAGGGCTCGATCCCAGGACCCTGGGATCATGACTTGTGCCGAAGACAGAGGCTTTAACCCACTGAGCCACCCAGGCATCCTGGTAACTTCTCAATTTCAACTATGTATGATTGGTTTAAAAGTAGAACAGTGGCACCTGGGTGGCTCAATTGGTTGAGTGTCTGACTCTTGATTTTGTCTCAGGTCATGATCTCAGGGTTGTGAGATTGAGCCCCTCATCAGGCTCCATGCTCAGCCAGAAGTCTGCCTGAGATTCTCTCCCTCTCCCTCTGCCCCTCCACTCTCTCACACACATGCACTCACTCTCTCAAATAAATAAATCTTTTTTAAAAAACCAGAATACATGGGGCGCCTGGGTGGCTCAGTGGATTAAGCCGCTGCCTTCGGCTCGGGTCATGGTCTCAGGGTCCTGGGATCGAGCCCCGCATCGGGCTCTCTGCTCCGCGGGGAGCCTGCTTCCTCCTCTCTCTCTGCCCGCCTCTCTGCCTACTTGTGATCTCTCTCTCTGTCAAATAAAAAAAAAAAAATCTTTAAAAAACCAGAATACAACCAGTTGTATACAGTTTAGAATCAATTACATAACCAAGGAAGAAAGATTACAAATTGAATAGTGCAGGTGATTCTGCTTGCTCTTCCACTCCACAAGCACATCTCCTTTTTTCCATGGGTGTTGTCTTCTGTGATTAACCTGCTGGCTGGCAGTCATTCTACAGAATTAGATGTATAAAATGGATGTCAATAATATATATGTTACATACAGGGCACCTGGGTGGCTCAGTGGGTTAAAGCCTCTGCCTTCGGCTCGGGTCATATCGAGCTCCACATCGGGCTCTCTGCTCCGCGGGGAGCCTGCTTCCTCCTCTCTTTCTGCTTGCCTCTCTGCCTAGTTGTGATTTCTCTCTGTCAAATTAATAAAATATTTAAAATATATATATATATGTTACATACAGCATGCTATCATAAACATTCAAAATTATACATGCACATTATAACACATAACATTTTTAAGTGATTTCAGGGATTGCCAACTGACCCCAATTTTTTGTGTGAGGGGCTGATTTTAGAACCTAACCCCTGTAGAAGATGGTTCTATGTGAGTCTCAGTGACAGAATATAGAGTGTGCATGAAATGGTTGCAAGGCCAAGAAATGGGAAATGTTTGCCGAGTCTTCAAGAATGTATTCAGCAAGGGGCATCTGGGTGGCTTAGTGGGTTAAAGCCTCTGCCTTCAGCGCAGGTCATGATCTCAGGGTCCTGGGATTGAGCCCCACATGGGGCTCTCTGCTCAGCAGGGAGCCTGCTTCCCTTCCTCTCTTTCTGCCTGCCTCTCTGCCTACTTGTGATCTCTGTCTGTCCAAAAAAAAAAGAATGTATTCAGCAAATTGATGGAGCTAAAACTGGGACATGAAGGAGGGTAGCATCTGGAGAGAGAGGAGTTAAGGGTGTCTATGTACATGTGTAGGGATTGTGCACTTCCAGTTTCTCAAAGTCTTGCTGTTCTCCCTGCTCTCTTATGTTTCCCTACCACTTTCCTCCACAGAACGTGAAGCTCTTGGAACAGTTTGTCTGCGTCCACACAGGTGTCATCTTCCATGCTCCATACACAGGTTAGCTTATCTTTGTCACCACCAAAATAGCTTTTCCTTAGAGCAATCCTCATTTATTCAGTCATACAACAGGTAACTTGGTGACCCTTAAATAAGGCATAAAAAGCATGAATGAACTTTTTTTTTTTTTGAAGATTTTATTTATTTATTTGACAGAGATATCAGGTAGGCAGAGAGGCAGGCAGAGAGAGAGGAGGAAGCAAGCTCCCTGCTGAGCAGAGAGCCCGATGTGGGGCTTGATCCCAGGACGCTGGGATCATGACCTGAGCCTAAGGCAGAGGCTTTTACCCACTGAGCCACCCAGGCACCCCATGAATGAACTTTTGTTGGAAATCTTGCCTTAATGGGTATATTCACATGTGGACAAAAGGTACAAGCAAGTACCAATGTAAGTAAGTTATCTAAGTGTAACTCTTAGAAGTGGTAATTACTCCTTTCTGTAGGATCTCTTTGCTTTTACAAAAGGCTTTCTAGCAAATTGACTGTCCTATAAATTCTTTTTGCTGCCAACAATCCAATTAGATCTTCCAAATTTGGAGTTACAATCCTAACAATTCAAGATTACATCTATTCTGGGGCACCTCGGTGGCTCAGTGGGTTAAGCCTCTGCCTTTGGCTCAGGTCATGATTTCAGGGGCCTGGTATTGAGCCCCGCATGGGGCTCTGCTCAGCAGGGGGCCTGTCCCCCCGACCTGCTTCTCTGTCTACTTGTGATTGCTCTCTCTGTCAAATAAATAAATCTTAAAAAAAAACTATGTCTATTCCTTAATGAAGGCCACAGGCCAAATCTGGCACACTGCCATATCTGTTTGTTTTCATATTGTTTATAACTGCTTCCAGGCTACAGTGACAGAGTTGAGTAGCTGAGACAGAAACTGTGGGACTTGCAGATCCTAAAATTTATGTGGCCCTACACAGAAAAAATTTTCAACCGCTGCTCTAAAGCATGATAAATTTGCAAAGAATAATCTGAATCCTCCATTTTGGGAATGGCAACATGATCAGTGGAGTTTGGTTTGTCAGGGAGTTTTACTTTTTATTTATTTATGTAACTATTTATTTATACTTTTTATTTATTTATTTAGTCAGGGGGTTTTAAAGACGAGCTTTATGGCCAGGATGCTTGGATGACTCAGGTCACGATCTCAGGGTTCTGGCCCTATGTCAGGCTTCCTGCTCAGTGGGGAGGCAGCTCCCCCTGCTTGTGCACTTTGTCCCTGACAAAATAAAACAAAAAAAACTGTAGTGAAGTTATAAAAAGCTGAAGGAACTATTTTGCTACTCTCTCAGATCACCTTCTCTAGATCGAGAGCCCTTTCTTCCTTTACTGAATCTTTCTCAATGGATTGTCCAAGCCAAACCTTTAATTAGCCACACTTGCCCTTTGAATTATTTTCTGCTCTTGGAGGTTTTATAGTTAAATAGCTTTTCTATAGTGGCTAGACCCACTAGTGTTAATCTCAGCTCTCAGAGAGGGGGGAGTCTTCCAGTTGGCTAGATGGGGAAACTGAGGCCAATCAGAGGGGTCAGGGAAGTAGGGTTATTAGGTAAGAGCAAATTATCCAAACCCAGCTCTTTATAACCATATAGAAGCAGTTGTATTCTCTATTTACCTTGCTTTCTAGAATGAGCACTCTTTTCTTTTTCTTCGTTCAGGGGTCTGTATGAAGCAACACAAGAAGTTGACCCAGGCCATCCAGAAAGCCAGAGATCATGGTGAGCATGAGAAGGGGCCCACTGCATTTTTCTTAGCCATAAAGAAGGTGATTTAGGGCTAGAGGGTGGATATAAATACTCATGTCTGTCTGAGGAGGTGGCACCCAGCATGTTCTTCCCAAGAATCTCTTTTCAGCACTCCATTGTCCCTTTTTCTCTCTCCTGTGTTTCTTACCTTGTCATTGCCCCGCTGTCTTAATCCTCTTTCCTTCTTCTTCCCTTATGTAACTATTGGTCCCAATGCCAAAGAGAGATCATAGGAGGTCTTTGTATACATTTCTGTCCTTGGGCTCTATGACACCTTTGCAGAAATTTAAAAAGATAAGCCTCTGTTAGGGCAGATGTGGCTTTACAGCCCTGGTGTAGGACTGCACAACTTGGCAGACAAGAGCCCCAGCAGTAAGTAGTCAGTCCCCGTTGCCCCCTTGGCCAGTTGCCTTTGTGCAATGTAGAATATGTATAAATATACTCAGTCCCTCTGACTGGTTCCTCCCTCCCTTTATATGTCATTTTACATGTTGTTTTAACCCCAACTACCCTTCCTTATTTTTCTTCCTTTTTTTCTTTAATCCCCTAGGTCTCCTCAGTTACCATATTCCTCAGGTTGAACCTCGGGACCTTGACTTCAGTACCTCTCATGGAGCTGTGAGTGCTACTCCGCCAGCGCCCTCCCTGGTTTCAGGTGACCCCTGGTATCCGTGGTACAGCTGGAAACAGCCATCAGAGAGAGAGTTGTCCCGCCTTCGACGGCTCTATCAGGGCCATCTCCGAGAAGAGAGTGGTCCCCCACCTGAATCAATGCCTGAGGTGCCCCTCACAACCCCAGCGGAAGCCTCCTCCACTGAGCAGAAGAGCCCCCAGAGTGCTCTGTAGGAGCTGTAGACTGGGAAGGAGTTAAGACATAGTGGCTAGGAATTACATGATGGGATTTCACTCTGGGGAGGCTCAGGGCCAGAGAGAAGAAATGATTGCTGTTGAATGGAATAAATGCTTCTGAGGCTTAGGGGAGGGCAGGACAGATGTGTATGGGAAACCCCAGACTCTGTATATTGTAAATAACAGGCTAAACGTTGTTACTTGCTTCAGATTTCTGTTAACTTGTCTTTTTCACAATAAAGCTGTATCTCCTGTTTCTTGGCTGAGTTTCAGATTAATGCCATTTGTGCTGGGGGTGGGGGGGTTGTTGGTGAATGGGTGCTGGCTGTGGGGAGAGGAGTTATAAGGCTTGAGCCAGACCAGCCAGTGATTCTTGGGACCAGAAATAATCATAAATGAACAGTTGGGCCATTATGTCATGGTCACCTTTCTGGCCTCCTGTGTCCTAAGCAGTGGCAGTGTTCCCACCATACCTAGCAGTTCCCTCGTTGTTTGTTGGGGCGTGGGGGGCGCTGTTGAAGGGGTTGGAGAATGGGACACTAGGCTAGGAAAAATGCATTGCTCTGACAGCCGCGGGGCGGGGCGGGGGGGGGGGGGGTCTGAAAGGGGATGGGCGGAGGATGGGTTGGGTCCTGAGCCCCTCCTTCATAGCCGCAGGGAATGAAAGGCATCCAGAGGTGCTTCCTCTCCCCCCACCTCCTCCCTTCAGGAAGGGGCGGAAGTGACGTAGTATGGGGCGGGGTCTGGCCACGCACAATGGGCCATGGAGTTCTCGTTCGACGTGGATGCGCTGCTCCCGGAGCGGATCACGGTGCTGGATCAGCACCTGCGACCCCCAGCCCGCCGACCCGGAACCACAACGACGGCCCGGTGACATCTCAAACCCGCCCCAAAGCCCTTCTCTCCTTGTTCTTCTGAAAACCTGGTCCAGGCACCACGCCCCCTTTTCACTGACTAGTGACCTCTCCTTTTGTTGCCCTGGCTCACCCGTACGGTGACTTTTGACCTTAGACTTAGTGGAATTGATGGGCGCTTGCATCTGTGACCTTTCGCTCCTTGGCCTGATTTGTTCTAACCAAAGGATGTGGTTGACCCGCCCTTCCTGCTTCCCTGCAGTAACCTCAGGGAGTAGGGAGTGTACTGTATTGAAAAGAGGTGTGGCAAAAGTTTAAGTTCCAGAAAGGTGGGGTAGAAAATCAGATTGGAGGTCTCCCAGGTAAAGTCGGAGAGTCTTAAGTGCTGAACCTGGGTTGAGGTTATGGCCAAGGTTCCCAGGATCCTCTAATTCAGTGAGTATCTGACTCTTTGTTTATCTTTTTTTTTCTGTAGTGTTGATCTGCAACAGCAAATTATGACCATTGTAGATGAACTGGGCAAGGCTTCTGCCAAGGTACTGGGAGTCTTTAGATGGAGAAAAGGGGAGGATCTTTCTGGGGCTTGTAGATAAGGAAAGCACAGGTCCTTTGAAATGGACTTACAGAAAGTCTGTCTTTATCTTACCTGCAGGCCCAGCATCTTCCTGCTCCCATCACCAGTGTATCAAGGATGCAGAGTAACCGTCATGTTATGTATGTGCTCAAAGACACTTCAGCGCGACCGTGAGTGCCAAATGCTCTTCCATCCCATACTTGATTCCTTCCTCCCCCAACTCCTCCTTCCTTTTTTGACTCTCCCTTACAAATAGCTGCTACTAGCTTGTTTCATTATTTTCCCCATCCTACAGGGCTGGAAAAGGAGCCATTATCGGCTTCCTTAAAGTTGGATACAAGAAACTCTTTGTACTGGTGAGTATTACTACAAGCTGAGAGTTCACATCCCTTGGCTTCTAAGAATAAAAGTTCTGGATGTTGGGAGGCAGCAACGATGTCTGGGTCCTAAAAGGTACTTGTTTTTCTTTCCCTCTTAGGATGATCGTGAGGCTCACAATGAGGTAGAACCACTTTGCATTCTGGACTTTTACATCCATGAGTCACTTCAGCGCCATGGCCATGGGCAAGAACTCTTCCACTATATGTTGCAGGTGTCACCTATTTCACCAGTCTATCCAAGACAGAGATCAAAGTCGCCTTTGCACTAACCCCTACCAGAGGCTCTGCCTTGTACCCTCCTGCTTGCCATGTTCCCGTATCCTCCTATTCCCTTTCCAGGCTCCTGGGTTCCTGTTGGCATGCTCTTCCCCAACCTTCTACCCTGAGTCTCCTGTTCCCTGCAGAAGGAGCGAGTTGAACCACACCAACTGGCCATTGACCGACCCTCACAGAAGCTGCTTAAGTTCCTGAATAAACATTACAACCTGGAGACCACAGTCCCACAGGTTAGAGGTTTCAGAGGGTAGATCCTTACTGGGCATTTGCATTGAATCTGTTTATTTGGGGCAAAGAAGTGGCATCTTCCAAGTGCTTCTTATTCCCCATTGTATAGGATTCATTTTATACAGCTAAGCTCTTCCTTCCTCCCACCTTTTTTGGGGTGGGTAACATCTCTCATTGTGCAGCTCTTTGCTGTCATCTATTTTAATTTTTCACTGTTCTGTATACCCAGTAGTATGTTTGTGCTCCAGATGTAGCCAGCTCATTTGCACCTCAGTGTTTATTAAGGCCCAGAAAAATATATTTTCCTTATCCTTTGGGAGCTTTGGTCTAATATGGAGAATGTGGTTTGTGTATAAGTAAATACAGAATAATGTTACTAATGCTATCCATTCATTTAGCAAATATTTATTGAGTACTTGACACTGTTCTAGACACTAGGAATACTTACTCGACAAAACAGATAAAAGTCTCTGCCCTTGTGGAGCTTATATTCTAGTTGGTTAGACAAACATAGCTATGACTATGTAGCATGGTTGATAAGTGTTCTGGAAAGATGAAAGCCACTAAGAGGGCTTGTGAGTACCACTGTGGGGATGGGTGTGCATGGGGTAGCAAGTTTAAGTGGGATAGTCAGGGAAGACCTCACTGAGAAAGTGCCATTTGAGCAATAATTTAAAGGAAGTAAGAATACAAGCCAGGTAATGGAGAGTATAGAGAGGGCATCCCAGGCAAAGGGAATGTCTAGTACAAACTCCATGAGTTAGGAATGTGCCTGAGCAAGTGAATTGGCTGGTATGGCTAGAGCAGCATGATTGAAGGGGAGTGTATAGATTAGAGCAGGCAGCAGTGGGGGAGGAATAATATTTCCAACCTTATAGGTTATTGTAAAGGCTTTAGTTTATGCTCTAAGTGGAAAGAGGAGAGTCATGGTAGGGGTTTGAGCAGGGGGATGATAATCTGATTTACTTTTAACCAGACTACTTTGGCCGTTAAGAATAGCAGTAGGCGAGAGGGGTGCCTGGGTGGCTCAGTGGGTTAAAGCCTCTGCCTTCGGCTCAGGTCATGATCTCTTAGGGTCTTGGGATCGAGCCCCACATCAGGCTCCCTGCTTAGCAGAGAGCCTCCTCCCTCCTCTCTCTCTCTATGCCTGCCTCTGCCTACTTGTGATGTCTGTCAAATAAATAAATAAATCTTAAAAAAAAAAAAAAGAATAGCAGTAGGCAGGTGCCTGGGTGGCTCAGATGGTTGAACGTCTGCCTTTGGCTCAGGTCATGATCCTGGGGTCCTGGGATCAAGTCCCACATTAGGCTCCCTGCTCCTTGGGGAGCCTGCTTCTCCTTCTGCCTCTACCTTTCTCATGAATAAAGAAATAAAATTTTTAAAAAAATAGCAGTAGTCGGGGGATGATTGGAGGCTCAGTCGGTTAAGTGTCTGCCTTCAGCTCAGGTCATGATCCTGGAAGCCTGGGATCGAGTCCTGCATCAGGCTCCTTGCATGGCACGGAGCCTGTTTCTCCCTCTGCCTGTCTGTCTGTCTCTCTCTTTCTCTCTGACGAATAAATAAAATCCTAAAAAAAAAAAAAAAAAGAAAAGAAAAGAAAGAATAGCAGTAGGGGAGCAAAGATAGAAGCAAGTAGACCAGTTAGGAAACAAGAATCCTGGGGTGCCTAGGTGGCTCAGTCTTTGGGCATCTGTCTTTAGCTCAGGTCATGATCCCATGATCCTAGGATCGAGCCCCACATCTGGCTCCCTGCCCAATAGGGAGCCTGCTTCTCCTTCTCCCTATATATCCACCCCCTTATGTTCTTGCTATCTCTCTCAAATAAATAAAATCTTTTTAAAAAATTTTATTTATCAGTTTGATAGAGGGACAGTGAGAGAGAGGGAGCACAGCAGGGGGAGTGGGAGTTTAGTTTATTATTTAGTTACCTGAGGCCACTGGTGATCCTAATCAGCCTTTTCCGTGCAGTGGTGGGTGGAAGACTGAATGGAGTGGGCTTTAGGAGATTGAGAAGCTAGGAAGTAGAGACAAGAATAGGCTAATCTTGGGACACCTGGGTGGCTCAGTTGGTTAAGCTGCTGCCTTCGGCTCAGATCATGATTTCAGGGTCCTGGGATCAAGCCCCGCATTGGGCTCTCTGCTCAGCGGGGAGCCTGCTTCCCCCCCCTTTCTCTGCCTACTTGTGATCTCTCTCTGTCAAATAAATAAAATCTTTAAAAAAAAAGAGAGAGAGTTGACTCTTTTCAGCTGGAAGAACCAACAGCATAAGAATGACTCAGTAGAAAGAAAATGTGATGATGTCAGAGAACGTGGAGAGAATTGCTGAAACAATGTCATGGGCAGGAGAGGTTGAGATTGGGTTGACAAGTTAGCCTTGGATTTGGAGCATGGACACTTATTCCACTGTAATATGATTTGATTGTGCTTACAGATGCTACCTTGGGGTGGGGATTGGGTAAAGGAAGGCTTGACACAAATTTAATCTTGAAAGGTGAATGTCATGGGGACAGCGGACAAGTAGGCAGGCTAAAGTGCATTTTATATATAGGAGCCAGCATGAGCAAAAGCGGGTAGGTATTCAATTATGTATGGCAGGCAGTTTGGTGTGGCAGGAATGCTGAGCATGTGCTTGTTCTGGAGGAGGTTGGGTGGGTAGACAGGGTCAAGGCAGGAAACAGGCAGGGTCTGTTTATATTTAGAATGTCTTCCCCTTGTACACTGTTCCATTAAGAGGCAGTGGAGAGGGGCGCCTGGGTGGCTCAGTGGGTTAAGCCGCTGCCTTCGGCTCAGGTCATGATCTCAGGGTCCTGGGATCGAGTCCCACATCAGGCTCTCTGCTCTCTACTTGGCAGGAGCCTGCTTCCCTCTCTCTCTCTGCCTGCCTCTCTGCCTACTTGTGATCTCTCTCTCTCTCGCTGTCAAATAAATAAAATCTTAAAAAAAAAAAAAAGAGGCAGTGGAGAGCAGTGAAAGGAGCACAGTATCAGGCAGACCCAAGTAACTATGAGACCAAAACATTATAGAGTATAAATCATGTAAACAATGATTCATGAGCTCTGTGCTATCTACATGGATCGTTTCAGTGGACCCTTGTACATCTCTTTGAAATGGGTACTTCTCTTGACTGCATTTAAGATTTATACAGTTTAGTGCCTTGACCAAGTTCCCATAGCTAATAAGTAGCAGATCAAGAATTTGAACCCATTGCCACTATTTTTTTAATGTTAAGCGCTTTGGTTTTTTTGTTTTTTTACTCTTTTTTAAATTTAAATTCAATTAATTAACCCATTGCCCATTCTTTTTTTTTTAAGATTTTATTTATTTCACAGACAGATCACAAGTAGGAAGAGAGGCAGGCAGAGAGAGGGGGCGGCAGGCTCCCCGCCAAGCAAAGAGCCGGATGCGGGGCTCGATCCCAGGACCCTGGGACCATTACCTGAGCCGAAGGCAGAGACTTTAACCCACTGAGCCACCCAGGCGCCCCCCATTGCCCATTCTTTTATTTATTTATTTATTTATTTATAAAAATATTTTATGTATTTGACAGAAATCACAACCAGGCAGAGAGGCAGGAAGAGAGAGAGGAGGAAGCGGGCTCCCTGCGGAGCAGACAGCCCGATGTGGGGCTCGATCCTAGGACCCCGGGATCATGACCTGAGCCGAAGGCAGAGGCTTTAACCCACTGAGCCACCCAGGTGCCCCCCCATTGCCCATTCTTGATGGGCAATGTATTCCTGGCTGAACTGCTACAGCTAGAATCAGGAGTCGGGGGCCTGAGGCCCACCTCTGTCACTTGTTAGCTACTTGGCTTGGGCAGGCCATGTCTCCAAGTCTTTACTCTTTAACATAGTGACTCCAAGGATTGTTGTGAAGGCCAAATTGAATATGATACTATAATGAAGTTACTCTAAGATAGTCAATTACTAGTTATCAAAGTGGCACCCTGTCCTCCAGCATGTCTTCCCTTGACAATTCCATCCATCTGAATGCTAGTTTTTCTCAGTATTTGTATATTTAAGCCATTTGGCCTGGTGTGTGTATGTACGTGTATATGTTTAAGCCTCTGTTTTGAAAGTTTTGGATGCCTCTTCTTCCCTGGTGTTTTGTGCAGTGTGTCTCCATTACCCTGGGTCCTGGGAGAACTAAAAAGTAGGGTACAGGTTTTTGAGTTTTGAGATAAAATGCACTCTTAACTATGTAAAATACACAGTTCAGTGGTTTTTAGTATATTCACAGTGTTGTCTGATTATTCCTGGTCTCTAATTCCAAAACCTTTCCATCACACAAAGAAAAAACCAGAATCATTAAGCAGTCACTTCCTGTATACACCTTTTCCCAGCCTTTGTCAGCCAGTAATCTGCTGTCAATTTGCTTATTCTGCACATTTTATATAAATAGAATCATACAATATGTGGCCTTTGTGTTTGCCTTTCACTTACCATAATATTTTCAGAGGGTTCATTCATATTGCAGCCTGTATCAGTACCACGTGCCTTTTTATGGGTGAATAATATTCATCATATGGATATACCACATTTTGTTTATCCATTTATCAGCTGATTCAGAATTGGTTGTTTCCATGTTTTGGCTCTTATGAGTAATACTGCTATGAACATTTGTGTGCAAGATTTTGTTTGCACATATCTTTTTAGTTTTTTTTTTTTTTTTAAGATTTTATTTATTTGGCAGAGAGAGAGAGAGATCACAAGTAGGCAGAGGGGCAGGCAGAGAGAGAGGGAGAAGCAGGCTTCCTGCTGAGCAGAGAGCCCTATGCGGGGCTTGATCCCAGGACCCTGAGATCATGACCTGAGCAGAAGGCAGAGGCTTAACCCACTGAGCCACCCAGGCATCCCTAGTTTTCTTGGGTATCTAAGAGTGGAATTGCTGGGTCATGTGGTAATCTTTAACTTTTTGAGGACTGACGCAGTGTTTTTCCACAACGACCAACATTTTACATCCTCTACCAGCAACATACAAGTATTCCAATTTCTCGACATCCTCACCAACATTTGTTATTTTTTTTTTTAAGATTTTAATTCATTGATTAGACAGAGAAAGCACAAGCAGGCAGAGGGAGAGGGAGAAGCAGGCTCCATCCCAGTACCTGGGATCACAATCTGAGCTGAAGTTAGAGGCTTAATCTTCTGAGCCACCCAGGTGGCCACCTTTTTTTTGTTGTTTGATTAGCTATGTTAGTGGGTGTATCACTGGGATCTCTTTGTAGTTTCAATTTGCATCTCCTTGTTGACTAATGATGTTCAGCATCTTTTCAAGTGCTGATTGGCCATTTGCATATCTTCTTAAGAGAAATGTTTATTCAAGTACTATGCCCACTTTTTTTTTTTTTTTTTTTAAGTAGATTCCACACCCAGCCGGGAGCCCAACATGGGGCTTGAACTCATGACCCTGATGAAATCAGGACCTGAAATGAGAGCAAGAGCCAGATACTTAACCAACTGAGCTACCCAGGCACCCTCCTTGTGCTTATTTTTAAAGTGTGTTCTCTATTCTTGACTTGTAATTGTTCTTTATATATTCTAGATATAATGCCCTTATCAGGTGTATGATTTGCAATTATTTTTTCCTATTCTGTGGGTTTTTTCATTTTTCTAAATAATTTTGTGTATTTCTTTTTTTAAAGATTTTACTTATTTATTTGAAAGAGAGAAAGACAGCAAGAGAGGGAACACAAAGAAGGGGAGTGGGAGAGGGAGGAGCAGGCTTCCCGCTGAGCTGGGAGCCCCATGCAGGACTCAGTCCCAGAACCCTGGAATCTTGACCTGAGCTGAAGGCAGGGGGCTAATGACTGAGCCACCTAGGGGCCCCGTTTTTTTTTATTTTCTTTTCAAAAGATTTTATTTATTATTTGACAGAGACACAGCGAGATAGAACACAAACGGGGAGTGGGAGAGGGAGAAGCAGGCCTCCCGTGGAACAGAGAGCCTGATGTGGGGGTTGATCCCAGGACTCTGGGATCATGACCTGAGCCAAAGGCAGATGCTTAATGACTGAGCCACCCAGGCGCCCCGTTTTTTCATTTTCTTGATTGTGTCTTTGGAAGTACAAAAGTTTTGCTTTTGGTGAAGTCCAGTTTGGTTTTTTTTTTTTTTTTCTTTTGTTACTTGTGCTTTGGTGTCATATTTAAGAAACAATTGCCTAATCCAGGTCATGAAGATTTCCCCGTTTGTTTGTTTGTTTGTTTGTTTGTTTTTAAGAGAGAGTGCACAAACAGGGTGGGGGCACAGAGGGAGAGAATCTTTTTTTTTTTTTTTTTAAAGATTTATTTATTTGTCATAGAGAGAGAGGGAGAACACAAGCAGGCAGAGCAGCAGGCAGAGGCAGAGAAGCAGGCTCCCACTGAGCAAGGAGCCCGATGTGGGACTTGATCCCAGGACCCTGGGATCATGACCTGAGCCGAAGGCAGCGGCTTAACCAACTGAGCCACCCAGGCGTCCCAAGGGAGAGAATCTTTTTTTTTTTTTTTTTAAAGATTTTATTTATTTATTTGACACAGAGAGACCACACAAGTAGGCAGAGAGGCGAGGGAAGCAGGCTCCCTGCGGAGCAGAGAGCCCAATGCGGGACTCGATCCCAGGACCCTGAGATCATGACCTGAGCCGAAGGCAGTGGCTTAAACCACTGAGCCACCCAGGCGCCCCGAGAATCTTAAGCAGACTCCTAGCTGAGCAGGGAACCTGATTCGGGAGTAGTCTCACAGCCCTGAGATATGACCTGAGCTGAAACCAAGAGTTAGATGCTCAACCAGCTGAGCCACTGAGACAATCCCCCTCCATGTTTCCTTCTTAGAGTTTCATAGTTTTAGCTCTTGACACTTAGATCTTTGGGGTGCCTGGCTGGCTCAGTCGGAAGAGCCTGTGACTCTTGATCCTCTAAGTTGTGAGTTTGAGCCCCACATTGAATGCAGAGATTACTTAAATAAACAAAAAAAATTTTAAACCCAAAACACTTAGGGTCTTTGACCCGGTTGAATTTGTTTTTGTCTGATGTGAGTTAGAGGTCCATGTTCATTATCTCACATGTGAATATTCAGTTGTCCAAGCACCATTTGTAAAAGGAAGCTGTTTTTCCCCCATTGAATCATATTGGCACATCCCTTGAAAATTGACTGTAGACACATGGGTTTTTTTCTGAACTCTATTCATGCTATTGGTCTGTATGTCTCTCTTTTGGCCTCTTCAATACCATTTTGATAACCATACCTTGTAGTAAGTTTTGAGATCAGGAAATCAGGGTCTGAGTTTTTAACTGAGTCTGTTAACAAGGACAGGAAGGCTGGCTTTTGTTCCTCCCACTGTGGTCTTTCTGGGACAAGGTTCTGTCCCCATGTAGTTGTGAATGGCTGAATGAACAACTATATTTTACTTGTTTTATCTTATAGGTCAACAACTTTGTGATCTTCGAAGGCTTCTTTGCCCATCAACATCGTAAGTTATGTCACCTTGTATATGTTGGCCAAGTAGTTGGGGTGAGGGGAAGGAAAGAGGTAGATTCTTGATCCCACTGGCCCCCTTACTGAGGGGCACCACCGCTTCCTTCCTCACAGGGCCCCCTGCTCCCTCCCTGAGGGCATCTCGACACTCTCGCGCTGCTGCAGTTGATTCTACACCCGCTGGTAAAGCTGCAGTGAATGGGTGGAACTGTAGGCCATGGTGGCTAGCTCCTCTGGAAGCCACAGGGAGCACAGTGCGATTATGGGCAATTTGGGAAAATTCTAAAGCAGCCCAAGTCCCAGCAGTTGTTACCCATCTGCTTTTGCCCTCATGAGCTTAGTACTTCTTAGGCTTGTCAGAACTTTTTTTTTTTTTTTTTTGACAGACAGATCACAAGTAGGCAGAGAGGCAGGCAAGGGGGTGGGGGGAGCAGGCTCCCTGCTGAGCAGAGAGCCTGATGCGGGGCTCGATCCCAGGACCCTGGGATCATGACCCGAGCCGAAGGCAGAGGCTTTAACCCACTGAGCCACCCAGGCGCCCCGGCTTGTCAGAACTTTTAACTGAGTGAGCTCATCAGGAGCCTGTTTGATGATTGATATTTATGGCGTCTCTTGCCGCTTCAGGTCCATCAAAGGCCAGGGTCACATTCCTTTGCAGACCCCTCAGGTTTCTGTCAGTTGAGGGATAGACAAGTGCGGCCACCCCTTCCATTTCCAGTTATAGAATAGTGACAAGAATGGTCCCAAGTTTAAATACTAATTTTAGAAAAGAACGCTCAGAATTTATGATATTTCCAACAAAATAATGAAATTGATCTGGAGAAAACAAATCTAGGAGGTATTGAAATGCTCCCCAGGCTCCCCATTCCATCCTCATACACACACACTCCCTGCCATTCTGAGCCCCACTCCTCCTTCCTCACTGCCTCCCATGGTAGAGATGCCCAGCTTGCACAGACATGTTGCCTTGCTGAGCTGGCCTTGTGGCTAGCTCTTACCTCCTCCATGGCCAGGAAAGGGAGTAACTACCACTCAAAGAACAATCTGTTATCATTTACTAGCTTTGACCAGTGTCAGGGAGGCAATTCATATCCATGACCCCCTTTGCTTGCCAAGGCTTCCCCCATCTAGCTCCTGCTGACTACAGGCTATGAGAGGGAGTGAGAGCCAACAAGGACAGTGAGGACCCAAGTCCACAGGGGAAGGGACCATGGATAAAGCCTCAGTGGATTTGCTGAGCAGTCTCTCATTTGCCACACACAATAGAGAACCTCTTGAGAGGGAAAGGGAGGGAGCAAATAGAAAAGCGAGGGGACGGGAAGCAGAGCTTTGCATAATATGTTAGCCTCCCATTTACTGTGCTAACTCCACTCCTCAAACTTTGTTTTTCCTAATAAAGCTTAAATCTTGCCCTGGAAGGAGAGGTTCTGCCCTACCCCAGCCTCCCCTGATCTCTCCAAAGCAATTCCTAATTAACCAAGGACTTTGTCCATCTCATCTAGAGGGACCTGGGGTCCTCGTTGGCCCGGCTGGGACCATTCCACTGCCCCAGAATCCCAGGGGGGCGTGACAGCACCCACTGACAGTAAGAGCTTGCCTCCCTTAGCCAACTTTCTCCTGCATCTCCCAAGTCCCAGAGTCTCCCCCTGGAACTTTCCCCCCCAACTCTGCATTTGGCCTGCTCCTTCTGGCTCCCCTCAAAAGTGCTCCAGCATTTCCCCTGAATTCCCTCTTGGTGTGAAGGGATTGCCACAGGGCTTCTGCGATGGAGCTGAATTGAATTCTCTCCTTCCCCAGGAGGAAATGTAGTGTCAGGGAGCAGAGGTTTGGGGTCAAGGGGTGGGTAGTGGCTGGGAGGAAGGGTGCAGAGTATGTCTTCTAATGCTTACCTTCTCTGTGTGCTCTCCACTGCCAGCTCCAGCAAGAAAGCTGCCACCCAAGAGAGCAGAGGGAGACATTAAGCCATATTCTTCTAGTGACCGAGAATGTAAGACTGGGGTAGGGTGGCTTGGCTTGGGGGCCTTAACCCAGAAGGATTAGTTCTCTCTAAAGGCTCTGATTTCTCTTTTTTTCTACCCAAATCTTTACTGTCATCACTCTCTTCTCCTTTTTCTTCTTTCTCCGTCTTGCTCTGTATTTTCCCTCTTGCCAGTTCTGAAGGTAGCTGTGGAGCCTCCTTGGCCCCTAAACAGGGCCCCTCGCCGTGCCACGCCTCCAGCCCACCCACCCCCCCGCTCCAGCAGCCTGGGAAACTCACCAGAACGGGGTCCCCTCCGCCCCTTTGTGCCAGAGCAGGAATTGCTGCGTTCCCTGCGCCTCTGCCCCCCACACCCTACCGCCCGCCTTCTGCTTGCTACCGACCCTGGGGGCAGCCCAGCCCAACGTCGGCGCACCAGGTAATAGGAGTTGGAGGATTAGGGAGCCTCAGAACTGTCAAAGAGGGTGTTAGCAATGGCAAAGGGGAGTTTGAATCTGCCAGAGATGTGAAGCAATAGGACAGGTGGATTGGAGAGTCCTGAAACCTTTTGAGAAGAATGTATTAGACCAGATTTATGGGAGCAGTCTGGAAGTAAGTTACATGAAGGAGTAGAATAGTACTTTATATGGACTCTAGGGACTCTAGTTTTTTGTTTTGTTTTGTTGTGTTTTGTTTTAAGATTTTATTTATTTATTTGATAGAGATCACAAGTAGACAGAGAGGCAGGCGGAGGGGGAGAGGGAGGCAGGGTCCCTGCTGAGCAGAGAGCCAAACGTGGGGCTCTATCCCAAGACCCTGAGATCATGACCTGAGCAGGGCAGAGGCTTAACCCACTGAGCCACCCAGGCTAGTTTAAAAACTAGGGACTCTAGTTTTTAAAGTGAGAGATGGGAGGAAGGATAGGAAGAACATATCCATTGGGTGGGGGGGACTGAGTCTCTCAGATTGGGGAAATCTTGGTTTCATGCTTACTGGGAAGATGCAATGTTTCTGACAGTTTGGGGAGCCACTGGCCTCATGTTACTGCTTTGTATAGCAGGAACCCATCCCAGCAAATGGAGTGGGTATCTCCTTGATTTCTCTCCCTAGCTTTCTCTTCACTTCTGACTTCTGTTTTTCTCTCTCCCCCACTTTCCCTTTCCCTTTCTCCTGTCCATAACACCCTTCCACAGTTCCCTTCCCCGCTCTGATGAGAGTCGATACTGACAGATAGTTACCCCCTTCCCTCCCTGGGAGACCTGGGGTAGGCAGAGCCCCCTCTCCCTGAGAACCCCACATCCACTCTTCCATTGTAGTCCCCAGGTTCCAGTGGAAACTGACAGAGCTTGTAGGATTCCCTCTCCCTCTTTCTTGGGCAAAGATGTTGTTAGGGTCCCAGATGGGCTAATACTTTGTAGCTTTTCTTAAGTAGAAAGCACGCCTTCTTTCCTAAGTGGGCTCTGAACACTCCCACAGATAGCCTGATTCACCGCCAGATCCCGTGGTTGGGTGGCTCATACTCATTACCCAGAGAAGCACATTCTTGCTTGCTCTTAGACTATGGAACGAACACCTTGGAAGGTGTAAGGGCCTCCTCAGCCAGGGAAACGTTTTTAAGGAGTCTTGTCCATGGAATAAATCCCATAGTCCTTCTACAGCATTACTGGTGACTCTAATACTGTTCTGTGCTACCTACCACACTTAACCTTCTCAGCCTGCTGAAGCCAACCGATGAGCTCTGCTTCAGAGCAGTTCAGTGATAAAGGACAGGGTCTTAAGACGACCAGGTCCCCAAAGGGATTCACTCAACATTGCCAAACTCTTAATCTCCCCACATTTTATATACATGTCCGGGAACCCCCAAACTGATGTCTGCTTTGAGGCTCTAAAGACTTCCCACACTTATAAAGATACTACCACTTTCCCTAGATCCAGATTCTGTGAGGGAATTGTTTCTTGGCAGTAGATCCCATTTAGTATACTGGGGTCACTCTTAGCCATGTTTCAGAACAAGCCCTGAGTCTCAAGTATCTGTTAGCTTCTGGGATCCCCCTCTTGCATACACCCTGCCCCAGTAGCTAGATGATGATATATTCCAGTCTTGTGAGATTTTCTTGAGGTGGTATGGGAACTCTTCCCCTGGCCTGCCTTCTTTTCCTCCATAGCAAGAACCTTCCCTGCTCCATACCCAGGGTATGGAACATCTTCACCCTCCCTACTCCCTGAATGTGTGGTAGATCAGATACCCCTACTGTGTTCCCCCATCCCAGTACTTGGGAGCAGGATCTCCCTCTCTCCCAACTCCTTTTCCTTCTCCTTTTCAGTGTTGTCTGAATGAAGTGTGCATTCTTTTGTGTTTTTTAAATGGACATTTTCAATGAAAAAAAAAAATCAAGAAAAACCCCAAACTTCAGGTCTCAGTCTCATTTGTGTGTCACCTGATTTTTTTCCTGGGATCCCTGGCCCTCTGATTCTCCCTACCTTTGTGATCTGCTGGATCTTATGCAGATTCTGTCTCCTGTAATGTAGTCGCTGGATCCCTCTGTATAGGCTGCTAGATGTACTCCCCCATTGCCTCCAGAAACCTCCAGCTCTCCGCAGTGATGTCTACCCTTTAGCCTAGACCAGCCATTGCTGAAATGTCAATATTAACCAACATCTCTGGGATCCACTCATTGCCTCCTGACTATTCCCTGGATTCCGCTTCCCATTCTGATTTCCTGCCCCCACCGCCACCATTGGACCTCTCTCAAGACAATTCCTTTTCCTCCTGAATTTGGCCTTGTCAATCCCTATTTCCCTCTGGTCTGACGTATCCTGTAATTGAAAGTAACCATGTTTTCTAAACCAAACACCAGGGCACTTGGTCCAACAAACTTTTTTACCTGAGTCTGGTTTTCTGGCATAACTTCGATAACATTTACCCTTACTTTTAACACATTAGAACTAATATCAACAAACCAGGACTACTCCAGAGAAATCTTGGGCTATGAAATGGGCTCCCTCCCCTTTTCTGAGGCACAGCTTAGTTTAAAACCCCATAGGAATGGTAATTACCCTTCTCTTTCTCCTGTATTATTCCTTTCATTCCTCTCCTCTGACTCCTTCATACCCACTCATCTTTCTTCCTATAGCCTCTTCCCCATCATCTCCCATTTCTTCTACAGGGGGGCTCCCCCAGGGCTGGTAGCCCAAAGCTGCTGCTACAGCCGCCATGGGGGGCTGAATTCCTCACTCCCCAATACAGGTAAGTATTCATCCCTCCTTACTCTCAAATCAGGCCATATTGACTATCTACTCCAGTCTTCCCATGCACATGCCTGGTGTTTTCATAGGCAACCAAGAATCGAAGCAGGGGGAACAGGACACAGAGAATAGGTGAGGTCTGAACCCCTCCCCTACCAGCCTCCTACCACCTCTGACTCCTTTTCCTAACATCACTCTCAGCTCCTTTCTCTTCTGAACACCAGCTCCTCCCACAGATTGTTCTACCTAACATCCTAATATTCTGAAACGCTCTTTCCCCATAGGTTCAACTGGTGCTTACCTTTGGTACTCTCTGAGGGGTTTCAAATTTGGACGTAGCCCTAATGGTTTCAGCCTCATATTCCCATCATATGTCCTGTTCTACATCAGGGCCAGAACTTGAAGAGTCTGGTCTTTTTTTTTTTTTTTTAAGATTTTATTTATTTACAGAGAGAGATCATAAGTAGGCAAAGAGGCAGGCAGAGAGAGTGAGAGGGAAGCAGGCTCCTTGCTGAGCAGAGAGCCGGACGTGGGACTCGATCCAGGACCCTGAGATCATGACCTGAGCTGAAGGCAGCGGCTTAAACCACTGAGCCACCCAGGCGCCCCGAAGAGTCTGGTCTTAAAATTGCCACTTTAGTATCCCTATAACCCATTCTCCATCTCCCTCCCACCTACCAGGTCTGCCAGCGAGGAGCAGGTCTTGTCACAGGCTGGGTCTGGGGAAGAACACATCCACACAGTTCCTCCACAGATACCAGCCCAGCCCTGGACAATGGGTGGGAACATATTCAACGCCAGGTTCATTCGAAACTTGCAGGACCTTCGCAGCACCAGGCCTTGGTGACCGCAACCCCCTCTTAAACCTTCAAAGTCAGTATTCTCACTATAGGAGGTAGCCAAAGCCCGCCCTCATAATGGATGTATTCATTCGTTCATTCATTCACTCAGCAGGCTTTATCAATGCCAAATCATTTGTATTTTATTTTTAGCCAGAGTAATAAAAGTACTTATTTTTATCACGAGAGCTGCTGGAAGTTGTCATTATTTTCAATACCACCCCTCGCTCTTCGTGTACCTGGTTCAGGCCCATTAGCCCCCAGCTTTTTGCGCAAGCGCTACAGGTAAGAGAGCCCTGTTCGCCGGGACCTAACTTACTGCGCAAGCGCGCTTAGACGGCCTCGTGAGCCGGCAAGCGCAAGCGCACTCACTGCAGACGAATGCCTCACCGCCTCCTTGGAACCCACTGCAGTGCGCAAGCGCGCAACATCTCCGTTTCCCTCTCTCCTGCCCCTTCACACACAGCCCCCCCCTCCCCCCCATTTCCCCTTCAAGAAACCGGCTCCGGGGCGCGCTCACCCCTGTGAGGAGGCCAGAGGCCGGACACTGGAGGCGCTGTCTCCGCTCCCGTTAGATCATGTACCAGCCCAGCCGGGGGGCGGCCCGGCGTCTCGGCCCCTGCCTCCGCACTTACCAGGCTCGCCCCCAGGTGAGAGCAGAGGGGAAACAGGAGGGGAGGAGAGGGAGCGGGGAGAGACCCTCCTCAGAGTCGGCGTGTGGGGCGGAGCGCGCGCCCAGTCCGCGCAGGCGCAATGCCGTCCTGCCGCCCTTCTCACCTGTGCAGGGCGGCGCGTGGAGGAGCGAGGGGTCGCTGGGGCCGGGAGGAGCGCACAGCCGGGTGTGGCGTGCACGCGATGTTGGTTCTCCCGGGTCTCGGGTGTGCAGGCGGCGTTGAAGCACGGACGGCGGGGCGCGGCCGCATTTCGCCGGCGTTTCCGCGGTTACCTGCGCATGGAGGTGATTTGAAGGACAAGGGACGGAGAGGTTCGCAGCCTGGCCGCGGAGCCGCCCCGGAATTCCCAGATCCCGAACAGACAGACTGTTCTGTCTGCGGGCCGCCCTGCTTAGCCCGCGTATCTTAACACCGGGATAGCAGTCCGGGCGGAAAGGCCAGCCTGGGTGGATCCGGTTCTAGCCCCTGCGCCCCGCAGGGCAAAATGGACACGCCCCCAGCGGAGACGGCGCCTTGGGGCTGGTAGTACCCCCGCACCGCCCGCCAGCCTTCCCGGAAGTGAGACAGCCCTGCAAGGGGTTCCTTGAGACCGAAGGTCTCGGGCGAGGCCTGACTTTGGGTGACCTCCCGCCCATCGCACTTCCAATGTCGGTAAACCAGGCGACTTGAAGCCCAGCCTTTAACGGTCTCCTCGGCTTGTTTGTGTCATTAGCGGAGCCCGAAATGATAGTAGCTTACATTTACATACTACTTTATAGATGACGAAGTTATATTTACATTTATTATGTCCGATAATTCTCATAACAGTTAAGTGTGTTTCATCGTCATTGTGTATAAAAGGACATTTATAAGAAATAGGCATAGGGAATGAGAGTGCCCAAGGTAATCAGAGCTCAGAGAAATGTCCCCTGCTTACAGCTGGATGTTTTCTTTCCATCACACACTTCATGGTGGAGTTGTGTTACTGGCCACGTCCTTTCATCCACATTTACACTAAAATCTGTTGCTCCATTCCTTTGTTCATTTTTCAAAATATTAGGATTTTTTTCTGTAAGAGAGGTGTAACTGCCCCCAAACAGTGTTATCTTAAACTAATGTTTTGGGGAAGTACCTGTACCTGTGTCACAGGAAACTTTCTATTTTCAGTAGAGATAAAGTTGAATTCATACCATTTTCCTCCTGTCAGGAGGAGCAGGTGGGATTGGAAGCATATTAATGAACAGAGTTTAGATGAGGGGGCATCAGTCAGCTAGATTCTTATCTTTTTCCTTTTATTATTCCTCCTTAGGACCATCTTTCTCCACGGACTCTACCATTCCCACCCCTGTTGCCCCCCTCCACAACAGCCACTTCTCCATCTTCTCTTCTCTGGTCTCCCCCACCCCCACCCCCTCCGATCTGGCTACTTCCCTGGGCTCCCCCACTACATCTCCCTGAGATCCAGGCCCTCAGCTCACCATGGGTGGTTCTCCCTCCAGGAAAGGGAGAGGAGGGACCAGGACCTGAGATGCATAGTGGCTGCCTGGATGGGCTTAGGAGCCTATTTGAGGGACCTCCCTGCCCCTGTCCTGGGGCTTTGATACCTTTCCAAGCCCCAGGGACCTCTCGCCCTTCCTCTGCCACTCCATCAGGAGATCCAAGTATGGAGGAGCACCTGGCTGTCATGTATGAGAGACTGAGACAAGAGGTAAGTCAGCTTGAAAGTGGCCTCCATCTGCAGTGAGAAGGGATGTAGATAGTACCTGGAAATAGAGGGCTAGTCGACTGGATTTCTTGGAATTATGAGACAGGCATATAAACATTTCCCAAGAAAAAGATATTTTTCAGTTTGGATTTAAGGGAAGTTAAATATGGGATGAGATGACTTTTTACTCAGAGGGAAGTAAATAAGCATCAAAGAGAAAACTGAGAAGTAGGATCATCTTTTCTTTCCTACTGGGCTGATGCCTTCTTCTTCCACCCAGCTTCCCAATCTCTTCCTTCACTCCCACGACTATACTCTCTACTCATCGGATGTGGAATTCATCAATGAGATCCTGAACATCCGTACCAAGTGAGAATCCAGGCATGGGTAGGGCCTTGGGGAGGAAAAGCACCATGTGCTTTCTACTTGATCTTTTTCATTTACCAGAGATGTCTTGCCACCTCTCATAACTGTTTCCCATTCCCCAGACATAGGCCAATTTGGTTTTCTGATTATGCCATCATGAGCGATCTTTCCCATCCCTTCTTCCCAGGGGCCGGACATGGTACATTCTGTCACTGACCCTCTGCCGCTTCCTGGCCTGGAACTATTTTGCACAGCTTCGGTTGGAGGTTCTACAGCTGACCCGCCACCCAGAGAATTGGACCCTTCAAGCCCGCTGGCGGCTTGTGGGGCTGCCCATCCACATGCTCTTTCTGCGTTTCTACAAGCGAGACAAGGAAGAGCTTTATCGGTAAGAGAAGTGAGAAAAGATCCAATCGGTTTCCTAATCCTACCTTTAGGACTCTGATCTAGTCTTCCAGACCATCCTTGATCTACTGTGACTTGACTGCAGCCTCCTTGAGAGCAGGGATTTTGTTTTCTCTACCAGGAATCAGGGACATTGAGTGTGTCAAGAAACCTCTAGACTCAGTTTTTTGGTGTACATTATGTGGCACATCATAGTCATTCAAGTATTTATTGAACAAATGAAAATTCCTAATAAGTTGAGCTTCATAATCTTAGGTATTTAGTAAATTTCTGGCATAGAACAGAATCCCAGGAAATTGTTAGGTTCGGCCCAAACCAGTGATTCTCAGGCTTTGCTGCAAAAATCATCTAAGGATCTTTAAAGTTTAAATACTGGTGCCAGACATTCAGATTTAAGTGGGACAGGGTACAACCTGGGCATCGGTTGTTTTTGAGTTCTCCTTGTCTACATCTACTGTGTAGTAAAATTTAGGAACTACTGGTTTAAACAAATGCTTGAATTAAACTTTGGGACTAGTCACCTCCCTCAGTAAGCCTCTCTTTTTCCCTTCACCAGGACCTATGATGCCTATTCCACCTTCTACCTGAATTCCAATGGCCTCATTTGTCGCCATCGCCTAGACAAAGTAAGTCCTTAGGCTGGATGGGGATGGGTGAAGGTGTAGAACATCCCACCAACTGGCCTTAACCTCTGTCCCTGCAGCTGATGCCTTCACACTCAGCCCCAACGCCTGTGAAGAAGCTGCTAGTGGGAGCCCTGGTGACTCTGGGACTGTCAGAGCCAGAACCCAACTTACACCTGTGTTCCAAGACCTGATCCAGGAACTGGGGTAGAGGCAGCACTGAAGACTTTGCTATATACGCACAAGAGGAAGGAGTAGAGGGGGCCTAGAATCTCAGGAGCCAGCTTCCTCCCCTCTTTACTCTCCTTTTTTGCCATCTCATGCTGTGTAAAGCTGTGGTGTAATTTAACTTGTAAATAATAAAGTCTAAGTGAATATATGAGAATTTCCGTGTCACTTTCTCTGCATCTCAAAAGTTCCCATACGCTTGGGACACCTGGCTGGCTCAGTCGGTAGAGCATAGGACCCTTGATCCTCGGGGTTGTGAGTTCAAGCCCCATGCTGAGCATGGAGCCTACTTAAAATAATAATTCTTTCAAATCTTTTTTTAAAAATAAAATATAAATCAATTAAGATTTAAAGTTCCCACAAGCTTTATTCCAAAAATGTACATTAAATAATGTTACAGAAGGAAAAGGAGGGGTGTTGGGTTCTGTTTGTGTCCTCTCCTCTTTACCCTAGCTCTTCCCGTGTCTTGCCTATTTTTTTTGGCATCTTCTTAGAATGGGGATCTTCTAGCTCCTTGGCCTTATAATAGTGAGGAGCCACCTCCAGAAGCCAACTGCTCTCAATTTCCAATACCTACAAGAGGAGAGAAAAAGTCAGTAGGGTTCCCCTTTTTCCTACACTCTAGTCAAAAAAGTTTCTTTCTTCCACCTTTGACTACAGGGCTGGGGCAAGGTGCCAGGCTCTAATACTATATACCCTAAGGGCAGACATAACCTTTACATGTCATTCAGAATCTCCAGTAAACTATCGCTAAAAAACCTAGTCATAAAGACTGTAAAGTACACTCAGGACAGAGACCACATCTGCTTTGTTCACCATTCTTCCCCAGCATCTGAAACACCAAGATACGAGGTATTCAAATATGCACTGAATGAATATGCAGTTCTTAGATCTTAGTAGATGCTGACATAGCTGTTGAGACAAGGCCTTTCTATTTTATCCTCCCTTAAACCAAAATGTTTTCCTATTTCTCTGCTGGTCTCAGCAAACTGAACCTGGGTTTTTAGCTTGTTAGGATCCTACCTCCCCCCACATCTGCACCATCCTGGGCAAGGGAAGTTCCCATCACCTGTCTCATGAACTCCTTGGTGGTCAAGACAAGCTCATGGTAGAGCAGCCAACGTGGCTGTTCATCAAACAGGGAGGAGTTGGGGTGAATGAACACTGTCTGCTGCTGTTTGACTGTGCGATAGCCGCTGCGAGTCAACCGGGCCGTGTGGTAAAAGTAACCAGCTGTGATGGCCTGAGGGAAGACAGGAAAGAAAGTCAACCAGAAAGCCACACATCCAGGGAACCTAAGCACTCACTACCTTTTTAGTTCAGGCTTTTGGAGAACTCAAAAGGTAAGGAATGCGTGAAGAACCCCCTGGGAACGACCCTTCAGGGGTCTGGGGAAGAAAGCACAGAAAAGCACGCCTTCCCCAGGGGAAGAGGGCACATCCTCAGGCTGGAGGGACTGCTGCAGGCCCCCAGAGCAGCTCACTCTGTAGATAGATGGAGAGGGTGTGGGGAACAGGGAGACTGAAAAAAAGCTGACCTTGCGTACACGGATATAGTCCCCCTGGCAAGAGCTGAGACCAACTTCCACGCGCTCCAAGAGCCCCTCCAGCTGTTCCCTCACATCCCGGGCTCGGCGCATTGATCTGAACTGCACAAAGTTCTCATAGCACCACTGGGAAGAGTAACCACTCTCAGCCCACTGTGAAGATGGTTAAAAAAAAGTGGGACTTAAGTATATAGCAGAACCAGAGTCCCCCATGTCTCCCTCAATCCCATCAGCCAAGCCCAGTGACCTGCGTATAAACGTTCAGCAGAACCAGGTGGTCTCCACCAGGGAGGAAAAAGTTGACACGGGCATTGTCGGCATGCACAACCTTGTCTTTGGGTCGGTAGAAGATGGAGTTGTTGACAGACAGCATGGCAGCCACTGTCAGGATCTCTTCTGAACAGCTGTACCTGGGGCAGGAAGGGCAAAGCATGAGGGTTCAAAGGAAGACACACAGGAACAGATACATGCACGGTAAGGGGAGAAGTGATCACTGTGTGCGGATGTGTCCTCACATGGAGACTGCCATTAACGGCTACAATTCAGGGCGGACAGATTTTGGTGGTGGTGATGGCAGCACAGGTGTGGAGGAGGTGGGCTGTAGGTGAAACAATTGCAGGGAGGCTATCCATGGTGGGGGGAGGGGGTGGCAGGAAAGCGCTGAGGACTTCTGAGGGTAGGAAGGACTTCTGCAGGAGGAAGGGGTGTATTATGTGCCTCAGGAAAAGACAGCACTTCAAGTTCACATAATGACCGCTGACCTCTACTACAGCAGAGGAATGGCATTTGAAGGTGGTCCCTCCACAACTACATCTAAGTGTTACAGTCCAAAACCTCAGGAATGAGAAAGTCCCCAAACCAGTCCATACACAGCACTCCTCACAGCTGCTAAGTCTTCCACATCCATTCATGCCCCCAAATTTTCTGTCTGTCAATCTTACTCATTTGATTAGTGTCTTACTGCCCCTTGTGAGCCTCAAAAGGGGCAGTAAGAGTTATTTCTAATAACTTCTTTGTTAAAGAATAATACAGCAAGGAGAAAAAGAGGAAAAAGACCAAGGTAACAAAGAAGGCCCCAAGAGAGAAGGAAGCATAGTCAGTTTGTGTGCTGGGGGCCTGGCCAGAGTGGCAGGGGTGGGAGTGGGGTACGGCACTTACTTCTCAGAGGCCAGGATCATTTTAGATAACATGGGGTCCACTGGTAGCTCTGCCATCTTCCGACCAGACTAAGGAGAGGAAAAAGAGTTGAGGCCAGTCCTCCTTCGGGGGTCCCTCCACCACTCAAGAAGTCACCCCAACCCCCTCATCCTGCTCCAGCCCATGCTGCCCTCCCGCCTCACCGTGGTGAGCTCCCCGAGATGGTTGAGGGCTCCCAGAGCATACAGCTGCTCCAAAGCCAGCAGGAGGGTCTCATATGGTGGCGGATCCAGGAAATCAAAATGCATGAGGTCATGGATCCCTGAAGAAAGATGTGAGGGTGTAGAACAGCTTCTCTGCAGGGATCAGTGACTCCAGCCCCTCCTCCCTCCTCTCTCAGGAGGACTGGGGGACCCCAAATAACCTAAGCTCTTGAGCAGCAACACGACATTGCCCAGGCTGGTCCTCTGGATCTCTGGCACTGTGGTTTCCTCCAGCTCATGCTGATAGGCCCAGGCAGTATACAGGCGGAAGCACTTCCCAGCAGCCACCCGACCTGCCCGACCAGCCCGTTGATTGGCTGAGGCCTACAAAGAAAGGAGAGGGAGGCATGGCTGACATCTGGAGAGGGAAAAGAGAAGAAGCAATACTCATGCAAGAAATCTGAGAGGATGTAGGCTGCTTATTCCCTGTCCTCTAAGAAACTCCCACAGGCTTCAGAATTGAACCCTTCCATGGAGACATTGTTGGAGCCCAAGCAAGCTGACCTTGCTGCAGGGTGTGACAGTGAGGGATTCCATGCCTGTGCGAGGGTTGTAGCTCTTCTGCTTACAGAACCCTGGATCCAGCACGTAAATGATGCCTTCAATGGTGAGCGATGTCTCAGCGATGTTTGTTGCCACAACCACCTGAGTGACAGGATGTATAGTCACCTGGAGACCCCACCCACCAAATTACCTAGAAAAAGTATTCCTGGAAGATTCCAGTAGAGAAGCAGGTGCAGGTAAGGGACAGGAGCTGAAGGGATTAGGGTCTAAAGTCAGGAGAGGGGGACAAGCCAGGCAGGAGCAAGCGAGAGTAGGGATGAACAGGGACATAATGTGGAAAGGACATGGGAGCAGGGTTAGAACTGTTTTCAGAGATGGGAGAGGGGGTCCAGGTCCCTGGCTCCATCTTTCCCACCAGCACTTTCACATTCATCCTCAACCAGGACTTCCTGAAAGAGGCTTCTCATGTGTCTCCCTGCCTCTACTCCTGGCCCTGCTTACCACTCATCATTCTGGCATCCGGATGGCCCTTCAAAAACATCAACCTGTCACATCACTAACCCCAGCTGTCAATGGCTTCCCGTCCTACTTGAGAACTATATTCAAGCCCCTTAAAGCCCTGACTCCTCTAGCCCTGGCTACCTTTCTGACCTCTCCTCCGAGTACTATGGGCTCCCTCGCCTCCACTCCTCCACTCCTGCGGCTCCCTGGCTGGTCTGAGCACACTCCTCCCTCGGGTCCTTCCCACGAGCTGCTCCCTCCACTGGACACACTTAGCTCCAGGTATCAGCAAGGCTCCCTCCCTCACTGGGTTCCCTTTCACCTTACTGAAGAAGGAGAGATCTTCCCTACACCCTGAGGAAAACACCTTCTGCCATTCTTCACTCCCACTCCTCTGGAGTCAGTCTCCATCTCCCCATTTTGCATGGTATCTCTCCATAGCACTAGTCACGAATCAGCATTGTGTATTTACGTGTCCACTGTCTCCTAACTTACGTTAGACTATAAGCTCTGAGAGGCTAGGGAGTTTGTTCTGTTCTTTGTTGTATCTTCATTCCCTAGAACAGTACCTGGCACGTGGGAGGAGCTCATTAAATATTTGTTGAATGGAAGTTACATCTATGCTCAAAACCCTTTGATTGCCATCCAATCGTCTAAAGTTCAAATGCTTCCAACTGCTCTCAAAAACCCTCCCTAATCTCAGTCCAGAGTTGTTTTCACCATGTGAACCTTCCCCTTAATCTTCTAGATTACACTCTGACCTCAAACATACCTTAGGCCTTGCTTTGGAATTCCCTACCTTTTTTCTTAAAGATCCAGATAAAATCCCACCTTTCAGCACACCAAGGACTTCCCCTCTCCTCTGCACCTCCACGGTACTGACTTACCGGGTCACGTTATTTGGGTGTGTCTCAGTTCATGCTGAATTCATCCTCTCTCCAGCTCTGGAAGCAGGGGACCACTACTGAGCCTTGTGGCTGCAGCAGGCCCAGGACAGATCCTGCACAGGGCAGGCACATACTCTCTTTTTCACTACTAGTTGTGTGAACTATAGGGGTGAAAAATGTGGGTTTCTCCAACTGACCTTTCGCGCCCCAGGGGGTGTTGGCTGGAAGATACGAGCCTGTATGTCAGAAGGCAGGTTGGCATAAATGGGTAACACCAAGAGCTCCCGGATTTTGGAGCCCAGGCGGCGGCAGCGATCCTGGAGCATCTCACAGGCGGCCTCAATCTCCTCCTGAATTTGGGACGGAGACAGCAGTACAGATCCCAAAGTGACACAAGGCCCACCTGGCAGCTCTGTCTTCCCTTGGGATACATCACCACCACCACCCCCAACCTCGCGTCTCACACCTGTCCTGTCAGGAACACCAGGATATCCCCAGGGGGCTGGGTCACATGGATCTGCAGCACAGACACTACACAAGCTTCCAGGTAGTCAGCCTCTGGAGCCTAGGCAGAAGCAGGAGAGGGGTCACAGGAAGGCCATCTGTTTGGGAAACCTCTTCTCCCAACTCAATAACCAGTTTATCCTAGTGCCCTTTTGGACTCTCCATTTTCCCCTTCCCTCCCTGGGACAACCTTCTCCAAAGGCCCAGAGTTTGCTGCCTAGCACTTAAACCCACCCTCCCTGAGGGGAGTACCTTGGTATAGAAGATGTCAACTGGAAACCTGCGTCCAGGGATTCGGAAGACAGGGGCATCATCAAAGAAGGTGGAAAAACGGGCAGTGTCCAGTGTGGCTGAAGCCACCAAGACCTTCAGCTCAGGCCGGAAGCGAGCAACATCTTTGATTAACCCAAAGAGAATGTCTGTATGTAGGGTCCGTTCATGAGCCTCATCTACCATCACCACACTAGAGAAAGAACAGGGGAGCAGTGAGCCTGGAAAGCTGGCCAGGAGAAGACAAGAGGGTCCCATGGATGAGGGCAGAGGGAAGCAAAGAGCCCAAAGGTGGGATGTGGGAATGTGGGAGGATGGATCCAAAGAGAAGAGCCAATCACCCCAGCTAAGGAAGACCAACAGAAAGTTAAAGAAGGCCAAGACCCCACAGTCTGCAGCTTATCCCAGCCCGGGAAGACAACAGGTAAGATTTGGAGGCTGGAAGCCAAGGCCAAGACAAGTCAGACATCCTTTCTGGGTGAGAGTCATGGGTCTGTTAGAGTCAGCAGAAGTAAGAGTATCTGTTTTAAAGTGGAAAAAAAGTGAGAGCAGGGCCTCTTTGAATAAGGTCCCCAGGCTGGCTGGGAAGGAGCAGACTGACCTGGGCCACCATAATTCCAACACCCTGTGAGCTGTTAGCATCCCTGTTGGCCCTGCTGCATCCTTCTGCAGAGAGGACCTGGGTCAGCCTTTCTACCCCAACCTGAGAGAGCTCTCCAGAATTTTTGGTCTTCTCCTTAAATATCCAGGTGCTACATCTTCTTTATCCTCATTCAAATCTCTGGATTTCCAGGTGACAGGCAAGCCTGCAGCAGCTCACCCCTGACTATGCTGGTGAAGTCCCCATCTGTTCCACAAAGCAGGCTGGCTTGATGGGAAAACCCTATACCCAAACACTCTTGCACTGGCTAGCCTTCCTTGGGTTCTGAAATTTTTGCAAGGGATGTGAAGGCTCAAATCGTATTTGTCCTATTGCTCCATTTGTGATCTCCTAAGACCAGAACTTCACAGCCTCTGAGAGTTGAGAAAGCACATACTTCTTGGCAGGCCTGACCCCACCACCAGCCATGCACCATCCCTTCTCCTCTTAAACACATGTTCATCCAAGCCCTGCCTGGCCAACACCAGCACTGAGAACTCACTATTCACAGACCAAGCCACTCCAAGACCTGGGCCAGAGGCCCAAGAGTAAGCGCCCCAGCACACCTACAGCCCCTCCAGTCTCCACCACTCTGACTTCTTAGTATTGCCCTGAAATCTGTCTCCCTGTAACCTCTCCCATGGTTGTTAGTTGCACTCTCTAGACTCATGTGAAACAAGTCTGACTTCTTTGTCCATGTAACAGCCCTTCTTTTAGAGAGAACCAGGATGTCTCCCCTGAATTTCTCCACTCTAAGTTGAACATTCTAAGAATCTTCAAAGAGTCTTCATGTGGCTTTTTAAGTCTCCACAGCACCACTCTACCATCCTGGTGTTTTCAAAATTCTGGAAGCAACGGGCAGAGGACTTCTCTGCCTCTCTTCTACCCCATCTCCATGATACCTGCAGGTCAGTCCTAGGACTACCCACACCATAAAAGATTCAAGAACTGGTGGGCCAGTCAGAAGACAAAGGCCAAACTAGCTAGATGAGAAGAAAGAAGAGAAAGGCCAGAGAATAAAGGAGCAGCACCTGTAGGAAGGTGCTGAAGGGGAGGAACGCAGTAGACTGGGTGGAAGAGAGAGCAGTGGCTCTCTTGTGGGAGACGGGGACCCTTTGTGTACCTGTAACTTGCAAGGTCAGGTTCAGAGAGGAACTCCCTGAGGAGCATCCCATCTGTCATGTAGCGGAGGACAGTTCGCTCTGATGTGCAGTCCTCAAAGCGGATGCTGTAGCCAACCTGTCAAAAGGGCCATTAAGATTGGACTGACACTCCCTGAAGGGAGTGCAGGGCTAGGGGAGGAGGGATCCTCCTCCTCAGATCCAGTCAGGCACAGATCCAGTGCCTGGACCTGTGGTATGAAGCCCTGCACAGTGTGGGCTATGTCCCAGACCCTAGAGGCTCCCCTCCCCTCTCAGTCCCCGCAGATCTCACCTCATTCCCAAGCTTCACACCCATCTCCCGGGCCACCCGGGCAGCCACACTCATGGCTGCCACTCTCCGGGGCTGGGTGCAGGCAATCTTCATTCCCTTCCTTGTATAACCCTGAATGACAAGAGAAAAGGTTTTTCCTTGGCTAAATATGCTTCTGGGATTGGGGGGATGGGAAGGTGCACCTGGATGACTCAGTCAGTTAAGCATCTGCCTTTGGCTCAGGTCATGAACCCGGAGTCCTGGGATGAGCCCCACATGGGGCTCCCTTACTTCTCCCTCTCCCTTTGCTCCCCCCACACCTGCTCATGCTCTCTCAAATAAATAAAACCTTTAATAAATAAATATGCTCCTGGGGCCCAGGACAATTTAGAGAAAGAAAGTGTAAATGTACAACAGGGCAGGGGGAAAGAACGGAACAGACAGAAAGTGAAAACCAGACCACCAGGACAAACATATAGGAGGGCAGACCCTAGGGCCCTCAAGGGCGTCCTCACCCACCCCGAGAGTTCCAGCCTTTTGAGTAATCACATTCAGGCTCAGCTATACTTGAACTGGCAAAAGACCAGCTGGGACAGACCCAGAAACAAAGGGAACAAAAGAAGGTGAAAAAGCAGGAAACCAAGTCCTCTGACTCCTTGTTCTTGGCCCTTGCAGAGGAGTGATGGCTGAGCTGGTTGGTGTGGTGGTGTGGTGTGGTGTGGGAAGGTCCCAAGGCCACCATCTACCCGTCTACAGGTCTTTCCAACAGGAACGTTGGAACTAGGCACAGACACGGTGACAGAAGTGAGAAAAGAAACATGAAAAGGGTTTGTCCTTATTCTTAAGAAACTCACAATTTAGTGGAAAAGACTAAAGACGGAGAAGGTAGTAAGTACCCACTCAAATAACATGTAAAAGGAGGACTGACAGGACTGTGCTTGTCAAGGGTCAGGGCTCAGCAACTTGGAGGGCATGGATGACTGTACCTCCTCAAAGAGATACTGTGGAATCTGGGTGGTCTTCCCGGAGCCCGTCTCACCCTCGATGATGAGGACCTGATGATTAGCAATAGCAGCCAGGAGCTCCTCGCGGAAGGGGAACACTGGGAGGCTGCGGCGGACAGCCTGGATGGACTCCTTCTGCTGGGCCTGGGTTGGGGGTGGTGGGCTCGATGGCTCCTGAGGAGAAAGAGGGGCGTGAGTTTCAGGGCCAGCTTCCCAACCTCCTTAGAATATCCCAGAGTTCTCCTGCTCACCTCATCACCCTGGAGCTGAGTGGCCCGGACAAACTCGATGGTCTCCTCTTCCTCTAGCACCAGCTGATACTTGGGCTCCTGGGAGGCAGCATCTCGGGCCCCAAACTTTAGGGATGCTGCCCCCAGTCGGGCCTCCTCCCAGCGTCGCTGCTCCTCTCCAGGGGCGCCTGATTCCTCCTCCACTAGATCCACAGCTCGTGCTGGCTGAGGAAAGAAGGACATGTGAAGACAGAGGACGCCCTCTTCCCAGGCCTCACCTTCCCAGTCACTACCCCCACATGCAGGGAAAGGGAAGACAAGGAAGGGGCCAGCCAAGGCACTGACCAATGCTCTGAAGACTTCCCTCCCCTTGGCTTGGGGAGCAGGGCTGAAGTGGACTCTGCTCTGCCTCACCTGGCCTCGGGTCTCCTCCGGCATGTGGTAACGATTGGTGGCCTCCAGCTTCTCCTGCTCCCCAGCCGCCCGGTACTCTCGGGCCAGATCCCGAACTCGCCGCTTGTATTTGAGCTCCCGCTGTTCATGTCGGCTCAGCTCCACATCCCCAAAAAGGAACTCCTCATCAGCCAGCTCAGCCTCCAGGTCCTCAAGCTTCTCTCGCTCCCGCTTAGCCAAGTACTCTCGGCGGGATTTCTTCCGCAGCTCAGGGACCTGGGTTAGGACAGGGCAGCCAAATCTTCACCTCGAAACCCCTTTCCTTACCTATCCATAAGAGTGAAAAGTTCCCTGATAGGCCAGCAGCGTCCCTTGGCAATTTCCAACCTGACTAATGGTGTGCCCCAAGCTGGGCCTGTCTGAAAGCCATACACTGACACTACACACTATCTTCTAGCAGCACAATCCAGCTGGAAGGTCCTTCTGGACAGCCTCACCATCTTTGTCAACATAGATACACTAGAGCAATTATCTGAGTATTTTAGATTTTTACTATTTTATTCGACTTAGTGGAAAGAAGGAAAACAAAAGGGCTTAATACCAGCATTTAGAAGCACAGGTCTCAAACTGAAAACAAGTGAGACTATTAGAAACCACTGGTTGTGCCAACAGGAGGTCATCTTTAGTCTCAGTTAGATGTTCCCTGGTCTGAGATCAAATGACTACAGTTTGGGAAAAGAGGGAAAATACACTATATACAAAAATCTGGAAGTACAGCATCAGAGAGTGTTTCTGTAAGGCAAGATGTAATCAGAAATGTTTAGCCTCTGGGACTAACTTCTCCCTGCCTCATACAATGTATCATCTGGCTTCTACATGTTTCCTTTGACAGGAGCTTTTAAGGACACATTATGGATGACAGTAAAAGACTGGCCACAACCTTAAGGCCTTTCTCAGCTCTCACCATGAGCCCTCCCACTGTGGCAACACTGTCTTCTCTGTGATCAAAACAACCTCCTCTACTGTAGTGGCAAAATTTCATCAGGCCCTCTCCTTTGGCGCCTCAATTCTGTTTAATTGCTTGGCTTCTGTTTATTCCATGAAGTCATTTTTTTCTTTTTTTTTAAGATTTTATTTATTTATTTGACAGAGAAAGATCACAAATAGGCAGAGAGGCAGGAAGAGACAGAGAGAGGGGGAAGCAGACTCCCCACCAAGGAGAGAGCCCGATGCAGGGCTCCATCCCAGGACCCTGGGATCATGACCTGAGCCGAAAGCAGAGGCTTTAACCCAGTGAGCCACCCAGGCGCCCCTGAAGACTTTTAAGGATTTTATTTATTTGACAGAGAGAGACACAGCAAAAGAGAGAACACAAGCAGGGTGAGCGGAGAGGAAGAAGCAGGCTTCCCGCTGAGTGGGGAGCCCGATGTGGGGCCCGATCCCAGGACCCCAGGATCATGACCTGAGCCAAAGGCAGACACTTAACGACTGAGCCACCCAGGCGCCCCTGTTCTACGAAGACTTAAAAGGAGTTTAAGTTCATGATCTAATCTGAGTACCAAAATCAAATACTTTTACAACCTGATGGAGGAAGCAGATGGATGTTCTTTTAAAATACAGGCAAAAAACCCCACCAAAACCAAAAACGGGCAATTTGAGGGGCACCTGGCTGACTCAAAACAGCATACAACTCCTGATCTTGGGGTCTTGAGTTTGAGCACCACATTGGGTATAAAGATTACTAAAAAATAAATAAATAGGGGCGCCTGGGTGGCTCAGTTGGTTAAGCGACTGCCTTCACTCGGGTCATGATCCCAGAATCCTGGGATCGAGTCCCACATCGGGCTCCCTGCTCCTTGGAGAGTCTGCTTCTCCCTCTGACTTTCTCCCCTCTCATGCTCTCTCTCACTGTCTCTCTCTCAAATAAATGAAATCTTTAAAATAAGTAAGTAAATAAATAAATAAATAAATAAAATAACAACAACAACCAAAAAAACCCAACTCGGGCAATTCGAGTACGAAAAGAAAAATGATATCCAACTGTAAAATACTGAGAAATAAAAATGCATGAGTCCAATGTGACAAACATACACACACAAAAAAATGGGAATAAAAGATTTTGCTACCAGTGAGGTGACTGTTGCATCAAACTCCTTTCTCTCAAAATCAGTAATTAACATTGTCCCGCCTTCTTTTTTTAAAGATTTTTAAAAATTATTATTTATTATTTTTAGGGAGAAAGACAGCATGAGTAAGCAGGGACAGAGGGAGAGAATACCAAGCAGACTCTGCGCTGAGCTTAGAGCCCAACACAGGATTCAATCTCCCAACCCTGAGATCATGATATGAGCTGAAATCAAGTCAGATGCTTAACTGACTAAGCCACCCAGGTGCCCCATTTGTGCTGCCTTTTAAGAAGGAATTATAGCTTATTCATAGTTGTTGTTGTTGTTGTTGTTTTAAGACTTATTTATTGGGGTGCCTGGGGCCTCAGATGGTTAAGCATCTGCGTTCTGCTCGGGTCATGATCTCAGGTCCTGGGATTGAGCCCCACATCTGGCTCCCTGCTCTGTGGGAAGTCTGCTTCTCCCTCTCCCTGCCTCTCCCTCTGGTTGTGCTCTCTCACTCTCTCAAATGAATAAATAAAATCTTGGAAAAAAAAAAAAAGATTTGTTTATTTGAGAGAGAGAGAGCAACACAAGGAGGGGGAGGAAAGAAGACAACGAGAGAAGAGAAGCGGACTTCTCCCTGAGGGCAGAGCCCCATGTGGAGCTGAATCTCACCACCCTGAGATCATGACCTGAGCCAAAATCAGAGTCTGATGCTTAACTGACTGAGTCACCCAGGTGCCCTGCTCATTCCTAGTTAGGGAAAAGCTCTTCTTTACATAAAAAGGTCAGCCAATAAATGTAGAAGGAATGTCAGACTCCAAATCTCATCTTTTTGTAATCCCAAAAGTGAAACAGCAGACTTTGGAAAGGATTAGTAGTGGTTATACTAAAACCATTAGATGAAAGGCTGTTGGCAGGAACAATACCTGCACCAACAGGTACACAGTCAGTGTGTTCCCCTGATGTGGTGTAATGTGAAGGGCACATCGCCACCCAAGAAGTGCTCCTGTCACAACTTTTTAATCTGAGTTGAAGCAAGATTTAGACCCAACTTCCACTTTAAAGGAAGCACAGGGCATACAAGAATTCAACACAAGATAAGAGTCAGAAAAATCCAGAATGTGGGGCATGGTACAAGACGATAAAGAGAGAGAGAGAATAGGAAACAAATAAACATAAGAAACTGAACCACCAGATGCAATGCATGAAACCTGACTTCCCGTTTGGAAAGAACAGTTACTAAAAACATTTTGGGGAAATTTTATTGTGGACAGGTTCCTCACTGGTACATGAGAATGACTGTCCATCTTCTGGGGTATGACAATGGCACTGTGGTCTTAGAGGACAATGTCTTCATTCTTAGGAGATACACGCTGATGGGATAAAATGCCATGATGTCTAAACTCTTTAAAAAAAAAAAGAAAAAAAAAGTTTAGAAAGAAAAAGAAAGCCCACACTTATATAGCCATTGCAAATACTATACATAATATTAGCCATTTCTAAATCTGAATAGTTTATATGGGTGTTTATTATACTCCTCTCTTAACTTCCCTGTTTGTTTGGAAGTTTTCATGATTGAAAAGGAAAGAATAAATTCTGGCAAATAAAAATATTACACCCATATTGACAGATAGCTCAGAAGTCTCTGACCACAGCCATTTTGTGGGGTGGGTCATGAGATGGCTCAGTCAGGAGAGACCTGAGTTCCACTAGGCCATTTTTAGGACACCAGGAGTCTCAAAATTCTTTTGAGAATCTGAAGTATAACCTTACGTGGGAAGACCAGGCCTTTGGAAAACTGTCTACCCTACCAGAACTCACACCGTGACAAGTTCAGTTTAGGAATTACAAGGGCTATATTCCCATTCAGAGAGAAGAAACTCAGGAAACCAGAGGAAGATTATAAGACCATGTTTGGGATGGAGGGATTAGGTGGTAGGAAGGTTTTTGGAATTGGGTGTGCCCAAGCTGACTGGACAGCACAAACCTGGGCAGTGGGACAGCTGCCCTGCCCCTGCCCTCCAGCCATCCTCTTAGATGTTCCAGCTGACTTCTGATTACATCTCCTTAAGTCTCAGGGGAAGCCCACATCTCCCTCATGAACATAGTGTGATTCAGATCCTAAGGAGTAAGAAGGTTTGTGGGCAGCTTCTTTTCCTCTACAACTTAAGTTTGTCCTTGGCAGGCTCGTGTCAACAAAGACCTGACAACCCATCAGCATCCCGACTATACTTTGTGTCCTTTTTCCCCCACCCCAGGCCTTCTGATAGTTGGTTTCCTGGGCACTAGGACTCACCATGGCTTTCCGGTCTTCCTCAGCCATCTTGAGGCGCTTCTGAGCCTCTTCATAAGCCTAGGGAGAAGAAACCAAGGGTGGAGGGCTATGAGGTCAAAATCTCCCACAGCCATTCCTCCTCTCGAATCACAAGGCTCATTCAGATATACCACTGTATAAAGAAATGGCCCTTTTCAGTGAGGAATCTCTAGGGCTACAGGTTTGGCAGAAGGTTGCCATAGCCAGAGGACCCAGAAGGGTCCTCATACTATAGAGATGGACACCACCAGAGGCCATCCTGGTCTTCCCAGAGATCACTATCTCTCCAATCACACCAAACCTCAGATTGACCGAGGGGGTCTTCCCAGGGATTCATAAAACATGCTGCTCCTATGCACCTTCTTGTCTGACCGCTCCAGGACATTGCGAGTTCGATCCTTGTCCCGCTGCCGAACCCGCTCGGCGAAGGCATCACGTTCCTCCAAGTCCTGAAGGCGCTCTCGCTCAGTCCGCTCCCACTCATCCTCCGACTCTGGCTTCTCAGGCTGCTGTTTATTCCCCCTGCAGTCCAGCCCAAAGGATTACATAAGGCCTCCTAGGAAGCTTATCAAGCCCCCTCATCCTCTGTCCCATCCTTTCTCACCCTGCTTCTGACTTACCCTGTCTTTCGCTTCCCTTTCTCAGAAACCTTTTCTTCCTCTTCTTCTTCCTCCTCGTGACATTTCTTCCTGAGGTGTTTCCGTTTTTTATGCTTCTTCTGGACACTGCTCCCGGCTCTACCTACAGTCTCCTCACTGCTCTCCTCACTGTCTTCCAGCAATTTATAGGATCGGTTCTTCTCCAGCAGGGCTCGGGCCTCTCGCTCAGCCACCCGAGCTGGCTTCTCTACCACTGCCTTCCGTGGTACCTATCAGAAGGGAAGACAATGGGATATGATCAACTCCTGATCTCTGCCAACCCACTGTGCCCCATTCTGAATTTAAGGAATGACCTGATCTTGGGGAGCTTGGGTGGCTCAGTAGGTTAAGCCTCTGCCTTCGGCTCAGGTCATGGTTCTAGGGTCATGGGATCAAGCCCTGCATTGGGCTTTCTGGGAGCCTGCTTCCCCTCCTTTCTCTCTGCCTGCCTCACTGCCTACTTGTGATCTCTCGCTGTCAGTTAATAAATTTAAAAAATAATCTTAAAAAAAAAAAGAATAACCTGATCTTAAACCAGTCTTCACTGTCTCTTTTCCCCATGGCTTCACACCATGTTTATCAGCCTGAATTGGGCCTCTCAGCTTTGAACCTCCTTGCAGTCATTCACTTAGCAAACATTTACTGAATGACACCTTCAAAGCCAGTAATGCCTGATCAAGTCCTTCTGCTGCATTGCTCTGACACTGACTCTCCTGACCACTTTCAGTCATAAGAACCCACCAAATAACTCAGGATAATCTCCCCATCTCAAGATCCTTAACTTAATCACATCTGCAGGTTTTTTTGTTTTTTTTTTTTGTCACGTAAAAAATCTGTCTGATGCATCAGGTACCTACCTGCTAGGGACCAAGGACACAGGAATAAACAAAAGACAACAATCCCTCCCTTCATGGAGTTTATTTTACATTCTCAAAACCAGTTGTCAATTGTTCAGCCTCTGTGTTTCCCTATAACTAAGATATCCCTATACAAGAACTGATATGCTGTAAGGATTGGTTTGCAGAAGCCGGGCACTGTACCAGATTCCAGGATACATGCTAAACAGATTTACATGAAGTCTTATCCTCATACCACTTGGGTTCTAAACTCATCTCCCGCCAGGCACCATTTGTGACATATGTGCCAATTAAAGCAGGCTATATGCCATTCTATGAACATGCTGGACACTTTCACTCTTCCATATGCTTAAATAAGCACCTGTTCTGTGAGGCGCTGTCAGGTGAGAGAAATACAAAGACAAGAAATACAGATTCCTGTCCTCCAGGAGCTCATCTTTACAGCTTTATTCCTAACCCCTTCTCTAAAGGACAGATTTTGGGGAATCTTTGGGCTTCCTTCCCCTGAGCACTCCCCTACCTTCTCTGCCCTTCCACAGCACTTCTCACACATCTCTTCTACTGCCTCATTATTCAAAGTGTAGCCTGTAGACCATCGGATTCACCTGGAAACTAGTTAGAAATGCAAAAACTAAGATCCCATCCCAAAACTGCCTAATCGGAATCTACATTTTAATAAGGGTCCTGGATGAGTCGCATGCATATTAAAGTTCGAGAAACACTGCTCTGTAACACTTAACCTTCCTTGAACTTCTCCCCAGAACTGGACGTCCAGTACCTAGCACAGTACCCAGGCGACAGTGGACAAAAGTTAGGTGCTTGGGTACTGAGATCACTTAATTCTCGGAAGGACAGTTAGCCCAACCTCACCTGGACAAATAACCTGGGGCCCCTGCCCTGCTCCACCTCCTCCCCCGCCACTCCTACTCTAGGCCCCGCCCCACTCCGCCCCTCTTGACACCTTATTCCAGAGCCTCAGGGCGAAGTCCCGGGCTGGTCCGTTGAGGTCCAGGGTATCGGTGTCTCGAAGACGCTGCACAAACTCCTCGGCCGAGGCGCAGCGCTGCGCGGTACCAATTAGGAACTGCGCTACATGCCGCTCGCTCAGCCCCAGCACCGAGTGCAGCTCGTCCTGCACCCAGCGTTCTAGCCCAGCCGGCATCGCCATGGTGACCCACGCTGCCCCGTTCCTGGCCCTGAACTGTCTCCAGTAGTCACGCTGGCGGCTGAGCCCGTCCGAGGCCTGGAAGCCAGGAGCCCTGGGATGGAGTCTGAGTTCCGCGAAGGACCTGCCTTAGAACCTTGGGGTTCGGTTTCCGACAGCCCGGAAACGTCTTCCGGAACCGCGAAGACCGGAAATTGCCTGTCATTTCCGGCTTAAGCACTATGGTGACCGAGCGAGTTCAAACTTCACGGAACCGCACGTGAAGCTCGGGGCAAAACGTTTCATTTCCGTCTCCACTAAGTCTCTCTGTCGCCCTCTGATGGCTAGTCTGTGGATCCCTCGCTTACTCATTCATTCAACAAATGCTGTGTGCTAAGCACAATTTTAGTTGCTGAGGATATGGCAAAGAACTAATCAGACAAAAACCCCTTACTGGGGGCACCTGAGTGTCTCAGTGGGCTAAGCCTCTGCCTTCGGCTCAGGTCAATATCTCAGGATCCTGGGATCGAGCCCCACATCAGGCTCTCTGCTTAGCAGGGAGCCTGCTTCCCCCTCTCTCTGCCTGCTTCTCTGCCTACTTGTTAACTCTCTCTCTGTCAAATAAATAAATAAATAAAATATTTTTTAAAAACCCTTACTGAAGGCGGGGGCGTGGGGGAGGGAGACAAAATACATAATAAATAAAACCTGTAAGTCCTATGGAGCCAAATATAATGCAAGGTTTGTGTGTGTTGGTGGGAGATAATATCTCAAGTTGGAAGGTTAGGTCCATGCTGATGAAGGATTAGCCCATGCTGATTGGGAGTATCGGCACCTGGGGCAGGAATGAATACACGTTAGACGTAACCAAGGACCTCCAAGCGGGAAGAAACGGGATCTGGGGGGAAAAAACAAAGGTGCCCTCTTTTCTTGGTGCTCTCAGAAAGTTATCTTTTTAAAAAGATAGTATTCATTTATTAGAGAGAGTGAGCACGAGTGGGGTACAGGGCAGAGGGAGAAGCAGACTCCCCACCGAACAGGGAGCAGGGAGCCGGATGACCTGAGCCGACTGAAGCACCCAGGCGCCCCAGAAAGTTATTTTTAAAAACCTCCAAACTGGGAAGCCTGGGTGGCTCAGTCATTAAGCGTCTGCCTTCTGCTTGGGTCATAATCTCGGGGTCCTGGGATTGAGCCCCCGCATCAGGCTCCCTGCTCAGCGGGAAGCCTGCCTCTTCCACTCCCCCTACTTGCGTTCCCTCTCGCTGTGTCTCTGTCAAATAAATAAATAAAATCTGTGGGACGCCTGGGTGGCTAAGTTTGTTAAGCGGCTGCCTTGGGCTCGGGTCATGATCCCAGCTTCCTGGGATCGAGTTCCACATCCGGCTCCGTGCTCGGCGAGGCGCCTGCTTCTCTCTCTGTCTCTGCCTGCCACTCTGCCTGTGCTCGCGCTCTCTCTCTCTCTCTCTCTCTCTCTCTGACAAATAAATAAATATCGTTTAAAATAAATAAATAAATAAAATCTGTAAAGAAGAATAAGAAAAACCCCTCCAAACTAAGGAATGTGTAAACTATGCTCTGTGTTTTTGCTAACAGCTTGATTAATTCACTGTTGATGCTTATTCAAAAATAAGCAGAGCTTGTTACCTTACTCTCTGCTTATCTGATGTTGGTTTGACCCCGCTTCATACTTCTATGAGTAATCGGACTTACCAGACACTTACTGTTGGGAAATGAAATATTGCTATTCCAACAGCCATAGCATTGACTCCTTAGCATTTACTTCTTAGATGCATTGTTTTCTGTTTCTGAGATGGACTGTGGGCAGCCCTGGCATATCAGAGCTTTCTGCCTCTCTGGTTTCCTGGGTGGTAACTGATTAGGACCTTTACCTAATTCGCTACTAATGTAAGCATTATTTCCCTCCATACTCATACCCTCTCTAAACTGGCTCATTGTTTTAACACCTTCATTGTTCCTTTGCTAGTAAATTAAAGACTTCGGTATATGTTTAAGATCAATTTCTTACTTATTTTATATTTAGTAAAAGGGAGTCTCCTCTGACTAAGCTGAGAAAATTCCTGTAGTGGTAGGATTATAACTACTCAAACATGTCTTTACTACCCTAGCAAACTGGGAAAAAACAAAACAAACAAACAAACAAACAAAAACCTGATAAGTGAACTATAGATCTGCCACATTTGTAGAAGAAAGAAATTCTTTGAAATGGGAAAATCTCCCAGTGAACTATAGTTGGGCAACAAAACCGTGAATTATCAATGGTTCTTAATTAAACCTTGAGAAATATAAAACCCATGGTCTCTCAGAGACTGTTTTTCAGGAAACTGCCCTTCTCTACATATACTATATTTTGCAGCAGTTTTAGACTTATTATTTATGGTCCTGAGTCTTGGAGTAAATGCCCTAGATTAGCGATTGTTATGCACTAGTTAGTGTAAGCTGGCCGCTTCTAGCAGGCTTCTAAATACTAAAATCCTTCAATTCAGAGTGTCCTCTGCTTCCAGTATTTTAGCTTTTTTCATCTATTCATATATTTGTTCAGTCATTCATTCTAGTAATAACTCTGCAAGTGCACTGGGAGTAATTTTGCAAGGCGTGGGGATGCCTCATTAAACCCCGCTGAAATAGTCTGCTCTTGTGGCACTTTCAGCTTAGTGGATTCCTCCTACCCTTCCTCAAACCAGTCCTTTTCCTGCCAGTCCTTTGAGAAACAGGTATGGGGCTCTTCCGAGCCCTTTCTTTATGTCAACGCTGAGTTCCTGTTTCATCCCCATTTTTCTCTCCTGCAGCCATGGCCAGTGGGAAGATGGGAGAGACTTGGAATGAGGAACGAACAGCCTCCCCCCCCCACACTTTTTTTCTAAAGAAGGAAAAGCAGCAGGAGAGTTGGAGAGAACTCCATTTTATTAAGGAAAACTTAAAAAACAAACAAACAAACAGGCAGTTGATAAGGAAGGAGAAATGGGGAAGAGGTGCCTTATTAGTCACCCCTCACCCTTGCAATTCAATTCAGTAGTGGACCACTGGAAGGAACAGAATTAAATAATTAGATGAGAGGTACAGGGCTAAGATCCCCAGCCTTCCTTCTTGGGGAAAACTGAGGTACAGTAATACTGAGCAAAAGTGGAGGAAGCCATATCCCCCAATGAGGCAAGCGCCAGGGACATGGACTCAACAAGTAGGTGTGGTTGTAAACCTGGGACTTTGACAGGTGGGGCTGGGAGCTAATGGGGTTTGTAAACCAGGCTGGTGGTCAAGAGAGAAGGCAGGAGGTATAAACAAAGGGGCAGTGGCCTACAGAATAGGAAGGAGAGGGGCTTGTAAATGGAGTGGGGGCAGGCTGCCCAGGATGAGTGCTTAAATCCTAAGAGCTCCCAGAGGATGGTGGGGAGTCAAGGAGGCTGAAGGGAGAGGGTGCCCCACCCATGGAGGTGGAGGAGGTGCTCCACCTCCAGCCCCAGTGAGTGCTGTGATCCTCCTCAGGACTTGATGCTCACGTTTGAATCATCTAGGATGCCATCAGCACGTCTGACACACTCAAACCAGGGACCTTTGGTGAGGGTGGAAACTGGGAGACTAGCTCTGCCCCCCAAAACAGGAAGGAAAGCAAGTTGGAAGATGTCGGTTGCCCTTCCCTGCCAAGCTCATTTTCAGGGTCTCTCTGTTCTCAGTCTTCTGGGCTCCAGTATCTTCAGTTCTGGGAAACCAGGGTATAGACCCTATGTTGAAAGAAGGTCACCTCCGACAGGACTCATCTGTGGGAGAGGAAGCAGTAATGGTAGGGAATGAGTGAGGGCCTCCTACCTTCCCCACTTACCCTCCACACTGAACGTAAGGCTTATAATATCCTCCACGCCAAGTGCTTGCTACTACAGTAACAGCGGCCATCACTCATGTGGCTTGCATTCTGTGTCAGGCATTCTTACAACTCCTTTGATCACACAATAACCCCAGATAGGGCAAAGTAATTTGATGTCCAGCCAGAGTTCCAAGATGCTTCATAAAAATTACAGAACCCTCTCTGGAAACCCCAGGAGGTGGTTATTATCAACCGCATTTCAGAATTAATAAACGGAGGCCAGAGGTCAGGTGATTTCCTGGAGGTTACATACACCACAGGTAAGAGACAAGATGGAATTCAAACGCAGGCCTGTCTGATCCACACCGTGTTTTTAACCACACTACTGCGTTCAGAAAGATTGCTGGTTTTGAAATCTGGAGAGCCCCTCTGCACCTCACTTCCCAAGACCTCGATTTCCCCATTTGTAAAGGAGTGGGTGGGGCTAGAGGTCCTGTCAAGTCTCTTCGAAGCGCGCACATTACTTCCTCCCTTTCCCTCCCGGAACCGCAGTGCCCATCCTGAGCACCAGAGGGTGCCCTCGGACAGGCGGAGCCTCAGCTCACCCACGATCAGGGCCTTGGTGCGCAGCCCGCCCTGGAGCTCCCGCTGGAGCAGCAGCAGCTCCTCTTCATCCTCCTCGTCGTCGGGTTGTGCCGCTGGGGGGCTGGAAGCACTGGGAGCCTCAGGCTCCGGGCCCAGCTCCTCCAGCACTGAACTCTCCGAGGGGTATTGGTACGTGGTCTCCAATGCTGTCTCGCTGAAGGAGATCTTGAGCTGAGAGTGGGAGAGAACGGGGTGGGGTTGGGGGGAGGCCCGGAGTTTAGTACGGGGAAGCGCCCAGGGGAGCAAATGCAAGGTGCACGGGAGGGAAGCTGGATTTGGGCACCCTACTGACTTTGACCGAGGTTCCAGGGGTCCAGTTTTCCTTTTGATACAGGCTCTCTAACCCCATAATTTCCTTCTTCTATCTTATTTCCAAAAATCAGATTTTGACTTGAGCTTGGGCAGAGATGGCAGAAGTGATTAATACAGGACTTGGGTCCCAACTCTTTAGACTGCGGGTGGTGGAAGGATAAAAAGAATTGAAAATACATGGAGATAACTCCTGTAGTCAGAACTGACTCTTTGGGCATCGTGAAGGGAACCAGGAAGGCTTCCTGGAGGAGGAGGGAAGTTTGACCTGGCAGGAAGTAGCTGGCTGGAGGCAGTCCCAGGCAAAAGCAAAACCAAGCCATTAGTTTCCACACCCTCAGCCCCTTGAAGTTCCTGGGGAAACCCAGGACTCTGACACCGGTGCCCTCCTGCTCCCCTCACTCTTCTGCTATAGCTGGAGTGGACCAACAACAAAGTGGGGCTGGGGCCTGGAAGGGAAGAAGAGATCTACCAAAAGGCCCAGAGGAAACCAGACTCTCCCCTAACACACAGGGGAGATGGGCCCTTGAGTCCCTGAAAGGTACAGCTAGGTAAGGTGACAGGGGCAGAGAGGAAAGTCCATGCAAACACAGGTTGCAGTGGAGAATGCACCAGGAGAGGCAAGCAGAGACAGAGGCAAAAGGCCAGAGGGGACCTGGAGGGGGCAGAAAATCCACAAACACACTGTCCCAAGAGCAGGCGAGGCCCAGCTCTTCTCAGTGCCTTTCTACCCTTCTCTTTGCCCTTTTAAGAAGCTCAGGGGGCAGGGGCAGAGTGGGATTACCTCTGGGAGCCAAAGCGATTAAGGAGACAAACAGGAGGATTCCCTGTGAACTACTTGGAAAGGTCCAGATGATCTACTCAGGCCTTTCTAGGCACCTGTTTGGGGAACTCAGGCCTTGGGCCCTGCATCCTTGTGTCTCCACATGGGCTGGGATGTGAGAAGAGAGAAGCTGGGGTGGGTGGGGGGTGGGGGCTGGACAGGTGGATGCTAAAGGCTGTAAGGAATGCGAAACCTGGGTCCCCAAGGGAAGCTGGAACTCAGAGACTCCTTGGCTCCAAACCATGCACTGGCTCATCTCATTGGGAGGAAAAGCTAGAGCCTAAGGTCCACAGAGTATTTCCTGTGTGTTACATCCCACCTCATCTCTCAGGCATCTGCTCCCACTCTGGCCACCTTGGTCAAGCTTCTTCGAAGCCCACCAAGGATACTCTCATCCTGGGGCCTTTGCATTGGCTATTCCTTCTACCAGGAATGCTCCTTCCCCAAATATCCCCATGGCTCCCTGTCTCCCAATCACCCTATTTGAAGTTCATATTCACTTCCCCAACTTTCTGGCCCTCAAGGTTCCACTTACCCTGTTCTAACCACCCCCCCCCCCATAATCATTTACCTACCACCTTCTAATGTACCAGAGAATTTACTTATTTGTGATCTTTTGTCTGCTGTCCGTAAGAGCATGAAAGTTGCTACAAGGAGTAAGGAAGGGTTGGTCCAGACCGCAGATAGTGGTCCCCACAGAAAATCAACACTGGAGAACAATGTGGGAGGCACACTGTCTGTGGAAGTGCTGGTAGAAATGAGTGACAGCAGCCAGACCCCTTACATTCCAGCTGTTCAAAAGGGACCACTTCTGGTTCTGTTACTGACAGATTTATTCAGACTTCTGGGGACCCATTTGTTTTCTTTTCACATCCTCTTTTGGGATAACAAGCTCCACAATTTATTATCCACTCTGAAAAAGGATTCATTTTATTTGCTCTCAGTCATGTTTGTCTTTCTTCCCCAACCCTGCTTCTCTTCTGAGCCCCCACCCCACCCCTCACCCCCCCACCCCAACTTCTGACTGGGCTTCTCAGGAATGCACAGCCTGCATGGGAGCTGTAGGGGGTGGGGTGGGAGGAGACAGAGGGGTGTGACTCACTTGCTCCTCTCCAGTCAGCTATATAAAGTCACAAGGGGGGCAGAGAGGGGAGGAGCCCATCTCTGGGCCTCTGGGGAAGGGCACCAGCCACAGGGCAGGGCTGGGATTTCTCTCCCGTGGCAAGGATATGTTTGATGGCATTAGCTTGCAAACAGAAGTTGGGGGGGCAGTCCTCTGGTCTCTCAGCAAGTGGGTTGGGTCAGAGCTGGGTCAAGGCATGCTAGTCCCTGCTGAGCAGGGTGCAGAGAGAGGGAAGGAGGCCTGAGACAGGGTGGAGGGGGAGGTGTCTGGGTCTAGAAAACTCTGTGCTGCTTCTCCCCACCCCCACCCCCAGAGCAGCCAGGGCTTCCTTATTCTCTCACCACATCCTGAGCAGTTCTGGCAGGCCCAGGGCCCAGCGGTTCCCCACTCAGCCATACCAGCCTTCCGGCCCCCACCCCAGGCTTCCTGTTTGGGTGATCTGCTTCCGGCTCCCCTACTCTCTGACCTAGGTAGGGTCACTACCAAAGGTCCTGCCCTGCACTCATATGGGCCCCAGCTTTGGGCCCCAAACTTCATGCCTCCCTCTGCTCTTCCTCCCCAAAGGCACAGGCCAACCTCAGTAGGAAGTGACTTGTCTGAACACCTCATGCTGGCAGTTCCTGACCTACCTCCTCTCATCTGCCCAACCCAAAGGGGAAGGGGCTGGTAGCAGTCAGAGTGCTCAGGACAGACTCAGGTACCATGGCTCAGAGGTGGGAGCCTGAGCTCCACATGAAGATGAATTGGAGAAATTAAGTGACCCGAAAGCTCAATCTAGGTCTCTGGTCCCTGTGGTTTCCCACTGACAGGGGACACACAAGAAAACCAAATCTGAGGATGTCAGGTGAGATGAGGACTGGAGACTAGGAAGGGCTTCCCTGTCCCTGCAGGGACCTCTCTCTCCTTAGAGATCTGCAAGCTGGAAACTGGTTGTAAGGAAGGGGTTGGGCTGAAGCCAGGGCAAGAAGCCTAGCTGCTCCCACTTCCTGCACTTTGTCCTTTTTCCAGTTTTAACCTCTGACCCTCTGCTGGCCTCAGCCCCCACCCCTGTTCCCAACTCCCATTGTATTCCTTGCTCTCAGCACAGTGCCTCCAAATTCACTTCTCTCTTTTGCTACCCCAAAGGGAGGGAGAGACCAGGGCAGCAGGAAGAGAGGGGAAAACGGGGAAAACCAACTGCTGAGCCAGTCCTAGGGGAGGGAGGGGAAGCCCAGGGAGGAAGCAGGAAGGAGAGTGAGGAGTGGGGGGCGGGGGGGGGAGATTTTGGAAGAAGAGAAGGCTTTTCTTGTCCCAAGAGAGAAGGGAGCACTGTCTAAAGCAGTGGCCCAGCTGGGGGTGTGCAACCCTGAGGTCACCCACTTCAAATGGCCTCTGTGTGCGCCTCTCCCATGGAACAGACTCGGGGTTCAAAAGTCTTCTCTCTGCCTTCCAGCCCTATTCCATTCCTCCACCCCCATCCTAGGATGTCCCCTCGTTCGGCTCTCCCCTCTCTGCCTTGGGACTGAGACCCTTCTCCACTCACTTCTCCCTGCCATTTCTCCCTACCCCAAAGCCACCCCTTGTGCCCCTGCTGGGTTCCTGCCCAACATTCACTCCACTGGAAGGCTGTTATGTGCTTTCAACTGATGACCCTGCTCTCACAGATTCTAGGCTGTAGCCTTGGTTCAGGTCTCCCACCAGAAGAGCTGGATTCGGTCACAGACTCAGAGGAAAGGAAGGGAAGAAATGGGACTGGGGCGGGGAGGGGGGGCGGAGAAGGGGAGCTGAGGAGGTGGGGAGGAAGGACCCAGAGCCCGAGGGAATGAAGAGTGAGCAGCCTGGGCACACCCTGTGAGACACACCCAGGGACAGCACTTGATTTGGAGCAGGATCCTTGGGCTTGGAAATGAATGGAAAATGAGCTCTACAAGAAGGAAGGGTGTGTGTAGAGGAGGAAGGGTGGTGGCAGGAATTCACAAGAAAGAATAGAGGAGGACAAGAATATGGGGATATAAAAAAGAAAGGCCAGAGAAAACTGAGGAGCGGGCTTCTGAGAAGTCTGGCTTGGCTGCTCCCTACCTGTTTGTGGTGCCTTTCAGGGGACCCCTTGACAAGGCAGCTGCGGCTGAGGCGGAGGTAGCCCCCCAGAACCAAGATCTCCTCGGCAGTCGGGTACCGCTTCTTCCCAGCTCCAGGGACTGCCGCATCAGCTGTGGCTGGGGTGGCAGGAGTGGTGGGGGCTGCAGGGGGTACGGACCGCCGGGGGTTGACTGTGAAGGTGTGTCCACTGCGGCGAGGGGCCCCCACCCCTGGCCCTGCCTTCACCCCATAGAACAGACGGTTCATGAGGGAATCCCCAGGGGACTGGGGGGCAGGTGGGGCTGGGGGTGGGGGAGACAGAGGGGGTGCTGGTGGGGGCTGGAGTTCCACTGCTTCCTCTTCCTGCCTTCTAGAGCCTCCAGTCCCAGCGTCCTCTGGTGGGAAGGGGGAGGGCACAGAGCTGTAGTTCTGCAGGGTTCTCAGAGGCCTGCCCTGAGCCCCCGCCTTCTCCTTCTCAGCCTCCCCTTCTCCAGCCTCAGTACCAAGAGACCCCAAATACTTCTCAGCAGACTCTGGGGGGACTGGTTTCTGAGTCTGAGCCTCTGTGTCCCTGGGTGTCCATTCTCGAGCCTTTCCAGAGTTCAGGGTCCATTTCCATCCTTCTGTCAGCCTCAGGCCCCTCTCACCATCCTCCACAGGGCTGGGCCTTTGCTCTCCTGCCTCCACTTCTCTGGAGCTGCTCTCTGGAGCCTCCCTTGTCAGGGTCTCTGACAGCTCTGTAATCTCTTCTGAGGCCAGCCTTGGAACTGGTCTCTCTTCTTTTCTCCCGCATTCCTCCAAACAGTCTTTTCTTTCTTCTTCTGAGCTCAGCCTCCACTCTGATGCCTCCACTTGTACCAAACTCTGTTCCTGAGGCTCTCCAGAGCCAGGCCTCCATTTATGCGACTCCGTCGGCCCCAACTTCTGGTTGTCAGACTCTGCAGGGCTCAGTCTACTTTCCACCACCTCTTTTCTCCTGGGGCTTTGTTCTCCAGGCTCTGCCAGTCTCAGACTCCACTCTGGAGTTTCTCCGGGGCTCAGCCTCCATCTCCGGGCCTCTGACAGTCTGGAGCTCCTGTCTCCAGCCTCTCCAGGGCTCTGCCTCCAGTCCCAAGCCTCTAAAGGCCTGGGGCTCAACTCTCGGGCTCCCCCTATCCCCAGCCTCCTCTCTCTGGCCTCCCTGGGACTGAGCCACTCTTCTTTTGACTCTCTTCCCTTGGGGCTCTGATCCTGCATCTCCCCAGGGCTGGGTCTCCGATCTCGGGCCTCCAAAGGCCCAGGCCTTCTCTCTGCAAGTAACTCTTCATTCCGCTGCTGCTGTTGCTGCTGCTGCTGGCGCTCCTGCCGAATGAATCGGTTCTGGTGCACTGGTCCAATGGCCTCCAGGAGGACAGCTGACTCATCTGGGTCTGGAGGTCCAGCCTCTGTAGTCCCAGGTGCAGGGCTAGGTTCTCCAGGAGATAGACCAAGCTTGGCTCGGCGACGCTCCAGGAGTCCCCGCTTCCAGGCTGGCATCTGGGACAGACGCTCCCGCTCTGCCTTCTCCCGGCCACGAAGGGCTGCCTCCTCCTGCCTTCGGCGGGCTAGCAGCTGTAGCTTCCAGTCTGGGATGGTGGCCATGGTCGCGCTGAGGTGAGGGTGGGGAGTGCTGGGGCCAGAGAACAGGAAAGAGAGGCTCCAGAGGCCCAGAGGTGAAACTGGGGGTGGGGGGCAGAGGAAGTAGAGGAGGGAGAGGTGGGACACAGAGATGGGCACAGGAGCTGAGGGTAAAGACAGAGGGAAAGAGTGAGAAGATGGAGGGCAAAGAAAGGAGAAAACAGAAAGTGAAAAAGCTATGGGTCAAGTGGGGGTGGTGTCCTGGCCCTGAGAAGAAGAATAGAGATTCAGGGCAAAGCGGCGGGAGTCAGATTTGGCAGCGCAGGGTTAATGGTATCAGAGACAGTCCCGAGGATATGAGAGGAGAGAAGGGAGGAAAAAGTCGGAATGAGAGGAGAGAGCGCAAAGAGAGGCCGGGAGGGGTGGGGGGTGTTAGGGTTCAGGCGAGGCTTCCCCACCGTTACCCCGAGGCGGTTAGAGTGGGAAGGGAGATCAGGGAATCCCGCCCGAGAGGTGGTGTCGGGCAGGGCGTGGAGAGGTCTAGGGGAGCAGGGGAATCAGGGGGCAGAGGGGAAATGGAGCTCCGCGGGACCCGCCGGGCGCGTCTCAGCGCGGGCCCGGGAGGTCCCGGCTCCCCTCCCAGCTCGGCTCCGGCCACGCCTCTCCGGCCCCCCAGCCGCCACCCTGCACTCCGCCCCCAGACAGCTCGGGGGAAATACCCTCCCTTGGGGACTTTCGGAACCCGGGTGTCTGGGCTGCCAGCACGTTCCCCCCCACCAGGTCCCGTCACCACCACCTGCCTCTCCCACCCGCCGAGCCCGGGACCGTGGCGTGCAGAGTACCCTCTCCACGGCTCCGCTCTTCCGAGCCTGCCAGTCCTATGCCCGAGTCTCCGCTCTCAGGGAGCCCTGACATAGCCGGCCATTCCCACCCAGCTCGGACCGCTCGGACAGGCAATCTCGGCACAAAGAGGAGACAGCCCAAGGTCCGGGCCGGGGACGGGAGACAGGAGACACCCCCTCCCCAAGTCTGAAGCCCCTCAGTCAACTCACAAGCCAGCGGGGCTCCCAAGGGAGGGGGTGCGGAGGAGCCTGGCGTCCGGAGGGAGGAGAGAGGAAGAGGAGGAGAGTGGGACCGAGAGAGATCCGGAGACAGGAGGGAGGGGAGGAGGGAAGGAGAGGAGGAGGGAAAGAGGGGAGTCGAGGAGGAGGGACGGAGACAGAGACCCGGGGGCCGGGCGGGGGGCGGCGACCGCTTTGTCTGAGGACAATGCGGAGAGGGAAGGGGGCGCGGGCGGGGCCCGAGGGGCGGGGCCTCGCTCCAGAGACCTCGTGTGGGACTAGGCTCGCGGACTCCCCTTTTCCCGCCGCAATCCCTGGCCCTGAATTTCTATCCCCAGGGACCACGCCCCGCTCCCTCTCGGTAGCCCCAGAGAACCCAGGTGTCCAGACCCTCGCCCCGAGCTCGCCGACCCAAGGCAGCCGCCCGTGACTCAGGCCCCTCAAGGGACTTGGAGAGGAAGCAGCAGCTGCTACAGCCGGGCCCGCCCTTCCCATCTCCTGCTGCTCCTCCCCACGCTTTTGCTTCCCCCCGCCGGCCTTTGTTACTGCGGGGTCCAGGGCCGCCACCAGGCTGTGGTGGGCCGGTGGGGAGTGGGAAGGCAGTAGAGGTACTCAGAAGCCAACGGCTATGGAAACTGGATCCCACACCAGAGCCGCTGTCCCACTCTTTGCCTTCAACCTGCCTCCCTTGGGTTCCCTGGTCTGCAGCGAGGGAAACTGGGGGATTTGGAGGAAGGGGGACTGGGCCTCTATGGGGAAGTGGGGGTGGCCTGACGGCAGCGGTCGCCAGAGGGCGCGGTGGCTGCCCAGACTCCAGTTTGATGTGCCTGGCCCCGCTTGCCCTCTTTCCCAAAGTCAGCCCTCTAGCTAGAGAAACACTGATAGACTGCATACCATATGTAGAAAAAACAGGCTGAATTTTATTTTTCTGCTGCGCGTGTTCCTCGGGAGAGCAGAGAGCTCTTAGTCACCCAAAATGAAAAGCGGGAGGATCCTTTCAACTAGGTTAGAGGACAGAGCCTAGGGCCAGGGCCTGAGGAGCGACAAGGCTAGTCAGGGGGCTAGCACTTGGAGCCTGGAAGGGAGGCTTTATCAAACCTGCAGACCCTGGTCCCACTCCTAGAAAGGGAAGCCAGAGGAGGAAAAGGAGATCCCTGAGGTGCAGAAGGGAGTAACAGTGGGAGGGAAGTGGTCAGGCACTCCCTTCTTCCTTATGAGGAGGTTCTTAAGGTGTGTGTGTTGGGGGGGGGGGGGGTGTCAAGCCCTGAAGTGTGAGGAGACAGGTAAGTTCCCCATCCCCTCTTCCTGGCTGGTGAGAAGTAGATCTTGGAGTCCAGTGGTTGAAACTCAGAATTTAGGTTATGGAGCTGGGCCCAAGGAGTGGAGGCTCAAACAGGGGGAGGGACAGCCCCTTCAGTCCATGAATTTGGGTTTCTGGTCTGAAGCAGCCAGGGCCTGGATGTTAAAGGAGAGAAAGTGCCGGGCTTGGAACCAGGTTAGCTCCTCACTCAGCCTCACCTTCCTGGGGCCGGGAGAGCAGGTGGAGTTTTCTTTGTAACTGGGCCCGGAGGTAGCGGAGGTCTTGCTGGTCAAGTCCATGAGCCAGGCCCAGATAGAGGGTAAGGAGGAGAGCAAGGAGGAGGCGGTCAGTGCCCAGGGTGGGTACCACCCACAACACCGTCAGCAGTTCCACACACACTGGGTGGCGCAAATGGGAGAAGAGTCTCAGAGCCCGGGGAGACTTCAGGGCCAGAGGCTCACCAAGCCCCAGCACATGGTAGTACACCTAGGAGGGAGAACAGCTTAGAAATGGGATCAAGCCCCTTTTGCAACTTAGCGACCTCTTTCCTCCCCTTCCAGGAAACTTCCCCTTCTGTAACTCAGGCCCAAGGACCACCCTCCTGAGACCAGGACCCCTGATCCTCATCTCTGGTTCATGAACCTTCCCCAGTCCCAGTAGGCCCATGGTTTCAGGCCTTTGACAGAACGCTGAGGGGAGACTGTCTTATAAGAAAGGTAAGTCGGTAAGGGAGTTGAAAAAAGAGGAAGGTGGAAGAGCATGGGAGAAGGAGGAGGGGAATCCCTGGAAGGGAAAAAGGCATTCTGGAAGGAATCCTAGGTCTCAGGTAGGAATCTGGGAGCCTCACCTGTTTGAGGCCCATGAGCTCGGCGTAGTCAAAGACGAGAAGGATGCTGAAGATGAGGAGCCAGGATATGACGTGGAGCACAAAGCACAGCAGGGGCACCCAGGTGGCCCATGGTTCGGCCCGAGCCTCCCACAACACAGGGCCTCTGGGTACAGGTTCCCAGTACCGCATCACCAACTGGGGAAGGATGTGGGGCTGGGTATCTCAGCAGCCTACCCTTGAAAGACCTAGACCCAGAGGCTGCCCCCCACCCCAGGCTGGCCTGCAGCTCTCCCCACCTCTACCATGAACGTCACGAACAGTCACCACATGGGGGGTCCTAGGTGGGGTCCCAAGGATATAAGGATGACCTATATCTTCTCTGCGGGCTTGCAGACCAGATGGGGGTAACCAGATAGGTACATAAAGTACCAAGCACTCACTGAGAAGACAAGTGAATGCTAACTGGGAAGCCTTCTCTTGAGACCTAGGGAAGAGGTTTCGAAGAAAGGGTAGCACTGAAAGAGATGTTACCAAGGGGATCTCAAGCAGAACAACATGAACAAGGTTGCAAAGGTGAGAATGCACATATCTGCTTGGGGAATGAGTAATGGTACACCATTCTTGATAAGGAGAATATGTGCTGTGGGGGAATGAAAGCTGAGATTAGAGTCCTCAACACCCTCAGTTCTCTTCCTAAGCCCACATTTTCAGAAGGGCCTTTGCCCCTCCAGTCTAGGACACCCTTCTCACAGCCAGTTTCCCTTGGGACTCAGTGGCCAAGGCCTCATACCTGCAAGGCCAGGGCAGTGCATGCGACATACAGTGACCTCTGAAGGACCCCAAAATATCGAGACATCCACGCCTTCACTGTCTCAGTTGCCATGAGGCTGTGCTGCCCCACAAAAAGTAGGAGGAGACCCAGATCCCAAGCCAGGGGGACAAGGATACTGCGGTCCTGCAGGGCAGCCAGCCATCCCTGGCGGGCATCTAGGGGGAGTTGAAGAAAGGGACAAAAGATCAAGAGGGTTATGGGAAACATCCCCTATCCTACTCTCTTCTTGGGGCCCCAGGCCATGTCCCCTTAATGCTTTCAAGAGTCTTAATGCTTCCTCTCCAGGCTTTGCCCACCTTTTCCATTCCCTGCTTCTTCCCTTTTCCCCAGGCCTCCTTCAGGGTGGGGAGGAATATGGCTGGAGAGGCGACTGACCCTCTTGTTTCGGTGGTCTAAATGCTCCCTCTTTCGAACACTCTTCCCTCCATATTCCTCTCTTTAAAAGCACTTTCTTTCCTCTGCTTTCCGCCCCACCCAGTCCTCACTCTCTCGCCTCTCCAAACCGCTAATCCCTGAGTTCCTAATTTAGCCCTCTGGTCTGCCCTGAAGCTTCTCCAGCTTTCGCGGTTTCTAGTTCCCTCTCCCCGACTTCCCCTGTCATTTGTCTCCAAGCCCCGCCCTCCCTCCCTCTCGTCCAGCTCCACCTCCATCCCCCGAGCTCATCCTTGATCCCTCCCGCTCACCCGGACCATCAGGCTCCGGGATCCCTCCAAGAAGTGGCCGAAGGGAGGTAAAGCGCACGAACTCCACTCCGGTGCCAAAGGCCAGGATGAAAGAGGCGAGGGCAGCAGGGATCAGGAGCAGAGCTGGGGCCATGGCGACACACTGAGGGGTGGGGAAGGGGGCGGGTTTGGGATTCCCGCGGCCGCAGGCCCCGCCCCACCCCTCGGGTCCCGCCCCAAAAGGCGGGGCTCCTTCACTCAAATGCCGGGGCTCGGGTCAGCCGCGAGCCTTATTTTCTGCCCGCCGGGCGGGTCGCGGGGACTTTTACCGAGACCGCAGTCTCTGCGTCACAGAAGGGAAAGTTAGAATTCCGAGTGACAAATGGAAAGGGCAGAGGCTCTATAGCCCTTCGTGTGGGTTGAATCGTAGCTCGGCTAGTTGTCTCAGCTGAAATGAAGATAGTTCCTCTCTTTAAGGGTTCTTGTAGAAACCGAGAATTATGAGCCCCGTTTTTCTGTAACCTTAGCCAGAAAACTTAGCCAGAGTCAGAGGTTGCAAAGCCTCAGTTAACACTTCAATAATAAATGGCGACAGAACGGATTGTTGACCCAGACTGAGAACCCAAAGCTCTGAATCACCTATTACATCTTGTTAAAGAGTTAGTGACTATTTTACCATAATGTTTATTCTGTAACTTGTTTGCTCCACTTGCCAAGGACAGAAAACTTCTCTGTAACACTTACAGATTATTTCTAATAATGCCAAAAGCTGTTGATTTGCAATCATGAGAGTAACAATGTTAAAATATTTGTGATAGAAAATTGTATTTGTTGTGAACTTTGTAGTAGATTAATTTTATCTAAGCCTGTGATAATTAACTATCTATGACTTCATTCTGCAAGCTTATTAGTCTGACCCCACTTACTAGTGAGAAGTCGCTAAGATCTTTTGTCTGAACATATTTTTCCTTCAGACCTGTTTGCAATACCTACAGACTAATACTTATGAAAAGCAAAGTAAAAGAAAGGTTTTCCTCCATCAGAATTTTTTTTAAAGATTTTATTTATTTGACAGATCACAAGTAGGCAGAGAGGCAGGCAGAGAGAGAGAGGAGGAAGCAGGCTCCCTGCTGAGCAGAGAGCCCAATGCAGGGCTTGATCCCAGGATCCTGAGATCATGACCTGAGCTGAAGGCAGAGGTTTTAACCCACTGAGTCACCCAGGTGCCCCTCCTCCATCAGAATTAAAGATCATGTTACTAAGGACCTAGTCACAGTGGCTATGACCATAGCAGGGAACTTAGACATCATTAAGTGAAATCTTTTGGCTTACAGACAGAAGAAATACAAAGAAAATTTACCAAGATGAGATACTGTTGGTTCATGAATGAAACAATTGCCAGACAGTATCCCACAGCCTTTACATTCCTCCACCCCAAGGCTCAGTACTCCTACCCTCCTCTCTTAATCAATGCTGTTGTAAACTGTTACCAGACATCTTATGATTCCCCTCCAGATGCACCCTCCACCCTGCTTTCTGCTTCAAGAGGTTGTCCTGAGTGGACTGTATCAATGAAAATCACAGCCTTTACTGAGGAAGCCCTCTCTGCAAAACTGCTCCCTCCTCTCAACCTCTAGGACTTAGAGGTGGTCACAATAGAGCTGTGGGTACTGGAGTGCCGCAACATTATGATTTCTCTACAATCTTCCAATTTCTTTGTAAATTTCCCTTTATTAAACTCTCTCCAAATTACCCTAATTTGACAGTGTCATTTTCTTGCTGGGACCCTGAGTGATAGAGATACTTCTTATTTGTGCTACAAGCTATAGTATTTATTGGAAGTGAAAGAAAAGGTCTCTAGTCTCCAGAAATTTAAGCTGGGGCACTTCAATGTCACTAAGTAAGAGTGCACATGAGTGCTAAATAGGGATATAGAGGCAGCTGGTACTGTAAGGAATAGCCTGGACCTCCAGGCCATAGACAGTTTCACACAGTACAGGCTCTGAGTTGCACAATGGGACTAATATTTATTTGGGTCCTACCATGTGCCACACCTACAATGGCTGTGCTTAACATATACCGAGACATGTTCATGTTTAGAAGTCAGCAGTGTTAAAAGTCAGCAAAGCTCGTGCTCATTCTACTACACCAAAGTTTTACAAACTTAAGTATAATTCACTTGCAGAAAACTCACAAACTAATCACCCATCTTTTTTTAATTAAAGTGAAATTCACATAACAAAATTAACTATTTCAAAGTTTAAAAAAAGATTTTATTGACAGAGAGGGACAGTGAGATTGGGGACACAAACAGGGGAAATGGGAGCAGGAGAAGCAGACCTCCTGCTGGGCAGGGAGCCAGATGCAGGTTTCATCCCAAGACCCTGGAATCATGCCCTGAGCCGAAGGCAGATGCTTAATTACTGAGCCACCCAGGCACCCAAATTAACTATTTTAAAGAGAAAAATCTAGTGACATTTAATACCTTCATAATCTGTATAATCACCATCTCTATCAAGTTCCAAAGTAAAACCCTGTACACATTTTCCCCTTCTCCCAGCTCCTGGCAACCACCACTCTATTGTCTCTATGCATTTACCTATTCCAGGTATTTCATATAAGTGGAATCATCCAAGGTGACTTTTTGTCTGGCTCCTTTCACTTAGCATAATGCTTTGAGGTTCATCCTCAAAACACTGTAGTATGAATCAGTACTTCACCCCCTTTTATGGATGAATAATAGTCCATCGTGTGGATATGCCACATGTATTTATTCAACTGCTGATGAACATTTTTTTTCACCTTTTGGCTCTTGTTTTTTTGTTTTTGTTTTTTCCTTTTGGCTCTTGTTAAGTGCTGATATGAACATTGTGTACAAGAATTTGTTTGAACACAAGTTTTAATTCTTTTGCATATATACCTACTAATGGAGTTACTGGGTCATTTGGGGATTCCATGTCTAATTTTTTGGGAAACTGTCACACTACTTACCACAGCAGCTGAACCATTTATATTCCTAGCAGCAATGTATAATAAAGGTTCCAATTTCTCCCCATCATTGTAATCAACCAACTTTTAAAATTTAAATTTAAGGGGCACCTGGCTGGCTCAGTTGGTGGAGCGTGAGACTCTTGATTTCAGGGTTGTGAGTTGGAGCCCCATTTTGGGTACAGAGCTTACTTTAAAAATAAAGTAAGTAAAATTTAAATTTCAGGTATGTTAAAAAAAACTGCAATACACCATAAGGCACAGAGTGAATATTTATTTATCAGAGGTTAAACCTAAGCTCTAATTTTATAAATACTGGGAAAGCAGGCCAGAAAAATGTAGTGATTTGCTCAAAGTCAAAGCTAAAGAACGCTTCTAACAAGATGGAGTGAGAAGAAAGGAAAATATTTTAGAGCATTCCATAATTCCAACCTTAAATTACCCACTCCAAGCATCCCTTTAAGTTCTTGACACTAAAATTCTTTCCACTATCTTTCAGAAGATGAGTAAGAATCCCAGTAAAAGAGAAAGAGAAATGGTTTGTTTCCAAACAAGAGGCAGGACACTGTGTGTTCCTCATAGCACTAAGTACATCAGTCCTGCTAAGGGTAGCCGCTTAAGAGATGAGTATGGGATTACCCAACTCTTAAGTGGTTATTTAAGAAATCTGTGGCTCCAAATCTCCCTATCTTTTCGTTTACCCGTAAACCTTTTCAGCCCAACCCATGTTCCAAGACAAATCAGGTCAGTATATCCAAAACCTTTTTAAAACCCTAGGTTCTTTCTTCCAAATCTTTTCTAACACTTTATTTACTGGTCTAGGAGGGAAAAGAGTACTGTGGTGACGTTTTCAGGAGGATGACATTTCCAAAGTGGAGAGGATGAAGGCCTCTGGCTTGGCTTCCTGCTTCAGCACTCCTGTCAGCAGGAACTCAGGAGAGAGGATGGGCAGCCCAACCCGAAATGGAATAGAGCATCGAGGGAAGTCCTGGGAGCATGTAATCACAACTCTCTGAGGCTGGGGAAAGACAGAGAAAAGACAAAGTCAGGGGTGAAAAAGAATCCTAGAAATAGGTTCAGAATCTACTAATCAGTTTCAGCATCACTGAAATAGACCTCTGATATGAAGCATACTTGCTAGAAGTACTCTTGCCAGAAAAGCTAAACCTGAGTTTATTTAAGCTTTTAAATTTAACTATAGTTTACAGGAAATGTAAAAGAACAAGGTAAATTACACAACAAAGGAGCAAATGGAAAAACCCAGACTCGGACATTCTAAAGAACAACTGACCTGGTTTCTGTAGGAAGTCAATGGAATAAAAAAAAAGGCTAGGTGGGTTGGGGGAGATGTTTTCTAGAGTAAAAGAGAATCAAGAGATATGCAACTGTGGCAATACATGAGTCTTTTTTGAATCCTGACTTGAATTTTAAAAAGATATTTTTGGCCAACTGGTGAGATCTGGCTAATGGAATATAAGAAAATGACCAAGAGGGGCGCCTGGGTGGCTCAGTGGGTTAAAGCCTCCGCTTTCGGCTCAGGTCATGATCCCAGGGTCTAGGGATGGAGTCCCGCATCGGGCTCTCTGCTTCAGCAGGGAGCCTGCCTCCTCCTCCTCTCTCTCTCTCTCTGTCTGCCTCTCTGCCTACTTGTGATCTCTGTCTGTCAAATAAATAAATAAAATCTTTAAAAAAAAAAAAAAAAGAAAATGACCAAGAAACTATTGTTAATTTTGTTATGGATCAATAATGGCATTGTGATTATGTAAAGAAAAAAGAAAGTGCATAGTATCTCAGAGAAATATACTTTAAGTATAGAGAGGGAAATAATATGAAGTTTTCAGTTTCCTTTAAAATAATTTAGCAGGGGCACCTGGGTGGCTCAATGGGTTAAAGCCTCTGCCTTCGGCTCAGGTCATGATCTCAGGGTCCTGGGATCAAGCCCTGCATCGGGCTCTCTGCTCAGCGGGGAGTCTGCTTCCCCCCCCACCCCCCGCCTGCCTCTCTGCCTACTTGTGATCTCTGTCAAATAAATAAATAAAATCTTAAAAATAATAATTTAGCAAAGAAAAAAATGATAAATGGAGAAAATGTAGCAAAGTCTAAACTATCTTGTTAAATCTGAGTGACTGATATATGGAGATTCACTGATAATAGAGGTTTTCTCTCCCTTTGCGTATATTTGAAAAATTTTAAAATATAAAAATAAATCCACTTGGAATCAGCAGACTTCTTCATTCCTATCCCTTTACATACTACAGAGCTTCCCCTCACCCTCTCACTTCTTGTGTTCCCATCCATACCTGTTTGGTTCTCCAACCTTTTCCCATTCCAGCCACCTCTTTACTTGCTTTATTTTTTATTTTTTTAAAAGATTTTATTTATTTGACAGAGATCACAAGTAGGCAGAGAGGCAGGCAGATGTAGCAGGGAAGCAGGCCCCCTGCCAAACAGAGAGCCCAATGCAGGGCTTGATCCCAGGACCCGAGCCGAAGGCAGAGGCCCAACCCACTGAGCCACCCAGGCGCCCCCCAGCCACCTCCTTAACTGCCACCTCACCAGATCCAGAACATAGCACTCATACCTTATAGGACCGGGGCATGCTGGGTAGTACAGTGCCTCCACAGCAGCTGATGATCTCTCCCATCTGAGGTGGTGGGGGCTGGACTCCTGGGGTCACGTGGATCTCATAGCCCTAAGAGGAAGAAAATGGTGGAGGCCATAAATGTATATGCCCTGAGAGGCCATGAATAGCTGAGGAGCTTCTGGAGGGAAGGCTGAAGCACAGGGCAGGAGACAGCCTCTCACCTCCAGCAACCTTCGCTCCCGAGCCCGGCTCAGAGCATCTCGAAGGCTGAAGCCAAAGTTCTTCTCCTGCTCAGGATCAGTCACCACATATTCATCCGGGGGCAAGAAGCAACCAGCTCTGCGGGACTAAGGACAGTAGCAGTGAGCACACAAGCTCAGCCCAGCCCACCACCCAGCTCTTGTGCCATCAGTTATCTCTGATGGTATGTCCTCTCTTAGACTCACCTGGTGCAGCCAGTCCAAGGAGAGGATGGGGATCCCCCGCCCCAGGGCACAGAGGAACTTGACTGTGCGTCGGACTCGATCAGTCACTAGATGGGAAGCCTCTGCCACTGAGCTGGCCAGACTCCCCCCCAGGGCCAGCACTGCCCGCTCTCCACGAGCATCCACTACTCCTGTGAAGAGTACCTGTGGAGGGGGTTAACCTGAGCTGGTCACAGCAACCCGTACCATCTGTGCCTGTCTCCAAACCCTAGGTCTCCTCCCATTCTCCCTTGTCTGTCTCCCACCAAGCCCCATGCCCTTTTTCTCCTACTTTGGGGGCTGTGGACTCTTGGTTAGGTTTGGTGCGTCGAAGGCTGCGGCTTGGGAGTCCCTTGGGCTCCTCCTCTGCTTGGTCTCTCTTTCTCTTGCCTGGTCCTGGAGCCACTACATCCTGAGATTGAGAAAGAACTTGCTGGGAGTTTCTGAGTCTCTAAGCCCTTTCCTAGCTTAACGGGCCCAGCCCTCTCCTCACCTCCTCCTTCCTTGGCCTCTCCATTGGATCTTCTTCCTCTTCCTTGAAGAACACTGTCTTCTGGGTGACTTCCCCTCTTTGGAGCCGTTTTTGAAGTGGGGGTGAATCTACAGTAGCCAAAGGCCTCTTGCGGTTCTGAGAGGCCTTAGGCAGGGGCTCTGGGGTGAACTCAGATCTGCCTGCTCCCTCTACCTTTTGAATCTGGGTAGCATGAGTGGGGGCCTCAGGAAGCTGGGCAAAGGCAGGCTTGGGTATGGTCCTGAGGGATTCAACTACTCTCACTGCTCCTTGTCTCTGGTTCCTTGAGGACAGAGATTTAGGTTCAGGGAGTGCAGAACAGGGCTCACAGACAATGGGAACTGTGAGGGACCCATGTTTCCTAGTGGCCCTTAGCTTCCTGCTGCAATTGGCTTGAGAGATGGGCTCAGGGGGAAGAGGCTGGTCTGTGGGGACAGGAGACTGGAATTCAGAGGTGGTAAGAACTGGCCCAGCACTTATTCCAGAAGACCTGAGTGTCTTACCCTGACCACCCTGAGCCTTAGGGGTGACCAGTTGATCTGTGGGGGTTAGAGATTCAAGGTCAGGGGCTGTGAGCTCAGTTGGTTGGGGGATCTTGACAAAGGACCTATGTGTCTTGCCCCGAGTGGCCCGAGATGTGGGCTCAGGAGTGACAGGCTGATCTGTGGAGAAGGCAGGCTGGAGTTCAGGAGCTGTGGGGGCAACTGGCTCAGAGGTCTTGATAGAGGACCTTTGTGTCCTGCCCCGAGTGGCCGGAGATATGAGTTTGGGGGTGACAGGCTGGTCTGTGGGGGTGGAAGCCTGGAGCTCAGGCACTGTGGAGACAATTGATTTAGGGGTCTTGCTAGAAGACCTAGGTTTCCTGCCCCGAGATGTACGTTTGGGGATGACAGGCTGGCCTCCGGGGGTGGTAGGCTGGAGCCCAGGGGCTGTGGGGACAATTGGCTCAGGGGTCTTGATAGAAGACCTGGGTTTCCTGCCCTGAGATGTGGGCTCAGTGATGACAGGCTGGTCTTTGGGGATGGAAGGCTGGACTTCAGGAGCTGTGGGGACAGTTGGCTCAGGAGTCTTGACAGAGGACCTACGTGTCCTGCCACAAGTGACCCTAGATGTGGGCTCAGGGGTGACAAGCTGGTCTGTGGCAATGGAAGGCTGGACTTCAGGAGCTGTTAGGACATGTGGCTCAGGGGTCTTACCAGAAGACCTATGTGTCCTGCTGTGAGTGGCCCCAGATACAGGCTCAGTGATGATAGACTGGTCTTTGGAGGTGGAAGACTGGAGTTCAGGGACTGTGGGGACAGTTGGTTCAGGAGTCTTGATAGAGGACCTACGTGTCCGGCCCCAAGTGACCCTAGATGTGCGCTCAAGGGTGACAGGCTGGTCTTTGGAAGTAGAAGGCTGGAGCTCAGGGGCTGTGGGGATAACTGTTTTGGGAGTCTTGACAGAAGACCTATTTGCCCTGCCCTGAGTGGCTGTGGGGACAAATGGCTCAGGGGTCCTGACAGATTTACGGGTCCTGCTCTGAGATATGAGCTCAGCAGCGGCAGGCTGCTCCTTGGAGGTGGAAGGGACTGCAGGGACTATAGGAACAACCAGTTCAGGGGTCTTGACAGAAAACCTATGTGTTCTACCCCGAGTGACCTGCAATGTTGACTCAGGGATGACAGGCTGGTCTTTGGAGGTGGAAGTCTGGAGCTCAGGGGCTGTGGGGACAACTGGTTCAGGGGTCATGACAGAGGACCTACGTGTCCTGCCCCGAGTGACCCGAGATGTAAGCTCAGGACTGAGGGGCTGGTCTGTGGGGACGGTAGAGTGAAGTTCAAGGACTAAAGAAGAAACTGCAGAGAGTGTCTTCTTGGAGGACCCTCGGAGCCTGACTTTGGATTTTGGGTGAAGAGTCTCCATGTCCGAGGACAAGGCAGTCTTCGGAACTTCCTGATTCCCATTTTGTCTGGTTCTGGGAATGGGCTCTAAAGAAGATGGAGAGGGAGAAAGGAAGGGCTGGGGCACAGGATGTTTTTGACTCTGAGAGAGGAGGGAGTTGTGGTGGAGGGTTGAGGCTTCAGGCACTGCAGGAGGCAGACAAGCATCTGCAGATTCCTGATCACCCTGAGGAGAAATAGAAGCAAGTGAGGGAGGAAGAGGCAGAGAGAAGAGAGACAGTACTTGGATATGTTCTTAATACTTGTTTATGGTTAGAGTGTGTTCCTGGCATTTCACTTATCTATGACCTCCCTTCCATGAGACTAGGAACTTCCTAGGGAGGGAGCAGTCCTCATTCTCACAGACCTCTCCTCATGCCAGTGGTGTTCTCCACAGATGGATGATGATAAGAGGATGGTTGGAAAAAGGGAAAAGACATGAAAATATGGACGTTCTGAGTCAGAGAGAGGGAGAAAGAACGTGGGAAACAGATATGGAAAATGACAGGCTGAAAGGAAAGGCACAGAAGCCAACTAAGGAGTGGTGACAACTGAAGAAAATTGGGAAGATGGAGTAGACTAAAGCAAGGTCAAGGGAAGGGGCAGCAAAGAGGTAGAAAAAGCAGCTCTCACCACAGAGGCCTTCTCAGCGGGTGGCATCTTGCAAGTCAAGTGGCCTAGAGAGAAAGTAAAAGCAAGTGGAGCTGAGGTCTAAGAGTCAAGACACTTAGGGGTTGATTAACACAAGGGCTGTGTACCATCTTGGGTTTTCCTCTGCCTTCACTTACCTCTCTGCTGCCTCCTGGGGCTCATCGGGGCTCCACCTGCCTGGTTCCCAGAAGCTCTGGTTGAAGTGAGTCCTTGATGGTTTCCCGTCCCTGCTGTAGGCTCTGGTGTTAGATGGGAGGCCTGCCCTTTCTGGTCCTGGCTCCCTTTCTCTGTTTCCGCTCTCTGTGGGCCGCTCTCCAGTTTTACTTCTGGTACCTCAATGCCTAACCCACCTGGCTCATCTTCTCTTTCTAGTACTAGTTTCTCTGCTTCTCTCTCAAATACTTCTCTTGCAAGAGTCTGCTTTCCTATCTCTTCCTCTTGTACTCCGCTGGGTATCTCAATTTCTATGTTTAAACTCTCCATATTCCTTTCAATACTTGTACTTTTTACCTTTTGGTCAGACTCTTGTCCCTGATTATCTCTAGCTATTATCTGTTTCCCTCTGGTTAATTCTTCTTCTCCTATAACATCTTCTCTCTCTCCTGCTGGCAGGTTCTTGGTTTCCCTGTTCAACAGTCCTCTCTCAGGGGCCACCCCTTCTGCTGCTTCCCTTGGTGTACCCATGTCTTTCTCCACAGTCTGCATCCCTCTGCCTTGAATCCCCAGTGCCTCTTCATGAACTGGGATCTCTGGATGTTGGGCTTGTGGTGCTGTCCTAGGTGTAGAGGGGCAAGATCCATGGGCATCAAGATGGGCAGCAATGGGCTGGGGCTCAGAGGCCTCAGACTCTCTCAGACAGAATGGCTGTGTTGCCAAGACTTCCCATGGTTCATCCAGGGCACCTGGAGGTAAAGAGTCAAAAGAGAGAGAGAAATGCAGATTGAAAATTTAATAGGTTGAGAAAAGATTAAGAGAAATTAATGAATAACAGGGGTGACTGGGTGGCTCAGTCAGTTAAGCATCTGCCTCCAGCTCAGGTCATGAACTCAGGGTCCTGAAATTGAGCCCCACATCAGGCTCCCTGCTCAGCGAGGAGCTTGCTTCTCCCTCTTCCTCTGCCCCTCTCCCCCATTCATGTGGGTGTGCTCCCTCTCTCTCCCTCAAATAAATAAATAAAATCTTTAAAAGAAAAAATTCATGAATAATAAACCTAAGTGGATTATTAAAGGAAGGCTTGGAATAAAGAAGACAATCATTACATTTAATATTTGTCTAAGTTAAGACCCCACATGCGCATAGAAGTTCTCATAGCAGCCTCTTTAAAAATGATGGAGATGGAGAAACATTAGCAGAAGAGTCAAAGATTATGAAAGAAACATGAGGGAAAAGCAATGATGCCAAGTTAGGAGCATGAAGGCTAGAGTTTCTTATACCTGGGGCCTGGAAACTGCAACAGGAAGGGCCAGGCTCTTGGGGTAGAGTAACCAGGAAGGCCTGGGTAGCTTCATCCTCCATGCTCTGGCCTGCTGGACAAGAAAAGCTGGCTCAAGCATAGCTCCTCCAGAGAACTCTGGGCTCCCATTCCTGGCCTCCTGGCCCACCCACACCGGTATTCACAACCTTCAAGGACCACCAGTCTGGGCTCCCAGCTCCCACTTGTGCCAACATCCATATGACATGGATGTCCTCACCTTCTGGGCTCTGATTCTCTCTCTCCACAAAGCACTGGGTAGCCTGTAGGTCCAGGTCTTCAGAATCTGAGAGGGGAAAATATTAGATAATAGAAAGTCCCATCTGGGGATACCTGGGTGACTCAGTTAAGTATCTGCCTTCAGCTCAGGTCATAATCCCAGGGTCCTGGGATGAAGCCCCCTGTTGGGCTCCTTGCTCAGTGGGCAGCCTGCTTCTCCCTCTGCCTGCTGCTCTCTCTCTGACAAATAAATAAAACCTTAAAAAAAAAAAGTCTTATCTGACACTTCCTTATTCTTTACCATTTTTTCCCTAGCCCCAAGCCCTCTGTAATGGACCAAATGTTTGTATCCCCACCCAAATTCATATGTTGAAACCCAATTTCCAATGTGATTTTATTAGGAGGTAAGTTCTTTGGGAGATGATTAGGTCATGAGGGTAGAACCCACATGAATGGGACTAATACCTTTGTAAAAGAGACCCCAGAATTCCCTTTGTACCCCTTCTGCCATGTGACGACACAGTAAGAAGACAGCTGCCTATGAAGAGGAAGCAGTCTTCAGCAGAACATGACTATACTGGCACTCCGATCTTAGACTTCCCAGCCTTCACAACTATGAGAAAAAGTTTCTGTTGTTTATAAATCAGCCAGCCTATGGCATTCTGTTACAGCAGCTCAAATAGACTAGGAAACCCTATAAGCATTCTTTTATTTATTTATTTATTATCGTTATTTTTGCATTCTCTCTTTTAGAAGTCAACGGAGGAAGTCCAGCACTTACCACCATGGTTGTCCCCAGAATCCTTGGTCCTGTCCACATGTAATTCTCTCTCCCTTTCTGTGGGGGTCTGGGCTCCCTCTCTCTGTGGCTGGATGGGTTCCCCTGAAGTGCTTGTGTCCACCACAAGATCTGTAAGGTTCTCCCTCGAGACAGGGAGAAGATCCTGCTCCACCTGTGACACAAGGGATTCACCCTGGGCCCTTGCCTCAAGCGCTCTCTCCTGCTCAAGAATAGCTGCAGCCCATTCTATCCCAGCATCCCCTTTTGCTGGAAGCTGGCACTTTCCTGTATCTGCCAGCACTGAGGCTGCTAAGGATGTGCCCTCTTCTGCATCTGTCTCACAGTCCCCAGGGGGAGGAGGCTGGGCTTCCTCTAGATGCATCACAGGCAGCTCTGCTTGGCCCCCTTCCACTTCCACATTTGTTTGATTTGTCCATACCATAGGCACTTGATGCTTCTCCACAAGTGTAACGGCTGGTCCTGATAGGGCTTTCTCCTCCACTTGTGTGTTGATGTCCACTGTGGCAGAGGCTTGGCTTCTCTGCAGATGGACCCCAAGTGAGCTCTTATCTTTGTCCACCCCTAGATCACAGTCTCGGAGAGGAGACTGCCTTTTTTCTGAATATGCCATGTCTATATGACATTTGAGAACAGTGCCTTTCTTTTTGATTGGGAGCCCCTCCTCCTCCGAGTCTGTGTCACTGTCTCTCCCAGCAGAGGTTTGGTTTTGCTCCAGAAGAGCCACAGGTTGGGCCCTGCTCTCTTCCACATCAGTACCTCTGTTCCATGTATTGGCCTGGCTCTCTTTCAGACGTGCCAAAGTGAGTGCTGCTAAGACTTCTTCCTCATCATCTGTATTGCTGTCAGCTACCACGGAGGCTTGGTTTCTCTCCGGAGGGACTGCCAGTTGGAACTCACTTTCTTCCACATCTGTATCACTACCGGCTGGGCTCTCCTGCAGATGTACCAAAGCAGGTGCCTGAGGACTCTTTGTACTAATTTCGTGGAGGATTTGCCTCTTCTTCGTAGGAACTACAACTGGGGTTGCAGGGATCCCTTCTTCCACATCAGTATCACTGTCTGTGAATCCAGAAGGCTGGGCCCTTTCCCAGTGGACCTGAGCAGGCCTGCCCTCATCCATATCTGTGTCACTGTCCTCCTCAGCAGTTTGGTTTCTTGCCAGAGTGGCCCCAAGTGGGACCACCGCATTCCTTGCATCCCTCTCAACTTCTGTGCCATTGTTCCTCTCCTTCACTGAACACTGATCCTTTTCAAGCTGGATTTCAGTTGCCACAGCTGTAGGCTGTTCTGTCTCTGCAGTGGAGCCTCTTCTGGCAGCTAAGGAGGCCTCTCCTGCTGCTAGATGCTGACTTTCTTCCTCATCTGTGTCACTGTCCAAGTTGAAGGCAAATGGTGGCCCAGGGCCATCTGGGGCAGGAGAAGGCCCCTCTTCATCACTGCAAAGGGAACAGAAAGGAAAGAGTCTATAGCATCTGTTTCCCAACATCCCTGCTCAGCTATGAGTTCCATAAGGGCAGACACAAGGCAGTAGTTGTTTTTTGTTTTTTTGTGTGTGTTTTTTCCCTCTCTCCAGCAATTAGTTCTCTACTTGGCACAATCAGAGGTGCTCAATCAAAGTTCAGCTGAACGAAAGAGTATGTGTGATTCCCCACTTCCATGATAAGCCATCTCTTGCAGATGGATCCTACAGTCCCTGGTTCCTCCTCCTTTTGAAGACTCAAGTATCTGGCCCTTTGGCACTCACCTCTCTGGAACTACTGCTGCCAAAGGGGAGGTTCTTGGTCCTTTCATCACACACTTTTCAGAAGGAGAATCTGTCAAGAGTAGAAAGGAGTAAGTTGACTGTTCTATACTCACCATCTCCATCTTCTCACCCACCCTCCCAATACACAGACATACCTACTTCTTCCTCTGAGTCCTCAGCCAACAGGAGCCTCTGGGGTTGAGTTCCTCCCTGTACCCTGGGCGTCTCTTCTACAGTTAGAGGGCCCCGGGAAACAAAGGGCAGGGGGACATTCAGGCGATGGTACTGGCAGGGCAAGTCAGCAAAGAGAATCAACTCCTGGTCCCTCAGCCGGTGACTCACCCCTGGGCTTAGGACCTTAGGAGGCCTTAGGACTTGAGTACCATTGAGGCTGCCACAATCTTGGAGGACAGGTGCTTTGTCCCAGGCCAAGATTTCAATCACTGCATGTTGTTTGGAGATGGATGAAAAGGGCAGGGTCACAGAGCAATCAGGCATCCGGCCCACCATATTCTTCCCAAGATACAGGGGGAAATCTAAGAATTAAAGAGGAAGATAAGTTAAAGCTTGAGTCTTGGCCTGCTATCAGGAAAATATTCCTGTTAAGTACTCTACTACTAACTCAAGATCCCCACACACATAAGAAAAACAAAAGACAGTCAACCCTGTCAGGACTCCCTCACTTTTTTTTTTTAAAAGATTTTATTTATTCATTTGACAGAGACACAGAGAGATCACAAGAACGCAGAGAGGCAGACAGAGAGAGAGGGGGAAGCAGGATCCCCACTGAGTGGAGAGCCCGATACAGGGCTCCATCCTAGGACCCTGAGATCATGACCTGAGCCGAAGGCAGAGGCTTAACCCACTGAGCCACCCAGGCGCTCCAGGACCCCCTCACTCTTGAGAGCTTTTTCTTATATCTTCACTTAATAAACTTGTCGCTTTACTTCCACACACACACACACACACACACACACACACACAGACAAGACCGCAGAACACCTAAGTATTGAAGAATATAAGCAATGTGTTATTCATTGTCAATACCCCATCCATCCATATTGGATTTTTTTTTCTGTTGTGGTAAAATATATGTAAAATTTACTATTTAACCATTTTTAAGTGTACAGTTCAGTGGCATTAAGTACATTCACATTGTTGTGCAATTATCACCACCATCCATTTCCAGACCATGCTGGATTTTCATATGAATCTCTTTATCTTCTCCTACCAAAGTAAAACTGAGCCCACTGAGCCCAGGGTACTTGCCTGAAACAAACAACTCAATCAGCCCCCTCCTCTGCATTCCCAGTGAAACATTTTTTCAGATCTCCTTGAAACACGTATAAGCTTCTTACAACCCTCCAACTACCTCCCCACAAAAATAAGAGGCCTATACCAGTACTTTAGCATCCAATAACCTCTGACCTTTTTCTGGTCCATGGGCACTACTGAAGATATGCAATCGCCCTACGGGCTCCAAGCTACACCCTAAGGATTCATTGGGTCTCTCTGTCTCCTCCTCTTCTTCAACCTCCCAGTTAATAGCCTGGGTGTCCTCCATGACCTGGGAAGGAAACACATTATCATCATCTCTATCACAGGTCCACACACACAGCCTTAAAGAGGAGGATGATAACTGGGGTAAATCTGGAGAGTTGTGATGGCTGACATTTCTCCTTCTGACAATCATCCCGTTATTACCTTTCTGAAACATTTAAAAAATATTTGTGACCATAATAAACATAAATATTATGGGAGAGGGAATAAATATTAGAAGGTCCCAAGTACACAAACTGTACAAATGCATGTGCTTACGTATAGAGACAATCATTTTGAGAAACAATGCTTAGCCTTATGGTATACAATACACTGACAGTTTTCATTCTCTTTTTCCCCCATCCACTATTGTTTAAATGCTGATCTGCAACCCGCTAAATTGATTTCACTATCCACTACTGGGTTGGAACCCACAGTTCGAAAAAACATTTTAAAGGGAGCTAAACTTTGCCAAGCATCAGCTGTGTGTTGGGCACTGTGTTATGTGTCAGGCATAATAGACATACGAGGCATGCATTTGGGAAACCAAAGCTAAAAATATTAAATGACTTGCTCAGGATAACACAGCAGGTAGGTGGAAAGGACAGGAATAAATGTGCTTCTGCAAAACCCAGGCTTTTTATATTTTACCGGAACATCACAGTGTGATCAAACTAAGTTGCAAAGAATCCTAACAGCTGACATACATAGAGGTTTGCTACGTGTGAAGCACTGCTCTAGTTACTTTACAATGACAGACTCCCTTAATCCTCACAAGAACCCTGTAAACTATTATTATATTCCATTTATCAGGTTAAGCAACTGAAACATAGGTGGGTTAAGGAACTTGCCCAAGATCACCAAGATACTGTCTCTGTTTAATATCTGGTGGCTTTCCATGCCCACGGGATAAAATAAAATCTCAACTCCTTAGCAAGACCCTCCATGATCTGAACCTCAGGTCCTGCTCCCCTTACCAAAGCCTATGTTTCAGCCACATGGACCTTCTTTCCAATTTCTTAATACCCTGTTCCTGTTGTTCCCCACACCTGCATGCCTTAGCCAGTTCCTTGGCCCTTCATTCCTAGTTTTCTGGTCCAACTCTTACCCATAGTTTATGATTCAGTTCAAAGGTCACTTTCCTGGAATCTTCCTTGCCTTCTAGTGTTCTTCGTGTACCCACATGGTCCCCATTGGTCATTGAACTTGTACTTCCCCTAATCCTTCTCACTATATTGTAACCATCAATTCTATTTCTGCCTTCACAGACCCTCTGGAGAACCGGACCAGCAGAACTGTGTCTTTTCCCCTAGGCCCCATCATATTCATTCGACAGTACCTACTGTGCACCTGGTACTGTTCAAAGAGCTCGGGATACATTCTTCACAAACCAAACGTCAAATTAACCCTGCCCTCCTGATGAAAGGACAAATGAAAGGTGATGAAAAGTCAACACAGTATGGGTGGAAATCACTCCGAAAGATGCCACCGCAGAAGTTAACTGTTGACAGGGAAATTAGGCCGCGTCCATGGGGATAGTGCTAACTCTGGCCTAAAGAACGGAGAACTCAGCGGAAGCCTAGGGCCCTTGGCGCCAATCCAGTGGGCCACCATCTTTGATCTCCACCCCAGGGGGCTACCTCCAGGCCCCGTGTCTCCCCGTCTTCATACCTAAACTCGGGGAGGGCCGTCAGGGAAGGATGAGAATTATAATCCCGAGAAACAAACTTCCAAGTATCCTCCGCCCAGTCGCACCAAAGGCACGCCCCTCCCGCCCTCCGAGAGAACCAAGATGGCTTCCGAGGAGCCGTGGTCGAGGTCCCCCAGAACTCACCTACTTTGAGTCCCCGCGCGCGCGCCACCAGTAACGGCCGCGACCGGGTGGCGCTGGAGCGCGGTCCGAGAGGGCGCCGATACGCTGATTGGCTCCTGCTGCTGCCTGTCACAGCCCCGTTGCGCGACGATTGACGAAGCTCGCAACCCGGAGGCCCACCCAGAGCCTCGGCCCCGCCCCCTTAACAGCTCAAAGGGGCGGCTTTTCCTGCGCGCTTGAAATTGATTGAGGGAGGCGGTAATCAGAGGCTGCCGTGCGCGCACGGAATGGCGCACTTCGATTGGGCAGCGCCAAGGCACAACCCACCGCTGCTTCACCCTCCGCTGCCCACTTCCCGCGCAGATTTCCAAACCGCGACCACAGAGTCTGGGCGCCGCTGGCGGATAGAGGGGCTTACTGGTGCCGTCGCCGGATGCGTCTTCTACAGCCGTAGAACCCTTCCTCGGTCCTCCCAGACATGGAGTCCGCTGACTCATGAGAACGAAAATGAGGCGCGGGTTGCAGTCGTGTCCGGAGGC